>NW_027465908.1:3934130-4236755 GCF_049634645.1 Pelodiscus sinensis
TGCTAAGAGAGATCCAGCTCTCTTACACTACGTGCACGCCGGCAGGGAAAGCTACAACAAGGCTGACCAGCTCCATGCAGCAGATTTCTGCCACCATTGTCACCCACGCCTCTTAAAGAACCATCTGTCCCGTCTATTTTCCCACTTCAATGGGCACTCTCTTGACTCACTTCTTTTAAACCCCCATTTGCACCCGCATGGCTCATCCCAAAACCAAACACAAGGCAGAGAAATCAGCAGCCAGTCCCAGGAGTTTCCTGAGAGAACAACAAAAGAATCCCAGCAGAGATTCTCAAATGACCCTGTTTGAAGGAAGCTTATAAAAGGAGAGGTCCTGTAGCACCACTTCTTCAGATGAGTGGAGCAAGAGGCACAGAGAGGCAGCGCCAATCTACATACCCTACAGACCACCTGTTTTAAAGTTCACTGGCAAAGGAACCTGCAGGGCAAGATGCACTGCTCGGATACTCTAAGTATCTATGACTAAATCACTGAAGTACTGTCCTTGCAAAAGCTTCCCCACTCCCCTTCATTTCAAATGGAGTTAAAATGCAGGTCCCTGAATGACAGCTTTCACACGGTGGTTACATGAAAACAATTTGCAATGCTGAGATATCGTTATCCATTTCAGATGGTTGAGAAGGATTTCAAATACGTTAATCCAAGTCGGCATGCATCAATTTTTGAGGAGTCTTCAGTGAAATCAGCTGGGAAAGCTAATTTCTTTTCTCTTGGAGAAGACATCTAATAAGTCTATTGAGAAGGATCAGTGCAATTACACTTGATTTTGAAAATGAAAATTCCAGTAAGTGTTTGTTTGTTTTTAAGAGCAGGACATTAGAAAAAAAAACAGGAAATACTGCACGATTACTCTGTGTTTTTGCAGAATTTGACCAATTTTGTAAAACTGAAATTAAGCACACAAAACCCTGGAAGGGCAGGTCCCACTGTGGTGTAATAGGCCATGAACCTGCAGCTGTCTCCAAACAAGAAGACTCTTATGTTTTCATGGAGCTCTGCTGACTTCTTTGGCATGGGAGTTTGCCATTGCTCATTGTACACTTGCAGCACTGTGGCTGTAGGTTGCATTGATCAATAGGAGCCAGTGATGAGAAGAAAATGTAGGCGAACAGGGTAGAAGGTGAGCGGATATGGATCTGTGGGTCGTTAGGATGCCAGCTGCCACTCAGTTGCACTGCTGCGATGCAACAGCACACCACTGCCCTGTGATATCCTAACAGGAGCTCTGTGCTTCAGGTCTACTTCAGTGCACTGGGCACCGACATCTTGAGTCAGTCTCTGCTCACAGCCTTCTGCACTTGGCTGAATTTACACTGACATGGTTCAGACCAGAATGATCACAGCATGTAGGAGGCCAGCTGCACAGCCGCTGTCTGGGAAACAGCCCTGCATTCTCTGTTATGTACTGTGACTCTTTAAAGTGTGCTCAGACCCCCAGGTGCTCGAAGAGCAGTGGGCAGTTATGGGCATCTTGTAGGTGTGCAGATAATGGCCTGTGAGGCACAGAAGCAGTGAGTCACAATTTACAAAGATGCTGCATTGCTGGTGTAAAACATATTGCGGGGGGAGAGATGGTGGAGACACAGCTTTCCCCCCAAAGGCCTGGGGACAGATTCTTATGTACTCTGAAACCCCTTAGGCTAGTGCACTGTGGCATAAAGGGGCCTTGGTGCAAACAGAACGATGTCAATTGTGAGCAAGCGCCTCAGTTGATATTGATCAGCATTTCTCACGGAAGTCAATGGCACTCTGCCCATTTACACCTGCTGAGGATACATGCTCACGTACACTAAGGCCACTTTATACTATGCCTGCAGAGTATTGGAGCCTTACAAGAAGCGTGAAGGTGCAACATCCTGGGGTCTAGACATACTACGCACTTTGGCTAGTTTTAATGCTCCATGTGCGCTGACAACGTCAATGAGAATCGGACCTCCCCCAACATTTGAGAACTGTCTGAATTCTGACTCTCAGAAATGATGGCAGTTTACCCACTGATCATGTACTGTGATCTGACACGTACTCTTAATTACCAACCACTCTCATTTCAAGCATGTGATAAAGGGAAATGTTGTTTGTGGAAAATAAGCTAATAAAATCCTATGTGGAGAGGTATGTGGTTCTTACTAGAGATATCAGAATATTACTGAGTAATTCTATAGCATCTTTTATTCCAAAAGCTTGACAAACAATTAATTAAGTCTACGTCTTTGCCTTCAAACCAGTCAAAGCTCCTCTCTGATTTAATTTCTCCATTTGTAAAATGGAGAGAACGCTCACTCATTGTACATGGGCTCTGGGAAGCTTACTTCATTTATGTTTAATCTCGTATGATGATGAAAACGTTAACTATTATCTAGTATTACACATACATAGCAGGCCCGTATGCAGGAATTTCTGTGGGGGTGCTTTTTCTGTAAATGTGGACCACAATGTTTTTAAATATAAAGGAGTTCAAAATAGTCATGCAATAAATGTGCATGAGAGAGGTTAGTGAAACATTTGAGTGGAAGCAGTGATTGGTAAAATGATTTAGTTAGAACATACTAAAAATGTGGACAGTAATAAAGGTTTTATAGAAATTCCTTTCTGGGATCATGGCGGGCAGCACGGCCGCCATGGCCCCCCACTCCCTCAGCCTCCTCTGCTGCTCTCCTTGCTTGGTGAAGCCAGCGTGGGGTTAATTCAGGTAGAGCTACTGGCCTGCAGGGCCAGGCCCGGGCGATTTCTCGCAGGTGGGAGGCACCGATCCTTTGGCTCTGCTGCGCTGCCGCCAGCCCCACCTGCCCATCCCCCTGCAACACAGCACTCTCTCATCCCTCTAACACAGTGGTCCTCCAACTTTCTGGCCTGTGGCCCACCTGGCTCAATGCAAACCTTTCCACGGACCACCAGTTGCTAATGGAAACTCGCCATTAATTACATAATTATGCCCGAGCCGTTTTGCTAGAGCTGCAGCTGGGGCAAACGGTTTAATTTAACCAGTAAGAAAGGAAATGTTAATGTAAATTATTAGACAGACTAAGCACTTTAACTTTCTCATGTTAGTTTATCAAACTTCATTTTAAAGAAAGTAAAATATTAAAGTAAAATATTTTGTCCAACACAAAAGGTTCCCATGTTTTCTTTATTTATGGCAAGGGGGGGGGGATCTTTTTTGGGTCTGGGGCCACTGACCCACAGAAAAATCAGTTGGGGTATGTCTACACTACCCCGCTAGTTCGAACTAGCAGGGTAATGTAGGCATACCGCACTTGCAAATGAAGCCCGGGATTTGAATTTCCGGGCTTCATTTGCATAAGCGGGGAGCCGCCATTTTTAAATCCCCGCTGGTTCGAACCCCGTGCAGCGCGGCTACACGGGGCTCGAACTAGGTAGTTCGGACTAGGGTGCCTATTCCGAACTACCGGTACACCTCATTTCACGAGGAGTAACGGTAGTTCGGAATAGGAACCTAGTCCGAACTCCCTAGTTCGAGTCCCGTGTAGCCGCGCTGCACGGGGTTCGAACCAGCGGGGATTTAAAAATGGCGGCTCCCCGCTTATGCAAATGAAGCCCGGGAAATTCAAATCCCGGGCTTCATTTGCAAGTGCGGTATGCCTACATTACCCTCCTAGTTTGAACTAGGAGGGTAGTGTAGACATACCCTGGGAGACCACACATGAGAAGCAAAAAAACAAAACAAAAACAACCCTCCCCAAACCCCCAACCCTCACTGATGTGGCCCCCAACTGAGACACTTGACTCCTCTGGAGCTCCAGCAACAACTGGAGGGGGGGAGGGACAGGGAGGACTGAGGTTCAAGGCTTCCTATTGGCTAGATTTACTCTTCTGGGATTCCAGGGTTACTGGATTTTGTGGACCCTCCCAGGCTCTGGGGTTGAGACAAAAATGTGGGGTTCAGTGTGCAGGACAAGGCTGCCAGCGAGAGGAATAAGGGTTCAGGGTATGGGTAGGAGATGGGATACAGGAGGGGGTGAGGGTGCAGGGTCTGGGTAGGAGGTGGGATGCAAGGAGGGTGAGGGTGCAAGGTCTGGGAGGGAGGAAGGGTGCAGGAGCAAGCTGGGAGTGGGGTATCTGGCCAGGAGGAACCATGCAGGAGCAGGCTGGGAGTGCGGGGGTCTGAGCATGAGGGTGTGGGGGACACTTACTTGCCTCTGCATCCCACGCCAGTCCCAGGCACTACCTCCCACTGCTCCCATTGGCTGGATTCGGTTGGCACACAAGCGCCTGCATGCTGCTGTTCCCCCAGCTGGGAGAGGGAGAGCACTTCTTCCCCGTGAGCCAGATCACGCGTGAGGCTCGGGGCTTTCTCTCTTCCCGCACACCCCAGTGGGAAGCTGGTGCTGGCACTCCAACCACCCAGGAAGGCGAGGCTGCAGTGCAGCGTGGGCTCCCCGCTGCAGGGGGAAGGTGGGGAGCTGAGCTCAATCCGCGGATCACCAGAAAGGAAGCCACGGCGCCCTCTCATGCTTACTTGGGGGACCATGGAGGGTGTTCACACCCTTCACACCCCCCTGTGTACAGACATGCATTGGATGGAATTGAGCTTTGTACAGGGGCTAGGATGCAGCACTTATGCTCCACGTTACTCTCAAAATAGTGATGCCCCTAGCGAGACCTTTGCACTAGCTCTCAACACGGGTGAATTTCACTAATGTATTATTCATGAGAAGAATTGGGACTAAAATCTCTTGTTGGATACAATGCTGACCAACACTGTCTCCTTGCTTCCTGTGCGCTCCCTGTGTTTGACTGTCTGGATCTATCTGTTGCCTCTTGTCTGTTCAGACTGTAAGCTCTTTGAGGCAGGCACTCTTTTTATTGCGTGTTTGTATTGCACCTATCGGGTTGCGGGCCATGATCAGGATATGAGGGGCTCCTGCAATGTCAATAAAACAATGTTTAATATTAGTGCAAAACAAGACAAATAAAATTTGGGAGCAAAAATCCCATCTGTCCCCACAGAGTAAGGTAGAGTTTAGGAAAATAAATGTACTGCTTTGTGCAACACAGCTGTCCCCAATGTTACTGAAAAAATCCCTTCTACAATCATGAGGCAATTACAGAGCACTTTGCTCTCAGCAACTACTCACATTCAAAGTTAAGGATGGACTTGAGTGCGTTGAGTAAGAATTGTCTATATTTTGTTGGGATGGGGGTGGAGAAAATAATAAGTTTTAAGAATCGAGAGGGGGGAAAATACATCTAATGCACTCCCACCTCGTCGGCAGAAATAATTTAGCAGTCACTATCTCCAAATGATTAATTCTAAACTATCATGAACTGCAGTGCCTACTTCTTACTGTGTAAGAAGAAATGACATTTACTTTAAATTGCAAAATGATGGGAAGAATGTGAATGAAATATGGTTAAAACCTCTTTCGGTGTCAAGCTATTAAAGGTCTCGCTGTTTATCAGAGTTACATATCTTCAACTTTGCCTCCAGTTTGCTCAGTGGCAGTTAACCTTTTGTCAGTATTTCCACAATGATCCCTCCCCAGTTGACAACGGTTGACTCGCATAACATTGATGCTGGCATGAAACATCGCACTAGAACCCCCAGTCTTACACACATTTGACAAATCGGGGGTGCAGGGGGACAAATAAACAAAATCTGTTTGACCAAACAAAACTGCTCCCTGTTTAAAGTTTTATTCTGTGGCTGGTGTGTTTGAGAAAGAGCCATGGCACTTCGCCCAGACTCCAGCCTAATTGCTCCAATTACTGGTAAAGTGACAGGGAACACAGTCAGCCCTTAGCTCCCAACACACATCAACAGCGGGAAGGACAGGAACAAACAAATGTTATGTTGCCTGTTTTAATATCAATATTGGCTAAACTCCTTTGGGCCCTCTCAAGTTGTTAATGTCTCCCTGATATTGTAAAGGTTTGACACCCCTGAAATATAGAGTTCTAGGACACAAGGAACAAGGAACTTACCACATAATGCTATTCGATTTGTACACCTAATTGCAGGATCCCAGTAACGGTTGCAAACTGCAATACAGCTTTTTCCCCCACCCCTAAAATGAGGCGGGCGTGCAAGAAAAACTTCCACCGGGAAGCTTTCATTCTGCACTACCACCACTTACAAAGCAAATATCCCAATGACTCATTGACCTTGGCATGGGTGTTATAAGCAACCTTTGCATAAGGATGCACCATCTTTAAACAGATTCCCCAGTCTCTGAGGCAAAAGTGTCCTGGTTCTCAGGATCACAGAAATGACTTTTTTTCACACCTCTCGACTCCCCTCCCGCCTCCTGAAGAAACCGGATTAATGTGAAGAGAGGCTAGGCTGCGGTTTAGGTATAAAATATCTCCAAGTAAAGATACAGCCTTGCTGCAGCCACAGCGCTTCAGGTTGTGATCTTATCACAGGGACAGGCTTGGCCAGCACTTTAATCAGATGGCCTCTTTTGCAAGCACTGCAAAAACTTGTGATGGCAATTCAATAGGAGCCTTCTCTTTAAGGCCCTGGTACAGCAATGAGCTGTGTGCCAGAGATGCCTGTGACCACCCACCCGGGGCCCCAAAGTACCAGGGTCTGCATTCAAAGAGCTTGCTGCAGGACTGGGTCTAGTCCGGTATAGAAATAGTGTCCCAGCATAGTGTCTGATAGCCCTGGGGGAGTCACGGCCTTTTGAATGAGACGTACAAAGAGTGACAGCTTGTAATTAAAGGCCTTGGGTCTGATTAGGCCTCAATTGGAGTATTGTGTCCAGTTCTGGGCACCACATTTCAGGAAAGATGAGGAGAAATTGGAGACGGTCCAGAGAAGAGCATCAAAAATGACCGAAGATCTAAAAAATGTGACCTATAAGGGAAGACTGAAAGAATTGGGTTTGTTTAGTTTGGAAAAGAGAAGACTGAGAGGGGACGTGAGAACAGCTTTCAAGTACCTAAAAGGTACAAGAGGAAGAAAACAATATTCTTAACTTCTGAGGATAGGACAAGAAATAATGGGCTTAATTGCAGCAAGGGAGGTTTAGGTTTAACATTAGGAAAAAATCTAACTGTCAGGGTGATTAAACACTGGAATCAATTGCCTAGGAAAGTTGGGGAATCTCTATCATTGTAGATATCTAAGAGCAGGTTAGAAAAACATCTGTCAGGGATGATCTAGATGGTGTGTGGTCCTGCCATGAGTGCAGGGAACTGGAGTTGATGACCTCTCGAGGTTCCTTCCAGTTCTAGTATTCTATGATTTTTCAGAAACGGTGAGGGATGTCATATTTAATGTTGTGGCCATAATGAAACACAGATGATTGCAGTAATCTGTCTTCCTACATTTCCTCGCAATTTCAACTTCCTACAGTTTCCTGAATTGCTTTTCCTAAATGCTGGTGTAACATTAGGGTGCATTGTTAAACAGCCACTGTGTTTGAACCCAGAGATGGCTGCCTTTTACAGGTACTCTCAATTGAAAAATGCTCTTGAATATAAAATCATATTTTTTTCAAACAACTCTGTAATATTTAGTGACTTTATGCACTAATAGCTTTACCATTTCTTTGACATGTTAAAAACTGTACTGTGTGGCTTCCTTGCTTCATTGTTCAGGAATAAGTAGTGGACCCACTAACAGCTATACGGGACTTCAGAAGTGCTAGTATCAGGGTAATATGCAGATTATATGGAGGTAGTTCAACGAAATAATTTTTTCTTTGCAGGGCCATCCTTAGAGCATAGATTCATTTAGTCTCTGTCAATATTATTTGACTATCAAAATAAGACTACTTCATTAGGTCTTATCTTCAAACAACTCGCTTGGCTTCCCTATTCATTTCAGGACAAACTGTCCTTCCTAGTTTCTAAAAACCTCTCTGAATTTGACCTTGCTGATTCTTGGCAAAATTTTCAGGAGTGTTTTAGTGATTAAGGTCCTAAGTCCCATTTTCACTAAGGGCCAGATGTTCAATGCACTAAAAGCTATGGGAGTTAGGTACCCAGCTTGCTTTGGCACTTTTGAAAAGTCCACTGGGTGCCCATCTGCATCTTCATACACCTACATTCCTTTGAAAATCTGGCCTTAATGAACTTAAGTTCCTAAAATGTGTTTGAAAATAGGACTTAGGCTTCTAAGTTACTCAGGGTACATCTACACTAGCCCCCTAGATTGATCTAGGGAGGCTAATGAGGGTGACCGGAATTGCAAATCAAGCCCAGGATTTAAATATCCCGCGCTTGATTTGCATGTTCCCGGCCAGTCGCCATTTTAGAAATTGACTAACCCGAAGTAATTGCCCGCGTCTACACGTGGCAGTGAAACGGGATTCCAGAATAAAGCCCCTAAATTGAATTAAGTGGTAAACCTCATTCCACAAAGAATACGAAGATACTGGACTGAACCTCAAGTATGTGAGTTGAATTCTTAGCTCTGCCATGCATCTTTGGTAAGTAACTTAAGTTCTCTGTGCATTATTTCCCCATCTCTAAAATAGGGATAACTATATTTCCCGCTGATGTAATCTACCGGGACTATAAAGATCTTTGAGATAGGGAGGGGCTGTCTTGGACTATGTGTTTATTCCATGCCTAACACAATGGGACTTTTAGGCACTACTATAATACAAATAAAATAATAATAAGCCCTCAGTCCTGGAGCAGGATTTGCAGTGGAGTCAATGAAATTCCATCTGTGGAATGCTAATGGGATATGGTCCCCACATGTATGTTTGCTGAAGCCTTTCTCCAGTGTTCCTTCCCTACAGCTGCTAACTCAATTGCAGTATCTGTGTTCTAGTGCAAAGCACAGCCCCATGCTTCCCTCTTGGATCTGGTCCAGCACAGATGTACACAATTGTTCAAAGCCCCAATGCTGAACCTAGGATCTGCAGCACATGAACTAGACCATTTAATTACTCAAGCCAGCATGCAAAATTTCATCTGTTAAAAGCCAGAGTGTGCAAAAAGCCTTATGTCTCATTACTTCCCAAACCAGTTAAATAAGTACTCAAAGGGGAAAAAATAAGCATTGCAGAGAAAAAAAGCAGATCTAGATGAGTAATTTGTAAGGGATTGCTTATTCAATTAATTATGCTTTTTTTTTTTTTTTTTTTTTTACTGTTCACTGAGTGAACAGATTGTGATCTTCAACAAATTTGCTATTTAAAATTGTTGATCAAATACTCCCTTGGTTTGCACTGAAATGGAAACGATTTTGATTAGACATGTGGTACTAGGAATATTTGTATTACAGTAGCTTGCAGAGCCTTGAGCCAGGAACAAATCTTGAGTGCTGTACAAATGAAGTCCCTGCCCCAAAGAGCTTGTGGGCCTGGTACCAGTAGGTTCTGTTCCATGGCTGGATGTGATTGGCTTTAGCGTGATTACAAATTTGAAATTCACTATCTTCCAACAAGCCCTCAAAAATTGCTCTGTCAAGGAAGATTCCCTTGAATAAACTTATTAGAGGTGGAATTCAGCCTTGTGTAGAAGGCCAACACAGGCTCAAAGCACCACCTGAATCCTCCTTAAGTCTCCCTGATGCCCAAAGAGCTTATGTGATGCACAGACCTTGTGCTGTTCACGTGGACAAGGATGAATTTCAGCCTAGAATATTTGCAGAAAGCTAGTGCGATGGGGGAAAACACATGTGGGAAGTGGATTTATTTGAGAGGCTAATTATTAATAGAGGCCAGAGCACATGACTTATGAGGAGAGGTTGAAGGATTCAGGCTTAGTTAGTCTATAGAAGAGAATAGTGAGGGGGCATTTGATAACAGCCTTCAACTATCTCAAGAGGGATTCCAAAGAGGATGGAGAAAGAGGCTGTTCTCAGTGGAGAAAGATGGCAGAATGAAGAGCAATGGTCTCAAGTTGCATTGAGAAAGGTCTAGGTTGGGCATTAAGAAAGACTATTTCCTTACGAGGTGCAGAAGCACTGGGACAGGTTCCCTAGGGAGGTGGAAGAATCTCCATCCCTAGAGGTGTTTAAGTCTCTGCTTGACAAAGCCCTGGCTGGGATGATTTTGTTGGGGTTGGTCCTGCTTTTAGCATGGGTTGGACTCGATGATTCCTGTAATCTGTTCCACACCTATGATTCTATTCTATTTTTTTCTCAGTATTCTTCCAGCACTGGCACAAACCCTAGAAGCATAGGAAGATTTCACACCCTTTTTCCATACTGAAATGCTGCTAGGTTGCTCTGTCTGTTACTAAGCAAATATGTTTTAACAGCACATAGTTTGAACACAAGAGAGGATCTTTGTGAAGTGAAAAATACCCAGCATTTAACTCTTGCAGGGACTCCGGAGCTACCGAGGGCCCCCAAACCCCTTTTGGTTCTGCTGAGGTTGGCGACAGGAAGCTGTGTAGCTTTGTGTGTTGACTCCTCTTTTGGCCCCCTGGGTGAGCTGGTGTTCTCCACAGGAACCTGGGGTCATGTACAGTGGGGGAAGCAGCGGAACTGATCCAGTGGAATGGACGCCTCGTGGATCCATTGTGAACTATGTGATGTCCCACATGGGATGTTCCACATGAAACTCAGTGTCCTGCTCTGTTCTCTTATGTCTACACTTCCGAGTCAGGCCTTCAATATGTGCCTATTGTCTCGGATGAACACGGATTCAAGGTGGCTAGTCCCACCTGTACCACCAGGGCTACACTCAGTAGTGTATTACCTTAGTAAAAGCTAGAAGTGCAGAGCTACCACCTGCTCCAACCTTGGCTAACAGATCTGGCTTTGGCAGCAGGGGCACATGCTTTTAGAACCAGTGATCCCAGATTCAATCAGCCAAATGACCTACCCAGGGCCATGGCAATGACATTAAGCCTTATATATTTTTAGTGTGTCACTACATTTGTCATTTATAATGTGGCTGTACCTAGAAACTTGATTATGAAAATCTCAGCCTCTGTCTCCTCCCTTTACACTTGCAGCAAAATGAGCATTTGGATAAAAGCCGCCTTCTGGGAAACAGCAATCCTGTGGGAATAATCCCTATAGCATGCTCTGTTCTGCTTATAAACCCTGCACTTTGGGAATCCCGACCTGTGCATTAGCCCATAATAGCACACCACTGGCAGCAGCACTTACCAGTCTGCTTTTATTTTTGTTTTGCTTCTTACTTACATTTGAATAACCATTTATTTGCAACATTCTCAGCAGACTGGAATACAATGCCAAGAGCCACGCTATATACTGAGTCATCCAATCCCGGCACAAAGTTTATCCGTTAAATATACTATTATGGTATCATGTGGCAGGGAAAGAACTAGCTGTTTTGACCCCAGAGCCCAAATACCCCCCTGGAAATTTGGGGAGTATTTTTGCTACCTGTTCTTTGTATTTACCATCTCCCGGCTGGTATATCTAGGCTTTTCTTTCATTTTTTATGAACCGCAACTATGAAGCAAACTTCCATTTTAGCAACGCTTTGAACTATATGGTAACCAGGTACTCAACTGAAAAATAAAACAGCAGGCTATCCAACTAGACATCACTGTCACAAAGGTAATAAACAACAAAATGGTCTGGTAGCACTTTATAGACTAACAAATAGGTAACAAAAGGTAATAGTTGTTTTAATCTTTCATATCAAGAATTCTTTCCCCCATCTAGGCTGAGTAATAAGCGAGTGCATTTCCATCCAATCCGGGTGCTTTAAGTCATTGCTTCCTCAGTATGCCAATATGCAAGCATCCCTGTTTCAGTGCTACATCCCACTTTCTATATATGGCTATAGATCAGACACACAGACACAGAGAATAAGTAGGACAATGGAAAACACACATTGGATTTTGAGTGTGTGTATGTTCTAGTGAAAGCCATAGCATCATATGAATCCACAGATGACGTCTGTCCTTATCATCATTTGCGTATCTGTGTACCCATACAGAAAAACTGTACAGAAAATAGCCCAAGTTCTGATACCTCAACTACAGAAGGAAAATCTAGGTAGATCAAGCAGTCATCCCAATTCCTCTGGTTTGTTTCACAGCCTAAAATAACCCCACTCAGCAGCCATCATTTTAACAAGGGCAGGAGGGTCATTCTACTGAGGACTGCTGCCTCATGACTTCAGCACAGCAAAGAAATATTACAAAGGACTCTTGCTAAACTGTGCACGAAAAACCCACCGGATCTTGGATTTCCAAGGGCCGGGTTTTTGAACGCTGCTTCCATTAGCTCACCTGCAAGTCCCTGACAGCGATCGGCTCAGGTGAGTGAAGCGCTAACGATTGTAACAATAAAAAGGGGATGGATACGGAACGTGGTTTCTAATTGCTCCTTGTGGAAGCCCAATTCCCTTCCTAGCGGGAGCCGAAACTTCGGAAGCAATTTCTCCCCCGGAAGGGCAGACAGGCCGGTGGACACCGGAGCATCCTTCCAGCAGCGAGGCCTGGCCCCGTTTTCACAGTCGCGTGAACACGCTGATCTGCACGTTGCAGCTCAGCCCCTACTGCTACCTGACAGCCAGATCGCGAGCCTGGCGAGCCCGCAGCGGGACTGAGCCGAGCGGAGCAGCGCAGCAGCCAGGCCCGCGGCCAGCACCGCTCCTTGCGGCGCCTGCCTCGGCAGCCCTGGAGCCGAACCGCTGCCCCTCCCTGCCAAGGAACAGGCGACCCCCCGCCTCCGAGCCACGGCAGTGGGTGGCTCTGCCTCGGCAGCGGAGCCTCTCCTCGAAAGCAGGCGGCGATTCCTGCGGGCAATGACAGGGGATCCGCAGAGCCCCCAGCTCTCCGCGGAGCAGGGCGCACCTGCGCTCCGCGCGCACTCACCAGCCCGGCCCGCACCGCCTGCCCAGCGCCGGGTCCGACACACGCGCCTTCCCTCCCGGAGCAACGTGCAGAAATGCCCCCCCCCCCCCCCCCCAGCCCTTGCAGCACAGGGGGAGGCATCACGCCGCGCCGACTTACGCCCGGGCTTTGGGGAACCCCATGGACAGGAGGACATCCAGAGACGAGCCGTGCTTGATGGTCCCCGCTCGGTGCTGCCTGGTTCTCCGGGGGGTGACTTTGCTGTAGAGCTCTTCCCTGGCAGCCATGGCGTGCGGCGCGGAGTTGCTGTACTGGGCCATCACGCAGCCATCGCCACACGCGCAGCGCGGCGCAAAAACAACGCGTCCCCCCCGCTCCGCTCCGCGCGCCGCGGCCGGCGAGAGGCTGCTGTTGAATCGGGGCGAGCCCGGCTCCGCAGCTGAGCGTGGAGAAGCGCAGCAAACAGCTTCCTGGTGTAAAGCCACCTCCCCCCGCCAGCAGCTCACAAAGTCAGCCGCGCAGCCGGCTCGGTCCCGCTCCGCGGCGCACGTGTGCGGGAGAGGCGAGCCAGGCCCCCGCGGCGCCGGGAATGTGCGGGGAGGAATTTCTGAATGGAGCGGGAAGGCGAACGAAGCCCTTGTGGGCAGACTTCGCCTTTTCCTCGGCTGGGACCCTCCCCTCTCTTAAAGCTGCAGGCGGTGGATTCTATCCCAGGCAGCAGACACTGAACCGTCTGTGCGTGGCCGAGGGCTTGGACGAGCACTGCTGGGTTTGAACCAGCCGTGATCCCGGTCGTGGGGGCGAACCGAAAATGCCCGTTCCTCCAGCTATCCCTCCGTGGTCGGCTTGTTTGCACTGGACAGCTGCACTCCAGTGTGTCAGCTACCACGACTTGTTTCTGCTTTCTGATCCAAGCCCAACCTTGCAAGAATTAAAGTTTTGCTAGGGGCCATTTGTTTGGAAAACCCGAACATTACAGCGCTGGCTGCTACTTCTGGCAAACCCGTGGCCATTTTAGGGCTTGCTGTTCTCATTTTAAGGCTGCGTATTAGACGATTCTCAACATCAGGGGAGACCGTAGCTCCCTTTGCTCCAGAAACACAGGGCCCACAGCTTGAACATCTCAGTCTCCTAACACATATGATCTATGACCCACAGTTGTGCAATTCTGATTCCAGCCAAGAGAGGGCAGTGGTTCACATGCACCCTGGCCAATTCACCACTGAATTAAACCCAGCAATTGCTGGACAGTATCAAAATGAGGACTTTAATAATAATTGTAAGCAGCATAATCGCATTCTGCATGGCTTGGACCTGAGTTATGCAGAACTGCCCATCACCTTCCGTGGAAATACACGGAATAGGTCAGGCTAGACAAATGTGCACTTTGTCATCATCCGCTTCTTCAGCACTCTGCCTAAGACAATCAGATGGCAAGGCTTTGCTGGGGTAGTCATAGAGACAGTAGGTAACTCTTAAGCAGTGGTGAAAGCAGATGGAAACAATCTTGGGGAGCTCTCATGCTGGCCAATGAGCAGAGAGGGTTCCTGGGGGAAGGGCCAAGCCCAACAGAGCAGAGGGAACTCCCCGTTGGCTTTAGAATGGGAATGGGGGAGCTTTACCCTTCTTCTAAGCTTCTCCCCTAAGGAGAGAAACATAAGGCCAGGCAGACCGGGTCAGATCAATGGTCCATCTAGTAGTAGCGTGTCTTCTGAGAGTGGCCAATGCCAAGGAGAGAGCAATTTCCAAGTGCTCCACCACCTTACTTTAACTCCTGTTTGTAGCTTTTTTCCTGTCTCCCATCCCCCTCTCCCCCCCCCCCCCTTCTCTCCTATTTATTTTGGGTCTGCACATCCTAAACTCAGAACTCTCGTCAACTGAAGAAGTGGGCTGTGCCCGAGAAAGCTCATGATCCCATCTACATGTTTTGTTAGTCTATACAGTGCTATCAGACCATTTGTTGTAGCTTTTGAGTCATCCTGCACAGTCCACCTCATCCTTCCTCACTTTTCATATACTGTCCATGGCACGTCTGTTCCCAGTGGCTTTCCATCTTTCCTTTAATACCTGCTCTCTGTAGGACTCTTGTTCTCTTCCACCCACCTGCCCTTCCCTCCCCCTACCCTACCCACACACTTTTTTTTCTTTAACAGGATGAGTGATTTGCTCTTTAGTGCCGGTGGGACAAGTATTTCTGAAGTTTGTCCTCTACTGTGATCAGGGGATCACACTTTGAGGGGTGCAGTAGGTGGACCACAGAGACTAATGACTGGAAGGTAGCCAACATGACACCAATATTTAAAAAGGGCTCTAGAGGCGATCCTGGCAATTACAGACCGGTAAGTCTAACTTCAGTACTGGGCAAACTAGTCGAAACAATAGTAAAGAATAAAATTGTGAAGCATGTAGAAGAACATAATTTGTTGGACAAAAGTCAACATGGTTTCTGTAAAGGGAAATCCTGTTTTACTAATCTGTTAGAGTTCTTTGAAGGGGTTAACAAACATGCGGACAAGGGGGATCCAGTTGATATAGTATACTTGGATTTTCAGAAAGCCTTTGACAAGGTCCCTCACCAAAGGCTCTTGTGTAAATTACATGGCCATGGGATAAGAGGGAAGGGCCTTTCTTGGATTGAGAGCTGGTTAAAAGACAGGAAACAAAGGGTAGGAATAAATGGTAAATTTTCAGATTGGAGAGGGGTAACTAGTCGTGTACCCCAAGGGTCAGTCCTGGGACCAATCCTTTTCAACTTATTCATAAATGATCTGGAGAAAGGGGTAAGCAGTGAGGTAGTAAAGTTTGCAGATGATACCAAACTGTTTAGGATAGTCAAGACAGAAGCAGACTGTGAGGGACTCCAAGAAGATCTCACCAAACTGAGTGATTGGGCAACAAAATGGCAAATGAAATTTAATGTGGATAAGTGTAAAGTAATGCACATCGGGAAAAATAACCCCAACTATACGTACAGTATGATGGGGGCTAATTTGGCTACGACAAATCAGGAAAGAGATCTTGGTGTTATCGTGGACAGTTCTCTGAAAACTTCCACACAGAGTGCAGCGGCGGTCAAAAAGGCAAATAGGATGCTAGGAATTATTAGGAAAGGGATAGAAAATAAGACCCAGAATATCTTACTGCCCCTGTATATAACTATGGGACGCCCACATCTTGAATACTGTGTACAGATGTGGTCTCCTCACCTCAAAAAAGATATTTTGGCCTTGGAAAGGGTTCAGAAAAGGGCAACTAAAATGATTAGGGGTTTGGAACGGGTCCCATATGAGGAGAGGTTAAAGCGACTGGGACTTTTCAGTTTAGAAAAGAGGAGACTGAGGGGGGATATGATAGAGGTATATAAAATCATGAGTGGTGTGGAGAGGGCTGATAAAGAAAAGTTATTTATTAGTTCCCATAATAGAAGAACTAGAGGACACCAAATGAAATTAATGGGTAGCAGGTTTAAAACTAATAAAAGAAAGTTCTTCTTCACACAGCGTGTTGTCAACCTGTGGAACTCCTTGCCAGAGGAGGCTGTGAAGGCTAGGACTATAACAGAGTTTAAAGAGAAGCTAGATACTTTCATGGAGGTTAGGGCTATAAGAGGCTATTAGCCAGGGGATAAAATGGTGTCCTTGGTCTCTGTTTGTCAGAGGCTGGAGAGGGATGGCAGGATGTTAGATTATTCTCGAGATACCCTATCTATGCACATCCTCCTTCCCCTTATCTCTCCTTTGTTTCCTTTCCTTTAGTTTCTCCTTATTCCCCCTCCCACACACATGCTTCTCTGTCCCTCTCCAGACATTTGTCACCCTTTCTTTCACACCCCTAACCAATAAAGCTTGCCAAATCTTGTGATATATCATGTTTTTCTTGAAGTGCTAGCTCCTGGAGAGAGTTACGTGAGAATCTCAATTTTCATTTAAAAATAAGAGTAAGATTTTCATTCTTAGGGTTTCAGAGAAAAGCGTGAAAGGCTGGCCCCTTTAAGGAGAAGGCGAATAAAAAGAACCCTATATGTATTTTTTTATAAATGTGATTTTTTTTAAGTCAGTGTCATGGAGGACTTGGAGAAGGGGAACAACTCATGATTTTTGAATGTTTGGGGTTGGCAGGATTGTTACCAACATCATCAATAGAAGTTAAAAAGAAATTGAAAAGAAATATTTTTGTTAATTTTATGTTACATGTGCAGTTCTTCCAAGGCACAAAATACATGAAAGAAAAGCTGGAAAAGAACCTTCAGCTCTCCCACTCCAGCTCCTTGCCAAAGCAGGGAAGTTTCCAGCAGTGTGTTTCTCTTAGGGCTTTATCCAAAATCATGGTGTGAGAGAGCAGCATTTTGTGATCAGCCCATCAACAGTTAAACTGGAGTCTGTGTACTCACAGGGACAGCAAGGCTAAAGTCCCATTACATTTGAAGTGGGGATTGTATGCAAAACACTCTTTGCTCAATTCAATGTTTGTTCTGAAGTCACTTTGAACCCCTCTGATGTTCTCAAAACAAGGAGGTCGGTCTGAATCAGGAGGAATTCCATTCAAGCCAATGAATGATCTCCTGGTTGAAGATCTCAAGGTCAATTGGATGTCTGCTGTTGACTTCAACAGGACCGACAAAAATGTGAATTATCTCACCCATTACAAAGGTAGCTTCCCCAATTATCACCCCTAATATCATTACCTCATAGACACTGACCTTCCCCCCTCACCTCCCCTCTGTTCCAAAATCCGATTTGTCAATTTTATGTGTTCACTGTTTTTTGATTGTATCCTTTGGTATATACGGTTGCGCCAATTTTCTTCCACAGACTGATCTGAGGAAGTGGGTCCGGCCCACGAAAGCTCATCACCTACTAAACCATCGTGTTAGTCTTTAAAGTGCTGCAGAGTCCTGCCTTTTGTTTCAGTTTTCTTCTTTTTTTACCAGAGCACCTGGGAGCCCTCCTCACAGATCTGGTCCCCATTGTGCAAGGCATTGCCCAAGGTTTCCATTTGTACTGGATCCATGGCTGTACTAGATGAAATGTAAAAGCCCAAGTTAACTTCTATCCTTTCTATTACCCAAACTCCCTAACTCCCATAGCGAAATAAATACTGCAAACAGCTGTCTAGAAAAGTCTGATAAGCAAATACAACAAGCGCAAGATTTGGCGTTAGCCCGCTAAGATCTGCACAGATGACTGTGTTTCTCAACTGGATCTGGATATGCTCCAGGTACTGCTTGATTTTCTTTACTCCAGATGTATTGCTTGACCTTGAAATAATAATAATTTGTTATTGCAGTAGCTCCCAGAGGATTTACCCGGGTCAGGGCACAGCACAAATGCATAGTCAATGGCAGACCATGCACTGTAGCATTTATAGCATTCAGCTGTCATGATTATGAGGGTTAGCCAACAGCCTGGGGATTAAAGGGTTAACTACACCTAGCCAGGTGAAGTGACCAGTAGGAATGTAGGTGGGACTTTCAAACTGGGACAAAGGAATTTGGGTTTTTTCCTTTCTCCCTTTTGTCTCTCTGGGTGAGTGCTCTGCAGCTACAGAGAGGGACAAGCATGTCTCTCTCTCTCCAAGACACCATTCTTCATTTTCTGTAAGTAGGGTAAAGTTTAGGTAGTTTCGTTAGGCTTTATTGTTTTAAGGGTTGGGTATGGGATCTGAGATCTGGCACTGTTTAAAAGATGTTTTGGCTTAAGCTTTACCTTCTGTCTGCCCCTCTGAAGCAGCCCAGAAAACAAAAGAAAAAAGCAAGAGAAAAAAACTGCAAAGCTTGCACTCAAAGAAAAACCTATGTCCTTTTAAAAATCCTGGGTTCTCAAAATAATCCCACCACTATGCCACCATGTCATGGCTCCTTCCCCACTCTGGCATGATAAATGCAGAAGTGGGGGCCAGCAAGTGTACCCCAAAGCCTTATCTACCAGGCTTTGGTATAAAACTTCCCCCAAAATCTTAAAAACCTAGATCTTGGGAATAAAACTTCCGCTGCCACCACCCAAATGTTGATAAAGAAATCAGGGGGAAGATCATTTGGGAAATCTCACCCCTAAAATAAAAATCAGGGCACACAATTAACCAATGCCAGGTTAATAAAAAGAAAAGAAAGAACTTTTATTATTACAACAATATTCCTGTTGCAAGCATAATGACTAGATAGGAAGGTAACAAAATATACTCATGCATGGCTGTGTCTACACTGCACCCCTTTTCCAGAAAAGGGATGCAGATGAGACAAGTCGGAATTGCAAATGCAATGGGGGATTTAAATATCCCCCGCTTCATTTGTATAAACATGGCTGCCGCTTTTTTCCGGCTCGGGGCTTTGCCGGAGAAAAGCGCCAGTCTAGACGGGATCTTTCGGAAAATAAAGCCTTTTCCGAAAGGTCCCTTATTCCTGATTTTAAGAGGAACTTAGTTACAAAGAAAAGCCAAAACATCTTTTAAACAGTGCCAGATCTCAGATCCCATACCCAACCCTTAAAACAATAAAGCCTAATGAAACTACCTAAACTTTACCCTACTTACAGAAAATGAAGAATGGTGTCTTGGAGAGAGAGAGACATGCTTGTCCCTCTCTGTAGCTGCAGAGCGCTCACCCAGAGAGACAAAGGGGAGAAAGGAAAAAACCCAAATTCCTTTGTCCCAGTTTGAAAGTCCCACCTACATTCCTACTGGTCACTCCACCTGGCTAGGTGTAATTAACCCCTTAATCCCCAGGCTGCTGGCTAATCCTCATAATCATGACATCAGCAATTCACCGCCTGTAGATAGATTGCTGCACCCAAACACATCCCCACTGAAGTCAATAAGGGTGGCAGGGCCAGCCTTAGAGCCGGGGAAACTGGGCCCATGCTCAGGGTGCCTAACAAGAGGGAGAGGGGCAACTGGGCATGGGTGTTGCTGGGCAAAGAGGGTGAAGCTTGCTGGGCCGGGGTAGTGTGGCGGGGCATGCTGGAAGCACAGGACTGAGGCTGGGCCTGGGGGCATGGTGCAAAGGTTGGGACAAAGGAGGCACAATGCCTTACTACTCTACTCAAGTTTTTTGAGGGGGTCAGCAAGCATGTGGACAAGGGGGATCCAGTGGATATACTGTACTTAGATTTCCAGAAAGCCTTTGACAAGATCCTTCACCAAAGGCTCTTATATAAAGTTAATTGTTATGGGATAAGAAAAAAGGTCCTCTCATGGGTTGAAAACTGGTTGAAAGACAGGAAACAAAGGGTAGGAATAAATGGTCAGTTTTCAGAATGGAGAGAGGTAACTAGCGGTGTCCCTCAAGTAAAGATATTAAAATGGGACTGATTTAGAATGGGACATGGAACACGGCCCCCTCTTAGCTCTGTGGCCTATGGAACTCTGAGCAAGTACAAAATCTTTGGGTAGGTTTATGGCATCACTACAAATCATGGGATCAGGGCTGCAAGGAAGACATAATAGCTGGGTGAAAAAGAAGCAGGCTGGTTCAGCATAGACTAGCTGTGTGTGCAAGTCATAGTGGATCAGAGTAATGGCAGCTAAATATTCACCTAACCTAGCAGTGCCATGGAAAGCTTGCAAGTGCCTCTCTATTATAGTACGTCTCTACTGCAATGAGATCATGTGATAGCAGCTCAAGCAGGCATACCTGAGCTAGCCTCAATCTACCTAACTCCAGCTATGTCTACACTGCAGGCTTCTTGTGCAAGAAGCTTTTTGCAGAAGAGATCGGGTATGTCTCCTTGAACTATAATCACACTCTGTGACCGTAGGATAGATATATTCTGTTGAATTTTTTTTAAACATTGTTTCGTGTTTTACACACACACACACACACACACACACACACGCAAAACCAAAATATTTACTGTTTTCTAAATTTTTGAGGTACTTCTTTTATGAAACTTGAAAACAAAAACATTTCCAATGGTTTAATTTTGTTATCTTTTTTGGTTTCTCCTTCCCTCTTTCTTCCGAGACCTTCAGTGACAAAACAGAGGAAGGAAAAATGAGGGAAAACGTAGAAATAACAAGGGAAAACCCAAAATATCCTGACACATTCAATAATTTTTGGTTTAGGTGGAAAATTCCAAACCCCTGAAAAATCGCTCCTTTCCAAAACGTGTGACATTAAAAGAATTTCACTATGTTAGAAAAATTTCACACATAGCCTATTTTATTTCTCCACCTGTGCGTCCACCTATTGCCCTAAGCCTGCTAAGACATATGCAAGTGCTTAACCTTATGCACTAAGAGTAATTCTATTGATTTACCACTCACAATGCATGCATGTATTCCTGGGCAGCATACGGGCTCATGTGTGTAGCTTGCTAAAATGCTATGTTACTACCATGTTACAGCAGGGGTCCTCAGTGAACCATAAATATTATCCCTTCACTTCCTACAGGAAAAGCATTTTAAAGGGGGACTAGAGTCCCTTCCACAGTAGAAGAAATGCTACTGAACCAGTTATATTTTATTTATTTTGGGTGGAAGTCCTCTGAAGTCAGTGGGAGTTTTGCTATAAGCCTAGTCAGGAACAAGATCATGCTCTTAAAAAATTTAGGTCAAAACTACCCATCTTTCTGCTTTAGTGAAGTGGTTTACTGACTAACAAAAGAAATATTGTGAAATAAGCACCACAAGAGCAGGGGGTTATCTTCCTCCTTCACAACTTCCTCCTCTTAAAAAGGGCCCGGAAGTTTCCAAAAAAGCTCATAGAAGAGCCTGCTTTTGAATATTATTTATTTATTTACTTACTTATTAATTAGACTAGCTGAATGAGGTAATGTATTTTATAGAATCACCTTTTGTTGGTGAAAAAGAAAAACCTTCTTGAAAGCTTGTCTCTCTCAACAAAAAAAGTTGTTCCGAAAAAGATATTACCTCACCCACCTTGTCTTTTTAATATCCTAGGGCCAACACAGCTCTAAAATTCCTGCAGCGGATAATTATTGTTCATTTGCTTTGCTGCAGCAACTTAGGCTATGTCTACACTACAGAGTTTTTTCGGAAAAATGGTTGTTTTTCCTAAAAAACTTGCAGCGCATCCACACCTCAAGTGCGTTTTTGCGCAAAAAAACAAAAGAACAGAGGTTTTTCCGGCATAGATATTCCTCATTCTATGAGGAAGAGTGCCTTTTTGCGTAAGAGCTCTTTTTCAAAAAGGTGTGTGTGGACGAGGAAGAGGGGGTTTTTGCACAAAAAGAGGAAAGAGGAAAAAGCACAGGTGCCCTGGTGGCTGTTCTGAGCTTACTTTTGAGAGAGCGTCCATCCAGTCTGAACACTCTCTTTTGCAAAAGTGCATTGCTTTTTCAATGTGCTTTTGCAGTGTGGACGCGCTCTTGTGGAAGAAGTTTTTGCGGAAGATCTTTTCCAGTAAAACCTTCTTGCGCAAGAAGTCTTCAGTCTAGATGTAGCCCTCAGAGTGCCAATCATGAACCAAGTCCTGTGCTAAGAACTGTACAAACACAGAACAAAAAGATGACCCCCTCCCCAATGAGCCTGATGTCTAATCCTGATCTAAAAACCAGTAAATTAAAAGATAAGACGTGATTTAAGCAATTTTGGGCTTGATCCTAGAACCACTTGCACACTGGAGTAATTTTACTGACACAGGTATTCATGTATGTATGCATGCACATTCATAAAGACTGAATGTGGTTGAAAAATCCAAGCAAAAAACAACTGCCGAAAGCTTCTTTTGCATTTTCCATCATAATTACATTTAAATGGAAAATTTAGTCAAGATTAAAATTGATTGAAAAATACCAAAAATATTATGAACAATTAGTCAAAAATTAATGCTTTGGGTTGTTGTTGTTTTTTTTTTTTTTTTTTTGCCCAAACACTAGAAATTCAGCAAATTTTAGCCAGCTTTCTCTGTAATTCAAACCTTGTCTTTCTGGGTGCCATGGTATAGTTCACATTGTGAGCAGCTTGCGTGCACACCTGGGCAAGTTTGGAGCCGTACTGCTCTTTGGGGAATGCTGTTGAGCTGCATTCCTGAAGCCCATTAGCTTCAGAGCCCAAGACAACTTTGTCCAGATCTTACACCTCTCCATGTTGCAGTCATTGGCCTGAAATGATAAATTATAAGCTGAATAGCGTTCTGCCTGGGGGTAGATTTTTCTTCCTTTTCCTGACATCCCGCTGTTTTGACTATTTATAGTTCCTTCTCCCCAATCACCATAATATCCAAGTCCCTCCAGCATACACAAAAATAACTTCTAGTTTGCAATAGGAGACAAAGGACCGATATTTTGTCCAGAAAGTTTTGGAAGGATAATGCCTGCAGGTTTTTGCCCCGAGACTCAGGTTTCTTTAGGCCCCTAGAACTCACCTTTAAAGATCAAACCATGCCATTTGAGATCACTGAGCCTTTGGCCTCAGGCATTGCAATAGGAATACTAGGGAAAGAGCAATGTAATACAATGCCAGTGTAAAATTGCCATTGTTCTATTGGTTTCAATGGACAAGTGATCCACCCCCTCATAAGAACATAATGTCACGTTCTTATATTCTCGCTAGAAGATTTACCCGGCATTGCTCAGGTCCTTAACACAGATAGGTTTTGATTTTCATTTAAATCATTGTTCCTGGGTGGAACTGGGGCTGAAGGGTCCCAGGGTATGCAGCCTGTCCCAGGGAAAGAGGACAACCCCAGCCCTCTCTCACTGCATCTTCTTGGAGCAGGTGAGAAGGGCCTCTCCATGGGCTCTGCAGCTGCAGTGCGCACAGCTGGGGAAGGGGCACATTGTCTCCCGGCTGGGGGACAGACAGACACATAGACAGACAAATAAACAAACGAACAAACAGATAAACTCTCAAATGTATAGTATATAGCTGTGATTTCTCCACTGCTGCCCCCTGCTGGCCCACTGGGGTTATAACTGTCCCAGTCCTAATCTCTGGCCTCTCACTGCCCCCTGTGGTCATTCTGAAGTATAATTGTCCCTCATCCCAGATCCATTACTTTCCATTTTATGAGAAACAATTGAATTCCAGGCACATTCCACTGTCCTGGCACAGCCAAACTCTCACCTTGCTTTAAATTATGATAAGAGGAAACTTCATAGCAAATTTGGTGGTCCTAAATCTTACCGTTTTGGAAGTTCTTGAACAAACAGATTCACAGAAGAATAGATGGATGCACATTTCTAAAATATCTAGTAAGAAGATGTTCTTATGACAACAGTTGAGGATCAGGCCCTGAGAGTCCACACAGGCCACAAAAAAAAAAGAAAGAACTTGATTGTACTTTCCTGGGTTTATTCCAAGTTGGGGAGATATTTTCCTGATTAAAAAATAACCCTCCCATCCCTCTATTTCAGCAGTTCCCAACCTTTTCCAGGTGGGGACACATTCTGACAATTCAGGAAGACTTGGTGACCCAAGGCGATTCAAAAATTGGGGGGAAGAGGGAGGGCAGAGCCACCTGGGGAGACATTTGGTGACCCTTTTGAAATGTAATGGCTACCCATTTTTGGGTCCCAACTCAGAGGTTGGGAAACCCTGCTCTATTTGCCCCCCAAAAGAGAAAGGCAGACCGATCCTGACTAGGACTGGGATTCCGAGCAGGCAGTCAAGATGCAAATCACAGATTTCACTATTGAAGTAAGTTATGATTCAATGGCTAACATTCCCGTCAGACACATTGACACAAGAGAAGAAAGATCTGTGAAGAAGCGCATTCAGAATATTCAGGGTAGGGGATGACCTGGATCATTTTGCACTATCCTGCTGTGTAGTGCGGCTCTGAACTTGTGTAACTTTCAACTACACCCCCTTCCTGGCTAATAAATAATCATAATCATTGATTAAAATATTTAAAAAGCCTTTGGCAAGCAGGTTGAGCTGTTTTTGGCTCGAAGGCAAGGAGGAGTTCCGTGCGAGTCAAGGCAGCTGGAGTCTTTCTTTTCTGGTGTGCCTGTGTGAAGTGATTTGTGGATTTGAGTCTTCTTGAATTCTCCTCAATGGTACATGGCTACAGATCCATTGGTGTGAGTGGCACTGGACCAGTGTAAGTGGGGGCAGAATTATGGCATTTGGGAACAGCTGGCACACCCAGGATCGAATGGGTTATAAACAATGAACAAATTCCTGGGTCAGGATGAGAGGGTAGATAGTGTGGGCAAAGAGCCCATACTGTGCCAGTTGACTAAATAAACATTTTTCTGATTTTCAAAGGAGAATAAGGGACACCAGTTCCCAAATACCATGGAAATACAATGGGAGAGGGGTGCCTAACTTCCTTACGCTTCTACAGAAGTTCCAACCCAAATTATTTTGCTTTTCAGTTCTGTAGCTTATATCAAGGCAGCCCTAAAAACAAGCTATAGCAAGCATGCCAAAAAAGTACTGTGTCTGCTCTACGTCTATGTATCCGTAGCATTTTTGAAACTGTTCTCAGTACTCTGCAGAATGTAGTATTTTTGCTAGGGGATGTATGTCTCAGCTTTCTGTGAGCCTAATATTTGCTCTTACAGAAATGTTATGGCATAACTCCTCCGGAAAGCAGGATCAGGCCCTCTAAATCTTTTCCTTGAAGCCACCAGTTAGGATGTCAAGATCAAATCCATTTACACTGGGCTGAGATGCATGCTTAACTCTAGTTCCTGTCATGCTCTGCTCTAAAATCTTCATCCCTTTTAGCAGAATGACAGTGGCCGTCAATTAAATTATTTGCACCAGTTCTAAAATGAACATCTGAACTAAAAATCATCTTGTACCTAAGCTAGTTCATGAGCTATATTTGTATGTCTGTTTCTGTGTATGCATGCAGGTCTTTATTATTATTACTGTCTTAGGGTATGTCTACACTACCCTCCTAGTTCGAACTAGGAGGGTAATGTATGCATACCGCACTTGCTAATGAAGCCCGGGATTTGAATTTCCCGGGCTTCATTAGCATAAGCGGGGAGCCGCCATTTTTAAATCCCCGCTGCTTCGAACCCCGTGTAGCGCGGCTACACGGGACTCGAACTAGGTAGTTCGGACTAGGGTGCCTATTCCGAACTACCGGTACACCTCGTTTCACGAGGAGTAACGGTAGTTCGGAATAGGACCCTAGTCCGAACTACCTAGTTCGAGCCCCGTGTAGCTCGGGGTTCGAAGCAGCGGGGATTTAAAAGTGGCGGCTCCCCGCTTATGCTAATGAAGCCCGGGAAATTCAAATCCCGGGCTTCATTAGCAAGTGCGGTATGCATACATTACCCCGCTAGTTCGAACTAGCGGGGTAGTGTAGACATACCCTAACATATTTGCTTGGTGTGAGATAACAAATAACAAAGCTGCCGGGATTCCCCTCCACTCCCAGCCATATACAGGACAAAATATGTTGATTGGCAGGAGATAATACAAAGGCTGCAGAATTTCTGCAAAGGCTTTTATTTTTACAGTAGCTTTCTGTTTTATTATTTTTGTTTTGATGACTTTGATCACATTTACATGTGCTCGAAGGGATCCTCCTCAAATTGTTTAGGGGTGTGTCTACACAGCATGCTTAGCTTGAAATAAGCTAGGCAATTTGAGCTGTGCAAATTGTGTAGCTTATTTTGATGCTATTTTGAAATAACTTGCTATTCTGAAATTCCCCTTAACCCTCATGGAATGAGGGTTACTGGGATGTCAGAATAAGTTGCCCATTATTTAAAATCTATTTCAAAACAATGGGCTGCTTCAACAGACACGGAATAGCTATTTCAGGATACTCCCAGTACCCCGAAATAGCTCTGCAGTGTAGACGTACCCTTAGGGAATAATAGATTTTGGAGATTTAAAACAACAAAAGTAGGAATGATAAACAAAAACAGAAGTGAATCCAAAACCAACAGCAAACTCTTAAAGGAACAGAATTACTGGACATTATCTGTTAACTCCATTGAGATCACTAGGGTTATGCTAACATCCGTGAGATTAATAATAAACTGAAGTCAGGGAAGTGACACTAGAGATAACTTTGGCCCATTTTCACGAGTTTCTTAAACATTTTCATCTGCAGTTTTGAATACAATGCCATTGTGTAAATACACAAAAAGTAGAAAGTGAAAATGTGACTATATGCAATAGCAAAAATGACTAATCTAGTTTCACTGGGCAATCTAAATGAAAAGAAAAAAAAAGTAAAATAAAACAGCAACAAATGAGGAAGGTCCATGCAAATTATATTTTTTTTAATGTTTCGGTTTTAGTAATTGGATGTGGTTAGTAACCCAAGCGAGTAGTTGTTAAAGCTACCACGCAATTTTTAGCTTGAAACTACCATATAATCTACTCTATATATTTGAAAGAGTTTATCTCTCTGTCTGTCCATCTGTCCTTTGTTCAAGAACTCCTCTGAAACGGTAACAGCTAGGACCACCAAATACAGTATACGGCTTCCTCGTATCATAACTTAAAGCAAGGTAAAGGGTTAGTTGTGCCTGGAATGGGATTGCTTCTGCTAAGACTATACAAAGAAGAGACAGAATCAACAGGCAGGTGAAAGGGTCTGGGAGTGCCCAAGCCCCGAGCCTCCTACTCCCTAGGCATCCTTTAGACTGGGTTTGGGGAGGTGGCTGAAGCTCCCTCTCCTGGTTCATATGGGAACATTGCTGACGTTACAGAGTGAGGGGAAAGTGCACAGTTTGTTGCATTTCTCACAAGGGGCAGATGTACCTGGACCTGCCTCAACTGGGGAACATGCTCCTCTCCCCCAGCTGTGTTCTCTGGAGCAGCAGCAGCCATGGAGAGGCACTTCTCACCTGGTCCCAAGGTGACAGAGGCCTGGGGTTGTCCTCTCTCCCTGGGGCAGCCTGCATACAAGAGGCCCCCGACTTGTGAAGCAATCCATTCCTGGGGAAGCGTCGCAAGTCAGGGGCATTATAACTTGAGCCCTCATTTACGATAGGCGCTGTGTGCCATCGCAAATGTGGGTCGAGGACTTAAGTCGGGGGGTTTCAGCCCCTTCTGCACTTAAAAAAATGGTTGTAAGTGCGTGGGGGTTGCAACTCGGGCAGTCGTATTTCGGGGACCTTCTGTACTGAACTCCTAGTCCCCAGCTCCGTCCCAGAGCAATGATTTAAATGAAGCATGGACATTTTTCCCATATTATTTTACAAAAAACAAAAATTAATCGAGTTAAGGCCCTGAGCAATGTTGGGTAATGGAAGATTCCAGTAGCACATACAGAAGAAGGGTTATTTAAAAATATGTGTATGTCTGTTGAGCATGTGTGTGTATATTTATGTGTACACAGAGGTAAATGTAGATAAAGCTTTAAATCCATTTAAATACCATCTGAATTAAGAGATATAAAGAAGAGTGTCACTTGATCCACCAAATATTGAGTGACATTCTCCCATGTGTAGATAGCCAGCACCGGGCCCACACAGCATTTTAGTCGTAGTTCTAATGACATTTTCTGTTCATGGCTCATAGAACCTAAATCCGCAAGATGCACTGATTTCCATTGCTACTGCTTTAATCTGACCAAGCAATGCTCTGGATAAAACACATTCTGATTTTCTGACCAGGGCACTAATCTTGAAAAATTAGTAGCCTGCACAAACACAGCACTTTCAGCTGCAAAAAGCTGTATCCAGATTCAGACTAAGGTTCTGATTCTCAAAAAAGTGTGCATGTGCTTTGCTTCAGTACTTGGAGGAATATTATTAAAGTAGCATAGTTAAGCATACAAATATGTTTTCAACATCAACACATAGCATAGACATAAATGTGTTACTTTGCCAGTGTTTTGTATCTTCATTTGTACAGTGCACTTAGTATAAAATGACTTGCAGTCGTATTCTCTTTTTTTCTGATTAGGATTTTGAGTGATAAGCAAAACAAACAAAAACAAAACCCGATTTCCTGTTGGTAAATCATTTCCCATCTGTTTTTCATTCAGTCTGACTCCAGAGAAATTTTCTGCACTGTATACTCCTTAGTTTAGAGAAGAATACAGTGTGCAGCTCTGAGATGAATGCTTTTATTTTGTTGCTTTTGAGCTGTGATCTGATCTCACTTCATTGTAAATGAACATTCATCCCACTGAAGTCAACAATTGAGTTATGCTGATTTCATAGCAGTGTCAGGGAAATTAAAATGAGGCCCCAAAGATCTGTTTAATAATGAAGATGATCTTTGGAGCAGGGGCTGTCAATGTACACATATGTATACAGTGCCTGCCACAGTGGGACTCGGCCATAGCTGAAGCCTCTGGTCACTACTGCGATGTAAATGCAGTAATAATGAAGCATGAGAAATTTGAACTTCCAACAAAAGCACCAAGGAACTTCTCAGGAGAATTGTTTGTATGCCCTTCAGCCCATTGTCATATGGAAAAGTCCTTTGTACTTCTTAGAACAGAGAGGCTGTGTCTACACTGGCCCCTTCTTCAGAATAGCCATGCTAATTTAGAACTTTGGAATAGGGAAATGCGCGGGGGATTTAAATATCCCCCATGGGATTTAAATAAACATGGCCGCCGCTTTTTTTCCGGCTTGGGGAAAAGCTGGAAAAGAGCATCCAGACTGGCGCGATCCTCCGGAATAAAGCCCTATTCCGGAGGATCTCTTATTCCCCCGCGCATTTCCCTATTCCAAAATTCTAAATTAGCATGGCTATTCCGAAGAAGGGGCCAGTGTAGATGTAGCCAGTGGGTTCTATAGAAATGTAATACAATTCTACATAAATTACAGTGAACTCTAAAAAATTTAATAGAGAAGGATAAACTTACAATAACATTTTTCAATCATTGTATAACAGCTCATAGGAGGAAGAAAACTTCGTATTAAATGTAAAGGGCAGTCCAACCCCCCTGTTTTTCACCATAAAATCCAATAGAGCTGTCTGATGTAACCCACAACAATGCATACAGGACTCCTCCAGACAGTGCTATGGATATCAAAATAAGAGGCCAGATTCTGCTTCTAGTTATACTGCCGTGTTAACATAATAAATGTGTCTAGACTGGCCAGTTTTTCCGGAAAATCAGCCGCTTTTCCGGAAAAACTTGCCAGCTGTCTACACTGGCCGCTTGAATTTCCGCAAAAGCACTGACTTCCTACTGTAAGAAATCAGTGCTTTTTGCAGAAATACTATGCTGCTCCCGTTCAGGCAAAAGTCCTTTTATGCAAAACTTTTGCGCAAAAGGGCCAGTATAGACAGCTCAGATTTGCGAAAATGGTGAGCAGGGCTTTTTTGCGCAAAAGCGTGTCTAGATTGGCCACGGATGCTTTTCTGCAAAAAGTGCTTTGCGGAAAAGTGTCCATGCCAATCTAGATGCTCTGTTCCGAAAATGATTTTAATGGAAAACTTTTCCGTTAAAAGCATTTCCGGAAAATCACGCCAGTCTAGACGTAGCCAATGTGTTTAAAGCCAGTTTGTCAATAAATAGGATCGATAATATTAATAATAATATTAATATTAATAATAATAATAATGATAATAATATAGACAAATAAAAATTAAACTGTATCTTTTTTTAATGTTTCATATAGATTCCTGATTCAGGTCCCACGGAACTTAAATGCATGCATGTGCTTAAGTACTTTCCCGAATTGGGACCATACCTAGCAGGACTTCAGGCACGCAGGGTGATGCTGATATGTAATCTATTTGAGTGGACCTCTATTCAGATGGAATTGCTTTGAAGTTAATAGAATTTCTTACAAATGCAGCGATCTGTCTTAAGGAACTGAAGCAAAACAACTACAGTGAAATAAATAGTTTATTTTATACCATTCTATCTAGGTAAGGATTCTAAATTATTTAAAAAATCTGGCTATTGATCAGATGGTTTTCAACAAGGCATTAAATGTCCAGTATGTTTTCTCACCAACATCATATTCTGGTGCTCTAGCTCCCTCTTGTGTTTGATGTTAATATTTCATCTTGCTTTTGGAATTATACATTCCCTGGGTACCAATGAGCTCAGCAATCAATTTCCTGATCAATTAAAGTATTTCATGAGCAAAGATGATTTCCTTGATTTTTTCCCTTCAACTGAGAAGAGTTTGCTCAATGCAGCTTGTAGAGTTCCATGCTGTGCTCTGGGTTTACGGTACTGAGCTAAGAATATCCCAACAGCAAAAGCTGAATGAATCCACTGGTGTCATTATAGGACAGAAGAAGAAGAAAGGGGTTGGTGCTGGGAAATGTGTGTGTGTGTGTGTGTCAAGGCGGCTGAGCAAATTGAATATCCAAGGAACCTTTGACCATGTTTGAATAGCTATGGTATTCTGGGACTGGGTCAGAACAGCTTGAAAGGAGAGTCACTGCTTTCTACTAGAGGTTGAGGAAGACATAGGGTAATTTCTTTCCTGGAGTCATGGTTTCTCTACTGAATGGCCCCATCAAATGTAACCATTGTGTCCGGTGTTGACTGTGTGTGGCCTAAGGTTTATGATGTTCTGTGATTTTTTTCCCCAGTCTGTGCTTGCTGGGAAAGAGGAGTGGAGAGAAACATGTGGGCAAATGACTTCCTCTCCAGACCTTGTGTCATGATTAAAGGCTCACACAGACTGATTTTTCACTTGCTGCAGTAATTGACTAGGCCATTACTTGGCTCTCGTACAGGACTGCCTGTGCCAAATGAATACTGAGACTCTATAGCCAAAACCACTCCAGTCTGCTTTTCAGAAAAATCCAGTGCAAATAGGATAAGGAAGCAGAAATATTTTCTTTATGGTTTGTTGGGATTAATGATGCTCACTCTTTTGCTGTTGCTTCCGTAAGGTATTCATTGGCAGCACGGGGCTATTCTATGTGCAGAGGGAAGCAAATTGTTTTGAGTAGAAGGCTTCTGATAGAAAACAACTTGATTTGCTTTGATTTCTAGCTCTGGCAAAGGAGCATTCTCTGCACTCAGGAAGTCACTTTTATGCTCCTCTGATCCTACCTAGAGACATAAAGGATAACAACAAAACATTCTACAAATATGTTAGAAACAAGAGAAAGACCAAGAACAGGATAGGCCTGTTACTCAATGAAGAGGGGAAAATTTGGAAATGGCAGAGGTACTTAATAACATTTTTGTTTTGGTTTTCACCAAGAAGGTTGGGGGTGATTGGATGCTGAACGTAGGGAATGCCAGTGAAAATCAAATAGGTCCAGAAGCTAAAACAGAATTAAAAAGTTGAAGATTACTTAGACAAGTGAGATGTCTTCAAATCACCAGGGGCTGATGAAATGCAAGGAGCTGACTGAGAAGATATCTGAGCCACTAATCATAATTTTTGAAATGTCATGGAAGATGGGAGAGATTTGAGAAGACTGGAAAAGGGCAAATATAGTGCCCATCTATAAAAAGAGAAATAAGGACAATCCAGGGAATTACAAACCAGTCAGCTTAACTTCTGTACCAGGAAAAGATAATGGAGCAAATAATTAAGGAATCAATTTGCAAACATCTAGAAGATAACAAGGTGATAAATAGTAGCCTGGATTTATCAAGAACAAATCATGTCAAACCAACCTAATAATTTCTTTGACAGGATAACAAGCCTTGTGAATAATGGGGAAGTGGTAGATGTATATATAGACTTTAGTAAGGCTTTTTATAGCATATCTTCTCATTAACAAAGTAGAGACATGCAATCTAGGTCCACATCCATACCTACCACACTGGAGATCAATCGTCTGGCATTTGATTTATCGGGATAAATCGAATGCTGAGACCGCCCCTGGTTGGCGTCTTTACTCCTCGATTCATGACAAGGAAGGGAAGTCTGCAGGAGCGTTTGCTCCCCTCAACCTGCCACTGTGGAGACAGCGCTAAGTTTGGCTTAAGGTATGTTGACTCCAGCTACATTATTTAGGTAACTGGAGTTATGTTTCTTAACCTGACCAAGACTAGTATAGACCTGGCCTTAATGGAGCTACTATAAAGTTGGTGCATAACTGGTGGGATAACCATTCCTAGAGAGTAGTTCTCATGAGGCAAAAACTCATCCTAACTTAAGGGCTTATCTCTGGCTATAAACTGTGGTTTTCATCTTTTAACCAGGGGATTGCTCTGTGTCATTCAGAATCATGACAGTGAGGGAAGAACTATGATATATCTGAAGGAGTCATCTTCCCCTGCTTCTTGCCTTAGGGTGCCAAATGTCAGCGGTCAAAGTAGGTGAAGCAGTATCTTGTTTCAACCAACAAACGTTCAAGCTTTCCACTCGAAAGCTTGTTCTTTCCACCAACAGGAAATGACATCACCTCACCCCCTTCTTTCTTATATCCTGGGACCACCTCAATTACAACAACACAGCAAACAATCTACTAGACGTGGGCAGGGGAATGGAGTCACATACCTGAGGGAGGGGAGCATGGGCATCAACAGCCTCTGCGGGGCCTCTAGGCAAAGTGTGGAGAGGGCAGATCTATGCTCCAGGAACATTTGGACTTGGGGGGAATTTTAATATTAATTTTTTTTTGTACTGACATGATTGTAGAGATTCAACACAAAACTGCAAAACATTTCGGCCAACCCAAATCTGCTTTTTTGGCTCATTCAACTTTATATCCAATCTCCCTCACAGGAAGCTTCTCCCTGCTCAGATTTTCTAGAAGCATCTAGGATTGCAGAGGTTAACTTGGCTCCGGAGCTCCAGCGGCAGCTGTAACTGGATCTTGGTGAACCTCATCAGCATCTAATTTTGTGCTTTAAGAAAGCACAGACACAGCCATTTCTATTACAGTCATTACAATGCAACTGTGAATAATTTGCAGTGATGTAGCAGCTGTGTTGGTCCTAGGATATGTGAGACATGAGGTGGGAGAGTTAATGTCTTTTATTGGACCAACATCTTTTGGTGAAAGTGGCAGGTTTTTGAGCTTTCCAGAGCTCTTCTTTAGGTCTTATCATTTTCTCCAACAATAGTTATTCCAATAAAAGATATTGGCTCACCCACCTTGTCTTGGTGAGTAATTTAGCATTCAGCACATTTAAATGCAGGTTCAAGCCATTCACATAGGAAATTCACTTTTTACATAGACTATTAATGACTCATGCTTGTGTATACTAAAAACATAGAGAGAGAATTAGTGATTCATTTATTTAGTTTGAAAACAATTACCTGGTAAAAAGTCAAATACTTTGAAAAGTTTTGAAAGAAATACTAATTCCTCTCATGCATTTTTTGGTAGTAATGCTCATCTTTTAATTGAAAAAACTGATTTTTTTAAAAAAAGATTTACAGGCAGTCCCCGGGTTACATGGATCCGACTTACATTGGATCCCTACTTACAAACGGGGTGAGGCAACCCTGCACTAGCTGCTTCCCCCCAGCAGACCAGGGAGACGCGGAGCGGCTTTTCTCAGCAGACACCTCAGCTTGAGAATAAAGGACTGAGGGAAGTGAGGTATGGGAGAATAAAACTGAGCTCTGGAGAAATGTTTGGCTAGAGTTTCCCCTACAATATGTACCAGTTCCGACTTACATACAAATTCAACTTAAGAACAAACCTACAGTCCCTATCTTGTACGTAACCCGGGGACTGCCTGTACTGTGAAAACCAGAAAATTTTAAAAGAAACAAATTTCCCCACACAAAAGAGTATTTATTTTGAGAAAAGTTAATTGCTGTTGGAAATGTATTGTTTTTTTGTTGATAAGATTTTAAACTTGCTAGAAGACAGACCACATTTTATTTTGTGTCCTACCTAGCACATTTGTGGGTATTCTATATGTTTTGTGACACCAGAAGTAGCACCAGAAGACATCATGCATTACAGACGTTTCAGTTTTGCCCCTGCTCTCCAAGGCCAAGTCTCCAAAGCAGGTCAGTTTAAGGTATGTAACTCCAGCTACCTATCATACATTGCTGGAATTGCCTTATCTTAAGTGGAGCATGGTATTGTCTACAAAGCAGGAGGCCAATGGGAGCAAACGTTCCCATCAGCTTCCCTTAGTCGTTATGACTGCAAGGAGTACAGGCGCCAGCTGGAGCTTTTCTCAGTGTTCGATTTATGGGTCTATATAGACCCGCTAAATCGAATGCCAGACCATCAATCTCTGATGTGGTGAATGAAGATGGGCCCCAAGGGAAGGATGATATTGGCATCTAAGGCAGTGTTCCCTATTGGGTAGAGCACTGGGCTGGGATTCAGAAGACCTGGATGTTACTCCCTTATCTCCTACTGGCCTATTGGATGACCTTGGGCAAAGTCACTTCACTCCCTCTATCTTAGTTTCCCCATCTGCAAAGTGGAGATAATGATATTGACTTTCTTTGTAAAGTGCTTTGAGATGTATTGGTGAAAAGCACCATACAAATTCTCTGGTATTATTATTGGATAGTGCATACAAGAAGCAGAACCAAAGCCCCATTCCCTCCCTCCCCTTTGGAATATCTAGAGATGGAAGATTGGGTTTGAGGCCAGATTCAGATCCATGTAGATTTTACTTTACTGAGTAGGGAGTTTGTGGGCCTTTCTCCTCTCTGCTTGATTAAAACAAGCATACCTACTAGCTGTCTTCTAACAGAGTAATGCTCCAATGTATATATGTCCTTGTCTGATATGATCATATTGTTCTTCTTACTGCCATCAGAAAGGGATGCCAGCCCTTGAAGGAGCACTTCTTAATATTCCAAGACGCAATCGTGGCCTAACAAAAGGGAGAAGGTACTCGCTCTGCTAGCAGTAAATAAGGGAAATATCCAGAGTTAGGGCCTCCCTGTCTGCTGTTTTTATTAGCTAATTAGTGGGAAGCAAGTCTAGAGTGGTCCAAAAAGAGCTTTGCCAATCCCTTGTCACTCTTGATAACTGCAAGCATGGCCAAGCCCTCTCAGAGGTCCAGAAGGGCACCAGCCACTGCCAGCTTTGAGGCCCCTAGCCATAATAAAAATAAAAGAGGACACATGAAAACAAAAAAAGGTGCACGCGTGCGCACACACACACAAAGGAGACTTTTTTCAAATTTAACAAATGTTTTTCTAGCCTGAGAGTGTGGGTCCCATTTTGGTCCAATAGGGATGCACATAAAAACAAGCTGCAAAACTTACCAAATGCCAAAAAAATTAAGGGTTAACATTTGAGGCCCTTTTTGAGCTTGAGTCCTAGGCCCAATGTCCCCCTTGGCCTCCTTCTGATTGGCCTTGACCTTGCCATCACAGTGAGCTACGCTGAATTTCTGTTTGCTGTTATGATTTATTATTTGTATTACTGTAATGCCTAAGAATCATGGGTCAAGATGCCACTGTGCTAGATGCTTTCCAAACATAGAACAAAACAACAGTTCCCTGCCCCAGAGAATTTACAGGGGTGGGCAAATACTGGCCCACAGGCCAGATCTGGTCCACCTGAGTTAGCCTCTGGCAGGCTCCTTCACAGGTACAGGTGATCGCAGCGCCCATTGGCTGCAAATCGCTATTCCTAGCCAATGGGAGCTGCAGGAAGCTGTGTAATGGTCCACATTGCTTCCCAGTGCTCCCACTGGCCAGGAACATTGATCTGTGTCCAACAGGAGCTGCAATTGCCAGTACCTGTGGAGGCACAAGTAAATATAGCAGCGGCAGCCTGCTGGGGCTAACCCTGGTGAACCATCACCAGATTATTGCCCGCACTAGTCTAACATCAAGAGATTACTTAGGTTGTGTCTTTAAAATAGTATCAGGGATGACTCAAGCATTTGATTTGGTATTGTATACATTCAAATACTCCTTTCCTCTCCATATACAAATTCTTGCAGGATGTAAAAGAATAAGAAACCAGGCAACTTTGGACCAGCATCAAAATACTGAAACATCAGCACAAAATGTTCTTGGCTTTCCTGGAGAAATGTGACATACATTTAAGGTGGTTAGTGGGGCTGTCTGTCCTATCCTATCTGATGTATCTGGTAGTGATATGGACTCCATCTATCTGCCACAAAACAACGTATTGTACCATCACTTTCATAGACTGGTGGACTTTTAAGGGATCATTATGGTTATCTGACTTCCTGCATCACACAGGCCAAAGAACCTCATCCAATAATTTCTGCATTGAGATAATAGTTTCTATTTTGGCTTAAGTGTATTTTGATTTAAAGCCTGCAAGTGATGCATACAAGTAGCATGTTTAAGGATGCCATTTATAGAGCCACTTTGCCATCTGCTGGAGAGGGAGGGAAAGCATACAAGAAAGAATAAGGCCGGAATATTACTTGCAAGAACTTTTGTTGATACTGTGAGCCACAGGAACAAAGCTTGTTTCACTTCTGCTTAAGAATTCCATCCTGAAGTTTTTAGCCAAACGAAAAGGTTCCTTTGACTTCTGTGTAAGTTCTGCTGGAGTGAAGAACTTCAGTGTGCCACCTTATTTTTCCTATAAAAATTACATAAAGCTGCATAAGAGTGTGGTCTAATGGTTAACCCACAAGATAGGATATTGGAGTTCAGGGTGACATTTTCAAAATCACTTAAGTTCCATTTTCAAAAGTGAGTCTAAGAGTATGTCTACACTACACGGCTATTTCAAAACAAACTATTCTGAAATAGTTATGCTGAAATAACTTATTTCAAAATAGCACATCTACACTGCAGGGAAGCCTCAAAATTAGTCAGAGGCAGGCTTCCCTAATGTAGTCATGCTATCTCGATTTAGAGCCCCAGGAAGCACTGGGGAGGAATAACTTAGAATGGCCCTGGTGAAGGGCTATTTCGAAATAGCAGCAGTGGAGCATCTACACATGACTTATTTCAAAATAGCTATTTCAGAATAGGCATTATTCCTTGTAGAATGAGGTTTACAGATTTTGGAATAAGCCATCCAGTATTTCTAAATTATTTCAAAATAATGGAATGGCTGTGTAGACGTTCACATTCTTATTTTGAAATAACGTTAATTATCTCAAAATAATGGCACAGTGTAGACACAGTCTAAGTCTCAAAAAAGTCAGTTAAATTTAGGTTATTAACTCCAGGGGACTTACATGATTTTGAAAATTCCTCCCCTAATCTCAGTCCTCCCCATGAATCCATCTAGGATCTTGAGGAAGACACTTAATCATTCTGTCTCTCATTTAAGGTGGGAATAAGGCTCATGGTTAATTAATATATGTAAAGTGCTTTGAGATCTTTAGATGAAAAAAGCAGAAGGTGAAGAATTAATATAATTTTTCTTGTACTGTAATAAGGAAACTAAAATGAGGTAGCAATGTTCCAGCTTACTCCACTTGGTTATTTAACATGATGCATCGGAAGGATAAATGAAATAGGAATGCCAAGGAGGAAATGATGCTGTGGAGTTTTAAGTGACTTGTTACTGCTAGTTTAGTAACTATGAATTTGTTCTGATTATGGTAATTTTCATTGCTAATTAAGTGATTGCCTCTTTGCTTTTAGAAAGTGTACTTTTGTATCAATTAAGGACACTGAAGATCTATATATTTTTTTTAAATTATCTAAAGTAAAGGGGAAGTAAATGACAATGATGGATCTTGGGGAAAATGCAAAGACTTAAAAGTAATTCAGGACACTGTACTTATAAACTTTCAGGATTTCCCTTCTCACAGGAGTTCTTGGATTTGATTCTGAGTTACACTAAGACCACTTTAAACAGCTGTTGCAATGTAAAGATTAGGGAATGCCATCCGCGTAAGGCCTCCCCAGCCTATGTAAAAGTGACATAAGGCTTTACAAGCTTCAGGGGGTAGCTGAGTTAGTCTGTACAGGATAAACTTAAAAACCAACAAATAGTCCGGTAGTACTTTATAGACTAACAAAACATGCAGATGGTATCATGAGCTTTCATGGGCACAGACCACTTTAGATGACCGGTCATCTTCTTCAAAACTCCGGTCATCTGAAGAAGTGGGTTTTGCCCATGAAAGCTCATGATACGATCTACATGTTTTGTTAATCTATAAAGTGCTACCAGACTATTTGTTGTTTTTTAAGTTTATAAAGCTTTACAGTAGTCCATCTTCCAACCGCCAGTGTTGGAGGACAAGATAGGGATAAAACTGGAAGATCAGTGGCACAGAGGGAGTATGACAGGACTGCACTGTGTTGTGGCTATTCTGCTTCCCAGGGCCCTAAGAACCAGAGCATAAGTTAGAGCAGCCTCGGGGCTGCTTTAACTTATACCAAGGGCTGGACTGAACCCTGAACAGCTCCAGAGTACAAGAAATGCAAATTATCCTCCTTCCTGTTGTGGAATGGAGTGACTGAGAATCAGGCCCCTTCTATTTGATGGGGGGCAGGTATAGTTTCTAGAGTATGCAACTCTAAGCCAGGACTCTTGCATGATTATCTGTAACTGTAACAGTAGCAGTGACCTTCTTTGTGACTTTGGGCATGTCACTTACATTGCACCTCAGGTAACTGCCTCACAGGGGGCTGAGAGCAATAATGAAAGTGCTTTTTAGATCCTTAGGTGAAAGGAGCTAGAAGTGCAAACTATTATTGTCTTCTAGGTCAGGGAAAGAAAGCAATTACTTGTAGATAGACCGGTAATTTTCCCTCTTTTTTTTTCATCCTTGCAAATAATTGTGAATAGAGGACATGAGCAAGTACGCTGAATGGATTAATAAAGAACTTCAAACTTTGTCTCCTTTCTTCTGTTTTTATTTTGATCTTTTTTAAATTTCTACTTTTAGTTTCCTTTGAGCTAGCTTGGATGATTAACCTTTTGATCCTGGCAAGCAAATCGCTCTGGGTATGTCTACACTGCACAGCTATTTCGGGATATTGGAGGTATCCCAAAGTAGCTACGCCACATTTACACAAGCTGCCCATTATTTCGAAATATTTTTCAAAATAACGGTCATGCTATGTCACCGTCCTGGTAAACCTCATTGCATGAGGGATAAAGAATGGCTCAAAATAGCGCGTTAGCTGTGTAGATGCGCCAAATTTCAAAATAAGCTATTTCAAAATAGATTTGAAATAAGATATGCGATTTGCATAGCACAAATTGTGTATCTTATTTCAAGTTTAGGGTGCTATGTAGACACAGCCTCTGGCAACAGCATGAACCTAATTGAAAGGCAGGAGATGAACTAAACAGCCCAATGCATGGGATGGGGAACCTTTTTTCAGTCAAGGGCCACTGACCCACAGAAAACTCAGTCAGGGGCCACACATAAGTGAGAAAAAACCCAATCTCATTGACCTGACTCCCCAAGTGCAAAGGAAAAAAATCCCACAAATACCTCACTGACTTGGCCCATACTTATACAACTTGGGGTACCAAGGCTCAGAGATTTGTTGCAGGGGGAAGGCTCAAACCTATCTGTGGGCCAGATCATGGTAAGCCAGGGGCCAGATCCAGCCTGTGGGCCAGTTACCCCACCTCTAATGTTTTTAAACATCCTAACTTCCTGTGAATACAAAAGTTCATCATTACAGAATCTCCTGGCAAATGCTTAGAATCCTCCTCCAAAAGAAAAGCACCCTCTGCTTTTCCAGCCAGGAGAGCAGACTGTGTCAGGTGTGATGCTGCAGGGGAGCTGTTGTTATCTAGTCACAGGATGTGTGCATTGCCCAGGCCTGGGAATCCTCTCAGTGCTATCACTGCTATCAGGCTTCCCAGAGCAGACAAAGACTGAAGACTGCAGAACTTGTAAGCTCAGCAAGTCAATAGGGTTACCAGATGGTTTAACGCCCTTCCTCCCCGACACACTTGATCTAAGATTGTGGAGGGGGGGGATTGTCCGGGAGAAGAGTGGGGCTGGCCGGGAGGGGGTCAGAGGGATTGGGGCAGGCCAGGGGAGATCAGGAGGGAGGGGATCGGCCGCCAGGAAACAGGGCTGGCTGGGAAGGGGTTGGGGAGAGTGGGGCTGGCCGGGGGGAACCAGCCAGCAGGGAGTGGGGCTGGCTCGGGTGCACACAGATCCTGGGGTGCTGCCCATCCTGCACACGGTCCTGGCGGGGCGCACAGGCCAGTCTGGCACCAGGGATTCCATCCTGCCCTGGCCCCGACCCCACCCCCTTCCTTTCTACTGTGTAGTTGTGTACTACCTGGCTGGTAGATATGCTCACACAGAGCGTGTCTACCAGTCAGGCAGTACGCAACTACGTACTGATACTCATGATAAGAATAACAACTTTATTAGAAAACATTTATATGTCTGGTATTTTCTCAATTTGTTTCCCAGACAGAAAGCTCAAATACCGGACTGTCCGGTTCAAAACCGGACACTTGGCAACCCTACAAGAGCTGCAGTGTCTTGCAGCGTGAAAGGGTTGTAAGAGCCCTCAGAATTCCTTCAGTGCAGGAGCAAAATAGGGCATAATGTGCATAGGCTGGGCTGAAGGCAGATTGGTGGGGCATGGCTCAACTCAGTACTTTCCTCTCTTGTTATTCTCAGCAAAAATGCAACGGGGGCTTGTGTTGAGAGCATATCAGCCCAGGCAAAAAGGTGGCTTAAAGTTACCTTCACCTTGTGTTGCGCCTTGCAAGAGTCAGCGCAGAGTCTGGTCCCTGGGATCAGCTCTAGAATTTGAGAGCCCAAATGCAAACCCCATCTATTTGCCCTGGCTTTCCCTTCTAAGGAAGGGTAGAAGGGAGAACAGCAAAATAGAGACAATGGATTTCAGGAAGGCGGATTTTGGTAAGCTCAGAGAGCTGATAGGTAAGGTCTCATGGGAATCGAGACTGAGGGGAAAAACAACTGAGGAGAGTTGGCAGTTTTTCAAAGGGACATTGTTAAGGGCCCAAAAGCAAACTATTCCAATGTGTCGGAAAGATAGAAAATATGGCAAAAAAACGTCTTGGCTTAACCACAAGATCTTGCATAATTTAAAAATAAAAAGGAGTCATATAAAAAATGGAAAGTAGGATAAATTACAAAGGATGAATATAGGCAAACAGCACAGGAATGCAGGGGCAAGATTAGAAAGGCAAAGGCACAGAATGAGCTCACACTAGCTATGGAAATAAAGGGAAACAAGAAGACTTTTTATAAATACATTAGAAGCAAGAGGAAGACCAAGGAGAGGGTAGGCCCACTGGTCAGTGAGGAGGGAGATACAATAACAGGAAACTTGGAAATGGCAGAGATGCTCAATGACTTCTTTGTTTTGGTCTTCACCAAGAAGTCTGTAGGAATGCCTAACATAGTGAATGCTAGTGGGAAGGGGGTAGTTTTAGAAAGTAAAATAAAAAAAGAACAAGTTAAAAATCACCTGGAAAAGTTAGATGCCTGCAAGTCACCAGGGCTTGATGAAATGCATCCTAGAATACTCAAGGAGCTGATAGAGGAGGTATCTGAGCTTCTAGCTCTCATCTTTGGAAAATCATGGAAGACAGGAGAGATTCCAAAGGACTGGAAAAGGGCAAATATAGTGCCCATCTATAAAAAGGGAAATAAGAACAACCCAGGAAACTACAGACCAGTTAGTTTAACTTCTGTGCCAGGGAAGATAATGGAGCAAGTAATTAAGGAAATCATCTGTAAACACTTGGAAAGTAGCAAGGTGATAGGGAACAGCCAGCACGGATCTGTAAAGAACAAATCATGTCAAACCAATCTGATAGCTTTCTTCAATAGGATAACGAGTCTTGTGGATAAGGGAGGAGCAGTGGATGTGGTATACTTAGACTTTAGTAAGGCGTTTGATACGGTCTCACATGATATTCTTATCAATAAACTAGGTAAATACAACTTAGATGGGGCTACTATACGGTGGGTGCATAAGTGGCTGGATAACCGTACTCAGAGAGTAGTTATTAATGGTTCACAATCCTGCTGGAAAGACATAACAAGTGGGGTTCCGCAGGGGTCTGTTTTGGGACCGGCTCTGTTCAATATCTTCATCAACGATTTAGATATTGGCATAGAAAGTACGTTTATTAAGTTTGCAGATGATACCAAGCTGGGAGGGGTTGCGACTGCTCTGGAGGATAGAGTCATAATTCAAAATGACCTGGACAAATTGGAGGAGTGGTCTGAGGTAAATAGAATGAAGTTTAATAAAGACAAATGCAAAGTGCTCCACTTAGGAAGGAACAATCAGTTTCACACACACAGAATGGGAAGCGACTGTCTAGGAAGGAGTACGGCAGAAAGGGATCTAGGGGGTATAGTGGACCACAAGTTGAATATGAGTCAGCAGTGTGATGCTGTTGCAAAGAAAGCAAACCTGATTCTGGGATGCATTAACAGGTGTGTTGTGAGCAAGACATGAGAAGTCATTCTTCCGCTCTACTCTGTGCTGGTTAGGCCTCAGTTGGAGTATTGTGTCCAGTTCTGGGCACCGCATTTCAAGAAAGATATGGAGAAATTGGAGAGGGTCCAGAGAACAGAAATGAGAATGATTAAAGGTCTAGAGAACATGACCTGTGAGGGAAGGCTGAATGAATTGGGGTTGTTTAGTTTAGAAAAGAGAATATTGAGGGGGGACATGATAGCAGTTTTCAGGTATCTAAAGGGGTGTCATAAGGAAGAGGGAGAAAGCTTGTTCATCTTGGCCTCTGAGGATAGAACAAGAAGCAATGGGCTTAAACTGCAGCAAGGGAGGTTTAGGTTGGACATTAGGAAAAAGTTCCTAACTGTCATGGTAGTCAAACACTGGAATAAATTGCCCAGGGAGGTTGTGGAATCTCTCTCGTTGGAGATATTTAAGAGTAGGTTAGAGAAATGTCTATCAGGGATGGTCTAGACAGTATTTGGTCCTGCCTTGAGGGCAAGGAATTGGACTCAATGACCTCTCGAGGTCCCTTCCAGTCCTAGTATTCTATGATTCTATGATTCTATTCTGTTCATGGGTGGAGGCTGGAAGGAGAATTTTCTATTGGTGAATTAAGCTGGTTTAAAACTGAAGGGTGGGCCTCATTTATTGGGATGCCTTGTTTATAAATTGTTTGCACATATGTGTAGAGTTTCAAATTACAGGCAGTCCCCGAGTTACGCGGATCCGACTTACGTTGGATCCGCAGTTACAAATGGGGTTTGCTGCCCATCTCCCTGGTCTGCTGGACACCAGCAGACCAGGGAGACGGGAAGCAAAGCCTCTGAGGATGCCGTTAGCGGGACAGCCACGGCGCGTCTGGGCTGTCCGTTGCCCCCGTGCTCCGCGGCTTTGCTCCGGACGCCTGTGGTACAGCAGTTGGGGTGCTGCCGGTTGGTCCCGTAGCACCGCTCTGGGTGCTACTGGACCAACCCGGCAGCACCCCAGCTGCTCTGCCCCAAGCGTCCTGATTCAGCCACTGCTGGTCAGTTTCAGCAGCGGCTGAATCAGGACACCTGGGGCAGAGCTGCTTGGGTGCTGCTGGGTTGGTCCAGTAGCGCCGAGGAGCGGCGCTACTGGAGCAACCCAGCAGCACCCAAGCTGCTCTGCCCCAGGCGTCCCCAAGTCAGCCGCTGCTGAAACTGACCAGCGCTGACTACAGGAAGCCCGAGGCAGAGTTGCTCTGCCCCGGCTTCCTGGAATCAGCCGCTGATCAGTTTCAGCAGCAGCTGACTTGGGGACGCCTGGGGTTCTTAAGTTGAATCTGTATGTAAGAACTGGTATCCAGATTCAGCCTGTTGAAACTGATCAGCGGCTGATTCCAGGAAGCCCAGGGCAGAGCAACTCTGCCTCGGGCTTCCTGTAGTCAGCCGCTGGTCAGTTTCAGCAGCGGCTGAATCTGAATGCCAGTTCCGACTTACATACAGATTCAACTTAAGAACAAACCTACAGTCCCTATCTTGTACGTAACCCGGGGACTGCCTGTATTTCATATTTAGAAAGTTACTAAGTAATCAAAGCTAACTACAGGCTTGTTGCACCAGTGAATCCGGTAATGGGAATATGCCTATTAGTAGCAGATATCCTGTACATGCAGAATGCGTCTCATATGGTCTCAGTACTTAAATAATCAGACTCTTGTGGAAAAGCCTTTATACACGTTAATGGAAAATTCCATCCTTCCTATAGGGAGACTCGAAAAAACCCTTGGAAACAATATCATTCTCTCTCAGATCCATTCATGAATTATTTCATGGATTAAGACCAGAAGGCACCATTATTATCATCTAGTCTGACCTGGTGCATAACACAAATCAAAGATCCTGATGCACTGATTCCTGCATTTCTGTAGAAGCCCTTATTGGTTTCATTCCTATTACATCTTCTAGGCTTGTTCCAGAAATGTAGCTTCCTGGCTTTCTCATATATAAATGATTGAGAATCCTGCACTCTGTTGTGTCTACAGTGTACCGCACAAGTCTGTCTGCACCAAGTCAGCGTTCGTGCTAGAGCCATCCTTCCCCATATTCAGCATATGCAGTTGCACAGGGTATGATACCTTAAAATGTGGGTGCACCACTGCATCACCGGTACATCCATGCACCTCCCTCACCCTGTTCTGTGGCTCTTCTTCCTCTGGAGATCATCTAGTTAACTTAAAAGTGCCAGATCTATTAGCAGACACTGAACCTGTGAAGAGCCATTCAAGTGGCAATGACGCCATTTAACTGGCATCTGTCAACCCCAGGTAAATACTGTCAGTTTCTGAATTTGCTGTGTTACTCTATAGGATCTTAGTTTAACATTTAAAAAAAAACCAGTTCATTAGCGTGTTGCTGAATATTATAAAATCACATCTCTAAAAATGCTCCCCCTCCGGTGCCATTGGATATAGGGCCATTTGTTTAATAGTATTGCCTACAGCCCGGAAATCCCAAGGACGGCCCTGATTGGTGCCTTATACATACGGGCTTAGCAGAATTTGATTTTTATTTCCTTTATAATTTTGACAGATAATGTTGATGTTCATTGTGTTAATTTGTATTTATTTCAATGTCCACAATTGCAAAAAAAAAAACCCAAAACAAAACAAAAAAACAATCAAACAAAAAAAAAAAACCCCTCCTACAAAAACATGTGTTTTAATCACTTTAAAATTTGTTATGGATTCAAATTTTCACAGTTGTAAGAAATAAGGAGGGAATCAGACAATGATGGGGGTTATTTAAGGTCAGTAGGCCCTGGGATTCAAAAAGTTCAAGCTTAGTAAACGTTCAGACACAAACTGTCGATACCATATGTCAAAATTTTAACCTGAAATCAAATGCTAATCTTATCAATGGAAATATTTTTTCTCAGTTGAATGTGTCTAACTCAATATATATATTGATAAAAATAAAAAAAATACAACTCTAACCCTTCTAATTCTATGCATTCAGTCTCCAGAGTCAGAGAATAATATGAGGCTAAACTCCTGGCAGCTGGTTGTACTGCCGAACGGCCATCTTATCTGAATAAACAGAAACAAGGGGATGCTAGGGAGGCAAATGGATTCTAGCAAACAAACTGTCTGCAGACCAGGAGGTGGCAATGGAGCAAGTAGTGCTCCCCTCATCCCAACTGCCTATGTCTGCATTAATTACATGTATCCATGGTGCTCTCTGAATCCTACAAGCCCAGGCCCGAGACGCTTGACACAGAAAACATAAGGCCAGTTTGATAAAGGGCCCATTGTGAGCGCTGAATCCTTCTGCCCCAATGAAAAGAAACAAGATGTTTCTGACACCCCCTGAGGAGTGTGGCAGCGTGAAGGAATGATGGCCTTACAGTCACCTCCCAGAGGGGTGGTGGAAAGGTGCCGTCTCTATAGGTTAGGTCAGAAAATCTTGCCGTCTGCTGTAGCTAATTTCCACATGCTTGTTCTGAATTGACATGTTGGTTTTATAAAAGCTTGTTTGTTTGTTTAATTTGTCTGGGTATAGTTAGGGAGCCTGAAAGTGAGGAACTGATAGCACCAGCTGGAATCATGTATCACGTACAGAAGGTGGGAGCTGTGCAAAGGTCCTCTTAAGGGTTAGGATGCAGGGCATCTGTGTTGTATTCTCTTCTCTGCCACTGACTTACTCTGTGATCTTGGGTAAGTCCCAACCCCTGTTGATGCTTCATTTTTCTCATCTGAAAAACTGAGAAATGGCCCTTCACAAGATGCAGTAAATTCATTCATATTGGCAAAGGGCTTTGAGAGCCTTGCATGAAAGAATCTATGTGCAAATGCAAAGTCAGAGGGTCTGAGGACCCACATTAGCACACAGGAATGTTGAAGATCAAGGCACTTTCTCATAGCAGAAGAGCAGTTACGGAGCTCGGCACACTAGTTAGCTGGCCCATGGGCTGGCAACAATGCCTGTGTTCATCGGGGAAACAAATAGCTTCCTTGCAAATGGGCTTAGATCCTTATTTGCAGAGGGCCCTTGATCTGTCAGCCACTGAAAGTGTCCAGTTGTGCCTCAGTCTTTGTGGGAAATAGGTTTTATTGAGAATTGATCTCAATCTGGTTTGGGCCAATTGTTTTTTATTAAAAGCCATTGGGAGTTAGGCACTCGATTAATCCCACTGTCTGTGTCTTTAGGCATCTCCGTGAATCTGGCCCAAGGAGTGTACTCTGTGCTGTGCGGCATATGCAGGAGACACGGATCCTTTACCAAGGAGCTTACAATTGTAAAATAACCCTTTATTTGTTCCATATGCTGATATATAGCTCAGGGTGTGATTTAAAATGGTACTTAATACATTTTTTTCCCAACATACAAAGAGCTAACAGATTTTTTCACTCCCAAACGCCTTTTAAGGGAAATAACAAAACCAAGAAAGAACAGAAGTGGGATCTCCATAGGAGAGCACACTGTATGTGTTTGTCCCCTGTAACATACCACTTGACAAAATGCCAGGCCCCCCTGCAGCCAAGCAGACTATTTAGAGGTGCAGCTGCGTGTAGAACAGTCATAACAGCTCGTAATTTCCATACATTACAAAAATAATTATTTTTTCCACCCCAGCTCATGATGGAGAGACCGGCAATCTGTTCTGTGTCTACTGTGCACCACACAAGTCTGCCTGCATTGAATAAGCATTGGTGCCTTAGCACAGAGATGATCTTGGTAAAATTTGATTTTTATTTCTTTTATAATTTTGATGGATAATATTGATGTTCAGTTATAAGCATTTTCTCAATTTGTATTGATTTAAAGGTCCATAATGGCAAACACACACACACACACACACACACACACACACACACACACACACACACACACACACACACACACACACACACACACACACACACAAGCCAGAACAGGAGCTCATCCAACTGCACATGCTCTGATGTGATATATGCCATCAGCTGCCAGCAGTACCCCTTTGCCATGTATATTGGCCAGAACGGACAGCCCTGTAACAAAGGATTAATGGACACAAATCAGACATCAGAAATGTTAACACACAGAAACTTGTAAGTTAACATTTAACCTGCCTGGTCACTCAGTCATGGATTTAAAGTAGCCATTCTTCTGCAAAGGAATTTCATCACCAGATTTCAGAGCAAGACTGCAGAACTGAAATTCATCTACAGATTGACACTGTTACCCCTCAGGCTTGAATGAAGACATTAACTGGTTAAAGCATTACAAAATCAATTTCTCCTGCCTTTCACATCAGCATTTTCACATCAAAACCTGTGAATGGGACACAACCAGCTCACTTAATTAGTTTCATTAACATGAGTTCTACAATTGACAGGTACTTAAATTACTGTTATTATATATCTTGGATTCTGTTCTTTCTACTTCAACTCATCTGATGAAGTGGGTTTTACCCATGAAATCTCATGATTCTATATATTTTTGTTAATCTCTAAGGTGCCATAGGACAACTTGTTTATAAAGTCCCAAGGTGTTATACAAAAGCATAGGACGATACAAACCAAGCCCCTAATAGCTTGAGCAAAATGCAGGACAATGTAGCACTTTAAAGACTAACAAGATAGTTTATTAGATGATGAGCTTTCGTGGGCCAGACCCACTTCCTCAGATCAAATAATGGAAGAAAACAGTCACAACCATATAGCTTGCAATCTAAATAGGTAAGACAAAGCCTGGGAGAAGAGATGTATGAGCTTCACTTTATAAATTCCTTCAAGAGAGGAATAGAGACATAACTTAGTGTGTGTCTAAACAGCAAGCCCGTTATTTTGAAAGAAAGTAAAAATAACAGGCTTCTTACTCCGACTTCTGTAAACCTCATTTTGTGATGAGTAAGGGAAGTCAGGGGAAGAGGGCTCTATTTCAAAATAACTGTTGCGTAGACAGTGCCAAAAGTCGAAATAAGCTATTTTGACTTAAGCTATACAATTAGCATAGCTCAAGTTGCATGGTTTATTTTGAGTTTAGCTCTGGTGTGTAGACATGCCCTAAGTGACTTGCCAAAGGTCATACAAGAATGCTATAGCAGAGCCAGGAACGGCACTCACATCATCTGAGTCCCACTTCGATGCCTCAACAAAACTATTCTTCATTCAAAGTAAAATTATGGGATTGTGGAGTCTTTATAGAATCTTTGGTGCCTGTGTCTGTCTGCTTAATCCATTTATATGGCATCCATCACCATGGCATCTAGATGCAATTCTTCCTGTCCTTTAACATTGCCAGAGTTCCTTGCAAAAATCTACAGTTTCCATAGGTGATAAAGACGCTTCCCCGCACCTTTATGAGATCTTCACTTTACATTGAACACGCCACATTTCTCATAAATCTGTCCATCTATTATAGCTTAAAAAAAGATGAAGAGGGTATCCAGTTAGCATCTATCAAACCACAGCCACATGGTGCCTGCAAGGGGAGGAGGTGCAGGGGGGGCCAACCAGTGAAACAGAGCAGGGATATCAGGGAGCATCCCATTTAACAATCAAAATTTTGGCAGAGGTATGCGGGGAAAGGCAGTGTATCTCCTGGATGCTACCACAATTTGCCTATAAATATCACACTTAGCCTTATTGTAAAGCTTCCTTCCCTCTCCCTCAGTTCCATCAGCTTTTATGCTTGTGACTAAGACACTGCAGTGAGGTTCAATAGCTGGCTTGGCTCTGTGATCTTGTGCAGTTCATTTAGACTGGCATTTTCAAGGGGATCTAAAGGGTTAGGCATCCAAACCTCATAGTACATCAGTGAGAACTGGGTGTTCAATTGCCTTGAGGTCTTTTGGAAATTCCAACCTTAATTGCTCTTTCCCCTCTGTAAAATGGGGATAATAATAATTCTATTCACCATCTTCCCTACTCCAGGTTTGCCTACACTTTCACTTGATTGACAAAACTTTTGTCATTCATGGGTTCCTAACCCCTCCTCCCCCACCTATGAACAACAGCAAGTGAACGTGCAAACACTGCTCTCCCCGAAAGCAAAATTGCCTCATAGGATGTGGAACTATTTTGTAGGCAAAAGTGCCAACCAACAGCATTCACAAGCGCTGACTTTTAGCAACACGGCGGTGTTGACACAGTCTTGTTGCTAAAAGCTTCACAGTATAGACATAACCTTAGATTCTAAGCTTCTCAGACATGGACTTTCTCTTAAAGTATGTTTGCACTACAAGTGGTGCTGCTGTAGCACTGTAAGGTAGACACCTACTATACTGTCAGAAGAAGTTTTTGTGTCATGCTACATCTACACTATCAGGTTTTTGTGGAAGAGGAAATGCAAACGAAGCACTCATTAGTATTTCTGATGCTCTCATTTGCATATTCCCTTCCAATCCTTTTTGCGGAAGAGTTTTTTGCGGAAAAAAAAGCAGTGTAGACAGGGATATTTTGCACAAAACAACCCCTTTTGCGCAAGAACCCTTATTCCTAAAAAAAAACCACCAACCCCCCCCCACCTGACAGTGTAGACATAGCCTCAATTCTTCTATAGACCCCTATCTGTGTCCAAAGCAGGGGTGAATTTGACCTAACTACATCACATAGGCTATTCAATTTTTTGACAGCCCTAATAAACGTAGCTTGGTCAACCTAAGTTTTTGTTGAAGACTACGCCCTACCATTTGTGTGTGTGGATGTACAGCATCAAGCACAATGGGCTCTGATCTCAGTTGGAGCCTGTAGGAGCTACCCGAACAGTAGTAATTACTACTTAGCCCCATTTATCAGAATTCTGCTGTTCTGAAGATCGTCACCATGTTGAAGTGGAGCAAAGGACGTGGGTGTTGTATGGGGAGGTTGAATTCATTCCATCCGTCAAAATACTCTTCGTTCTGTTCACCTAGTTAACATGCCCTCCTTTCCTTTTTGTCTGAAAAGGTGTTTGACATGGTGTTTGAGAACATGGCCTGTCTTCAAGACATTAGTGACAGCTGTTGTGGGAATATAGGAAGGAAATTATGATTCCTTAATGATAGTGTGTCACCGCATGTCTCTTCACTTTTATGCGTCTTTATACATACGTTCTTGTTGCCTGTGTCTCTGTCACATCACCCATGCAATTAATCAGATATTGATGGTGGCATACATACACAGTGCATTTAAAAGATTTTTCTTTGAAAAAGACATAGTCTACCTTTTTTTTTTATATGGATTTAACCAAGAGGGTGCCCAAGTGGTAACCACATTTCCAGCACTGTGAGGGTATGTCTACACTAGAAAGTTAGTTCGAACTAACGGACGTTAGTTCGAACTAACTTTCCTATGCGCTACACTAGCGCTCCGCTAGTTCGAATTTGAATCGAACTAGCGGAGCGCTTAGTTCGAACTAGGTAAACCTCATTTTACGAGGACTAACGCCTAGTTCGAACTAGCTAGTTCGAACTAAGGGCTGTGTAGCCCTTTAGTTCGAACTAGTGGGAGGCTAGCCCTCCCCAGGTTTCCCTGGTGGCCACTCTGGCCAACACCAGGGAAACTCTATGCCCCCCTCCCGGCCCCGGACCCCTTAAAGGGGCACGGGCTGGCTACGGTGCCCGTGCCAGGTGCAAGCCTGCCAGCACCCAGCTAGCAGACCCTGCACCTGGCACGGCACAGAGCCACCCACCCGATGCCCCCCAGCCCACCCCCTCTTGCCGGGACCAGGCTGGCGGCTCCCAGGAGCTTGCCCTGGACCGCAAGAGGCGGGCACCTTCCTGGGCTAGTGCGGACATCGTGGACCTCGTCCACGATCTCCGCACTAGGCACAGGAAAGTGGCCGTCTAGGGCAGGAGAGCTGCCAGCCTGGCCACCCAGGACCAGGTGTGCATGAAAATCAAGGGGGTCCACTGAGACCCCCGACACTGAGCCCTGAGCTTACAATGGCCGTCCTGGGTCAGACCAAAGGTCCATCTAGCCCAGTAGCCTGTCTGCCCACAGCGGCCAACCCTAGGGACCCTGGAGGGGATGGACCGAAGACAATGACCAAGCCATTTGTCTCGTGCCATCCCTCTCCAGCCTTCCACAAACTTTGGGCAGGGACACCACTCCTACCCTCTGGCTAATAGGACTCCATGGACCCAACCTCCATGACTTGATCTCACTTCCCTTTAAACTCTGTTCTAGTTGTAGCCTTCACAGCCTCCTGCAGCAAGGAGTTCCACAGGTTAACTATTTGCTTTGGGAAGAAGAACAACTTTCGCTTACTAGTTTCAAGCCTGCTACCCATTCCTTTCCTTTGGTGTCCTCTAGTCCTTCTTTATGGGAACTCATGAAGAACTTTTCTGAATGCACCCTCTCCACCCAACCCCTGCTTTTACAGACCTCTATCCTGTCCCCCCTCCGTCTCCTCTTTTCTAAGCTGAACAGTCCCAGTCTCTGTAGCCTCTCTTCATCTGGGACCTGTTCCCAACCCCTGATCATGTTAGTTGCCCTCCCCTCTCCCAGCCTTTCTCTTCCCCTCTCCCACCTCCTTTTCCCAGTCTCCCCCAGTTTTTTTCAATAAAGACAGAGTCAATGTTGGAAGAAACGTTATCTTTATTTTGTACATCAAGAAGAAGGGGGGCTAGGGAAGGGCAAGTGGAAGGAGGTGAGGGAGGAATGGGGTACGAGCCCCCGATGGGGAGGACTGGGCTGGCTCTGCGGGCTTCTGGGGGTGGAAGCTCTCCTGCAGCCCCCCAATTACTCCCTCTCCCCAGATGGCAGCCTGCGGCAAGTGCAGCCGGGCTGATGGCCGAGTGGTGTGATGTGCCCAGTGTGGGCACTCAGGGCACTCCAAGCCAGAACTTCTTTGCAAGCGGGGCACCCCTTAGAACTGTGTGTCCGGGGTGGGGGTCGGGACCCTTTAAGCGCAGCCCTCGGCTAGCCTGAGACAGTATCTCCATGCTCTAAGTCCTCCTTTTATGCCCTGCCGGCACTGCTTCCGGCCATCATTAAGCCCTGTTCAGAGTCCACTCAATGTGGACTTGCTAGTTCGAACTAGCAAAACGCTAGTTCGAACTAGTTTTTAGTTCTAGATGCGTTAGTTCGAACTAGCTTAGTTCGAATTAACTAATTCGAACTAAGTTAGTTCGAACTAGCGCTGTAGTGTAGACGTACCCTGAGAGAGTAGAGATCCAAATCGGGCTGTTGACATTGGGATCTTCCACTATTAGTGGTGACTGAACTGAAGAATGTTCAGCTATGACTCAAGGGAGGCTTCTTGCCTAAGATGAGGTGTTAATCATCTGATCTGACCTCAGGAGCTTTGCTCCTACAATCTCAGCAAGACTGTTAACCAGACAAAAGTTGTTGTCCAGGCAAACTCACAAAACACATCACCCTTGTGAATCATAGGTGTACTCACACCTCCAGCCCTCGCAGAATAGCTTGTCAAAAGACTGTTCTGAAAAGTGACCAAAAAGTCTGACATTTGCTTAAAGCAGGAGTAGGGAACTTTTTTTTTGGTTGGGGGCTGCTGACCCACAGAAAAGTCAGTCTATACTGCACTCTTCTTCCGCAAAAGTTTATGCAAACGAAGCGCGGAGTAGAATATCACCACTTTTCATTTGCATAATTAATTAGGGGCTGTTTTTGCGCATGGGGAGCACTGGCATTTGGGATTCAGCCCAGCTTGGTTCAACGCTGCCGGTGAGTGTGGGGGGTCATGACCCCTGCTGCACGCACTGGACTCCCTGCACAGCTAGATCCCAGGCAGCATCACGGGGGGAAGGAGGTGGAGCAGAGGCAGAACAAGAGTGGAGAAGAGGGGGGGCCGAGGACGATTGTCCCAGCCCTTCCCCAGGCTGGAGTGGGCCACATAGCCAGTGGCCCCTGTGTCACCTCTCACCAGTCGACCCTGACTATACCTATACCTGAGGGGCCCCCCTCTTGCGCAAGAGCCGTTCTTCCTGAAAAAATGAGGACGAACGGCTGTTGCACAAGAGGGGGGTTTGCGCAAAAAGGAGCCATCTACACGGCTCCTTTTTAAGCAAAAACCTCTTGCGCAAAAACAGCCCCTAATTAGTTCTGCAAATGAAGTGTGGCGATATTCTACTCTGTGCTTCATTTGCATAAGCTTTTGCCGAAGAAGGGTGCAGTATAGACGTAGCCTTAGAGTGGCACCTCTAACATACTCCACCCGGCGTAACACACTCCTTTTCAGGTGCATAAGATCCACATGTCATTTAAACCCTGTGTGTAGATATGAAGAATGCAGTCAGTCTCTTTTATGAATGATATAGGATGGGGAGATGGGAGAGTTTTGGTTGCACTGTGATGAAATTTACACGGGAAACAAGTCGGAGAGGATCTATCTATAGATATTTCTGGAGCACCTTTTGCCACATCACTTAAACAGTGATCTATTTTGAGGAGAGAAAACTCATGCTCTTTCCTATAGGTCATGTATATGAAACAGTAGCCACATGAGGTCACTATTGCACCGTATATATGGCTGCAAAAAAGAAACAAAAAACAACCCTTGTTGGCCTTGTAATACAACTTGACTTTGCAAGGAAGGTAAATCCCTCTTGGACAGTTGGCCACACCATTTTACCTGAAGGACATGGCTTGCTAAATATGCCAGAGATGATACCTATGTGCTCAGTGGAATCCACAGCTCATGAGGAGGAACAAATTCCTGGAGGCAACTCAAATTCTAGCAGGAGTGCTCTAAATATTGGAAAATCAGTGCAGTCTGGATTTCGTTCGTTTGTTGTTTTTTTAAATTGAGGGACTTGGGTTGGCTCAGATAGGGACTGGTAATGGAATATGAGGCCTTGTGTCTCTAGATGCCTACAGTGTCATTGGCCTACATTCACAATTAAAGCACAATTATTTGGTTTCATAGGTGAAATGGTCTGAGTCTGGCAGACATCATCCGGTTCTAATGGACACCTGCCACACCCTCCAAGGCACTGTCACAGCACTTCCTGGCAGCCTCACTAGAGAGGCCACAAACTGGACAGGCTGCTGCCACTGACCCCTCCTCTCAGCCTGAAAGGGGACTCCTCCTTGATAGCAATGAGACCCATGGAGTATGTCTGCACTGTCCGTGCAGATCTAGCCATTCCCGTACAGACTCATGATTCTGTGTCACACCTCTGACTGCAGTGTAGACTCTCCCATTGGGAGGGAGGTGTGTGTGAAACTGGCCTGGCTGCTAGCAGGCTGTACCTACATAGAGACTGTGGTTCTCCCGGATGGCCAGGCAGATGCCTTTCCCCAGCACTCAATGCACTGCAGTATATTTGGAGTCCTATCACACCACAGTGAGGACAAAGAGGTTCTATTTTATGCAGTCAGTGAATTTCTAGGAATGGGATGGGAGCCTGGCAGAAGTGAATCCGACTCATCACCGGTAAGAGGGCGAATCTGGGGTAGGGGGCCCATCCATTCTGGTTTTATTTCAGCCTTCTTGCTGGTGTCCCGCCTTTTTAAAAAGGGGCAAATGCTCCCGCATTGTCCGCTCGAGTGCTCCCCCTGCTGGTCACTCAGCTGTCAGTGCAGCCCCAGCAGACTCCTGCTTGAGGCTGGCAGGTGAATGAGGCAGGCGGTGACCAGCAGGAGGCGCTCTCACGCAGGGTGCAGGGGCAGAAAGACACAAAGCCTGAGGCAGCCTGTGTGTGATAGAAGGGTAGGGGTGTGGGGATGAGTGAGGGGTGTGTCTCCCTTCCCCATGTGCACCTTACAGCAGGGTTTCTCACGGGGGGTGGGGCTGCCAGCCCGCTCAGGCCACGGGACTGAAATCCTGATCCCCGGCCTCTCCCCCACAGAGCTCCCAGCACCCTCCACCCCACCCCGGGCAGAAGTCCAGATGCCTGCATGCCCACCTGCAGGCTGAAGTCCTGCTCCACGGCTTGTCCCCTTTCCCCCCAAGGGCTGAAGCCGGAAGCTCTGGCAACCCCTGTGGGGCTGAAAGCAGGAGCCAAGGGGCTGATGTCCTGTCCCCCTCCCTCTCTGCACCGAAGCCGGGAGTGGCAGGGCTGAATCCCAAATGCCAGTGCTCCCCATGCAGCAAAAGCCCCCAAGCCCATGGGCCGAGCTCTGGGGCATTTGATCCCCCAAGCTTCAGTGGAAGTGCAGGGCAATCCCAGGGACAGACCCACCCTCTTCTTTCTCCCCAGTCTGGAGGCGGGAAGTTCAGGGCAGCTGCTCCTCTGACCGGTGCCATGGTGTAGGCAGCCAGGCTGTTCCCTCCCCTCCTCCTGCTGCTGCTGGTGCAGGAGGTTGAAGCTGCCCCTCAGCGCCTAGCCCCCTTTTCTCACACAGCTGGTAAGAGCCATAGGGGCGGGGGACCTGGCTCCAGGACTGGCAGAGCCCTCTTGGCACATAGCCTCTAGCTACTCTAACTACCCTCTGCCTGCTTCTGAGCTACCCTGTCTGCACTCAGCTTCTAGTTACACTGTCCTTGCCCTCTGAACTATGCCTCTGCTCACACCCAGCAGCCCCTAGCTACTTCCTGCTGCACACAGCCCCTAGCGACCCCCTGCTACACACAGCCCCTAGCTACCCCCTGCTACTCCCTGCTGCACACAGCCCCTAGCTACCCCCTGCTACACACAGCCCCTAGCTACTCCCTGCTGCACACAGCCCCTAGCTACCCCCTGCTACACGCAGCCCCTAGCTACTCCCTGCTACACACAGCCCCTAGCTACCCCCTGCTACACACAGCCCCTAGCTACTCCCTGCTGCACACAGCCCCTAGCTATCCCCTGCTACACACAGCCCCTAGCTACCCCCTGCTGCACGCAGCCCCTAGCTATCCCCTGCTACACACAGCCCCTAGCTACTCCCTGCTGCACGCAGCCCCTAGCTACCCCCTGCTACACACAGCCCCTAGCTACTCCCTGCTACACACAGCCCCTAGCTACCCCCTGCTACACACAGCCCCTAGCTACTTCCTGCTGCACACAGCCCCTAGCTACCCCCTGCTACACACAGCCCCTAGCTACTCCCTGCTACACACAGCCCCTAGCTACCCCCTGCTACACACAGCCCCTAGCTACCCCCTGCTACACACAGCCCCTAGCTACTCCCTGCTGCACACAGCCCCTAGCTATCCCCTGCTACACCCAGCCCCTAGCTACTTCCTGCTGCACACAGCCCCTAGCTACCCCCTTCTACACACAGCCCCTAGCTACTCCCTGCTGCACACAGCCCCTAGCTATCCCCTGCTACACACAGCCCCTAGCTACCCCCTGCTGCACGCAGCCCCTAGCTATCCCCTGCTACACACAGCCCCTAGCTATTCCCTGCTGCACACAGCCCCTAGCTATCCCCTGCTACACACAGCCCCTAGCTACTCCCTGCTGCACACAGCCCCTAGCTATCCCCTGCTACACACAGCCCCTAGCTACCCCCTGCTGCACGCAGCCCCTAGCTATTCCCTGCTACATACAGCCCCTAGCTACTCCCTGCTGCACACAGCCCCTAGCTATCCCCTGCTACACACAGCCCCTAGCTACCCCCTGCTGCACGCAGCCCCTAGCTATCCCCTGCTACACACAGCCCCTAGCTACTCCCTGCTGCACACAGCCTCTAGCTATCCCCTGCTACACACAGCCCCTAGCTACTCCCTGCTGCACACAGCCCCTAGCTATCCCCTGCTACACACAGCCCCTAGCTACTCCCTGCTGCACACAGCCCCTAGCTATCCCCTGCTACACACAGCCCCTAGCTACTCCCTGCTGCACACAGCCCCTAGCTATCCCCTGCTACACACAGCCCCTAGCTACTCCCTGCTGCACACAGCCCCTAGCTACTCCCTGCTACCCCCTGCAACACACAGCCCCTAGCTACTCCCTGCTACCCCCTGCTACACACAGCCCCTAGCTACTTCCTGCTGCACACAGCCCCTAGCTACCCCCTTCTACACACAGCCCCTAGCTACTCCCTGCTGCACACAGCCCCTAGCTACTCCCTGCTACACACAGCCCCTAGCTATCCCCTGCTACCCCCTGCTGCACACAGCCCCTAGCTACTCCCTGCTGCACACAGCCCCTAGCTATCTCCTGCTGCACACAGCCCCTAGCTACTCCCTGCTGCACACAGCCCCTAGCTACCACCTGCTTGTCCCTGGGCCACCCCCTGCTACACACAGCTCCTAGCTACTCCCTGCTTGTCCCTGGGCCACCCCCTGCTACACACAGCCCCTAGCTACCCCCTGCTTGTCCCTGGGCCACCCCCTGCTTGCACACAGCCCCTAGCTACCCCCTGCTTGTCCCTGGGCCACCCCCTGCTACACACAGCCCCTAGCTACCCGCTGCTTGTCCCTGGGCCACCCTCTGCTGCACACAGCCCCTAGCTACTCCCTGCTGCACACAGCCCCTAGCTACCCCCTGCTTGTTCCCGGGCCACCCCCTGCTACACACAGCCCCTAGCTACTCCCTGCTGCACACAGCTCCCAGCTATCCCCTGCTTGTCCCTGGGCCACCCCCTGCTTTGCCACATCCCCTAGCTACTCCCTGCTACACACAGCCCCTAGCTACTCCCTGCTGTACACAGCCCCTAGCTACCCACTGCTTGTCCCTGGGCCACCCTCTGCTGCACACATCCCCTAGCTACTCCCTGCTGCACACAGCCCCTAGCTACCCCCTGCTTGTCCCTGGGCCACCCTCTGCTGCACACAGCCCCTAGCTACTCCCTGCTGCACACAGCTCCCAGCTATCCCCTGTCTGTCCCTGGGCCACCCCCTGCTTGCACACATCCCCTAGCTACTCCCTGCTGCACACAGCCCCTAGCTACCCCCTAACTGCTCCTGGGCTACCCACTGCTGCACACAGCCCCTAGCTACCCATTGCCTGCCCCTGGGCTACTCCCTGCTGCACACAGCTCCTAGCTATCCTTGCCTGCTCCTGGGCTATTCCCTGCCTGTCCCTCCATTACACCCTGCTCGCACACAGCCCCTAGCTACCACTGCCTGCCCCTGAGCAGCTGTTTTCAAATTTTTGAGCTGAACCCCCATCCTTTGAGTCATTTTTGCTTGAGCCTCTCCCCCGACCTGCCACAACCAAGACAGGCAGGGTGGCCTCTGGGTGAATCAGGGTGAAGGTGGTGCTGCCTCCCTGGACTCATGATATGAAAGTGGCTTGAGCCTGCTGCCCGTGTTCCCGGATAGAAGGCATACAGCTCCCATGCAGAGAAAGGGTTACACCCTAAATGGACCTTGGATCACTCGCTCTGGGACTTACGTCTCCCCCCACCTCTGGCCTCTGAGCACCTCACTGTCAAACCCGACAGTCACCCAATGGATGACGCATGGGATGGCAAGAAGGGGCACGTGCCCCATAAACATTGTGGGCAGGAGGGTCGAAGGGCTGGTGGGCAGCTGGTGGGACCTCAGTCCCTGGGCATCTGGGGGAATAATGGAGGGGCTGGCACCAGTGGTTGGGGCCCACCCTTCCCCCACACTTACTGGCTGTGGCGGAGGAGGCAGAGCAAAGCATCCCCAGCTCACTCTGCTCTCCTGGCGCAGGCTTGGGAGAGGGGCTGGACCGCCCCACGCTCACCGGCAGGAAGCAGAGTGACATGGCCGAGGGAGTAGACTGAGCTGGGTCCACTGCTGCCGGTGAGTGAGGGGGGTCATGACCCCTGCTGCACGCACTGGACTCCCTGCACAGCTACATCCCAGGCAGCATCACGGGGGGAAGGAGGTGGAGCAGGGGCAGAGCAAGAGTGGAGAAGAGGGGGGGCCGAGGACGATTGTCCCAGCCCTTCCCCAGGCTGGAGTGGGCCACATAGCCAGTGGCCCCTGTGTCACCTCTCACCAGTCGACCCTGACTATACCTATACCTGAGGGGCCCCCCTAGAGACCAGGGGGTGCGGGCTTTCTCCTGATGGGCCTGAGCGTTATTATAGCATGTTGGGGGGTGGGAAGGATACGTCACCGGTCTGATTAATTGTCATTGAACCCATGTGAATTCGAGGAATTTTGCCAGGTGTCCCATAGTCACCCTGTGGTCACCCTAATCCGGGGCTATTGGGTGAAAGAAAATCAGCTGGTAGAAACAGTGATCTTGTTTTCGGCACCTCTCCAAAGATGCCCCACCCTCTTCTATCCAAGGTCACAGGCCTGCTGAACCGTTTCCACAAACTGTTGGGTTTAGTCTCTCCTAGTCCATCTGTGCAATCTTTGCAGTTCTCAATGGTATTGAGTGAACTTTTCACTCAGTTGTTCTTCCTGGCCCTCGTAATGCAAATCCCTGCTGTCTGTGTACCCTAATCACCATCTTTCATGTTAAGCCATGAACAGTCTACCCTTTCTCCCATGCTCTCTGCCGAGCCTCCTTTCAAATATAGGGCTCACTTACTTGGCTTATGCATGAGGTTGGGAGGAGGATGGGGAGGTGTAAAAACTCATTCTTTCTTCGCAGCCATGTACAGAGGATTCAGGTTCCACAGAGTCTAGCACAGTAGAATAGAATGGGGGCTCGGCATAATTGTCCTTGCATCCCTCTGAATACAAATCTCTGAACTCCCCAGAAAAGCCACTGCTAAGTGTAGGACCTGACCCCAGCCCATCTAAGATGGGAGCAGCTTCTGTCCTTTCCTCAAATGTGGTGCACTTGTAGTGCCAACAGGCAGAACCAAACCTGGGACCTCACTGCAGGAGCCATTGCAGCTGGAGCTAAAAGCTAAAAACTAACTAGTTCGAATTAAGGGCTGTGTAGCCACTTAATTCAAACTAGTGGGAGGCTAGCCCTCCCCAGCTTTCCCTGGTGGCCACTCTGGCCAACACCAGGGAAACTCTTCTGCCCCCCTCCCAGCTCCAGAGCCCTTAAAGGGCCACAGTCTGGCTACAGTGTTTGTGCCAGTTGCTAGCCTGCCAGCACCCAACCAGAAGACCCTGCACCTGCCACCTGATGAGCCAGCCACCCGCTGCCCCCCAGATCTCCCCCTCTTCCCGGGACCAGGCTGGTGGCTCACGGGAGCCTGCCCGGGGCCGCAAGAGGTGGGCGCCCGCTTGGTCAAGTGCGGAGATCGTGGACCTCATCCAGGTTTGGGGGGAAGCCTCCAAAGTCCACGATCTCCGCACTAGCCACAGGAACGCGGCCGTATACAGCCGCATGGCTGCCAGCCTGGCCGCCAGAGGCCACCAGCGGAGCCGGGATCAGGTCCGCTGTAAAATTAAGGACCTGCGGCAGTCCTACTCCAGGGCATGCCAGCCAGGGGCCGACCCGGAGGCCTGCCCCCACTTTGAGGCCCTGGACCGTATCCTGGGGGCTCACGCTGTCCATGCCCCCCGGGTGGTGATCGACCCCGGGGCAGAGGGACCCGTCCCGGACACGGAGGAGGAGGAGCAGGAGGACGCCGAGAGCCAGGAGCCTGCCAGGAGCCTGCCCAGGACCCAGGACACCCGAGGCACCCCACTGAGCCGCTCGCCTGTGTCGTCTGAGGCCGGGGAGGCCTCCACTTGTGAGTACCTTCATGCTCCCCTTATGTGTACGGAGGTTGTGGGGGGAGAGGGAGCCCAGGGACCGTGCGCCTGGGCCTTGCCCGCCATGGAGCAGCAGCTGGGTGTCATGTAGGAGCCCTGGCCTTGCAGAGGGGAGCTGGGTTTCACCCACCTTGTCCCCAGTGAGAATTGACCGCTGCTCTTGTTTCACCACAGCCGCAGCACCTGGGACTGCAGGGCGCACCACCCCGCCTGCAACAGCCACCCGCACCCGGGCCAGCCGGTGTGCCAGGAACCAGGAGGACTACCAGCGGCGGCGCCTGCGGTTCCTGGATCACCAGCTCCGCACCAGGACCACTGGGTCCAGGAGGACCTTTGGCTGCACCAGCGGAGCTTGGAGGCGATGGAGGAGCAGGGCCGTAGCCTCAGAGGCCACCTCCAGACCCTGGTCGAAAGGTTCCTGCCTCCTCCTGCTCCAGCTCTTGCGGTTGCCCCAGCTCTCACTCCTCCTCCCAACCCTGCTCCCCCTGCTCCTACTGCCTCTGCTCCTCCTGCCCCTGCTGCCCCTGCTCCCCCTCCCGCTTCCTCCGCACCCCCCGTCCCTCCTGCCCCACCCTCCACACCCATTCCCCCCCGACACCCTCGCACCTGCAGTGCTGCGAGACAGGAGAGCCAGCCGGACCTCCAACCCTGAGCTTTCCCTTCCCTTCCTCCCTTTCCTCCCCTTCCAGCTCCCTCCTCCCAGGTTTCCCCCTCCCCTCTCCCAACCTCATTCCTCTAACCCCCCACCCCAGTTATGTAAAATGAAAAGAGAATTTTGTTGGCAAAAAAGGTGTCTTTATTTGACATTAGGAAGGGGGCTTAGGGAGGGAAAGGGGGGGAGGGTGGAAGAAGGCCCCAGTGTGGCATGCAGGGAGAGTTCAGTCCTCCTCCTCCACATGGAAGCTCTCCCGCAGGGCTTCCCAGATCCGGACGGCCCCCCGCTGGGCTTCCCAGATGGCGGTGGTGCGTGGCTGAGCGTAGTGTCCAGCCATGCGCTCAGACTCAGCCATCCAGGGTGGCAGGAAAGCCTCCCCCTTCCTTTTGCACAAATTGTGCAGCACACAACATGCTGCCACCACGGGAAGGATATTGTGCTCTGCGAGGTCGAGACGGGTGAGGAGGCATCTAAATCGGGCTTTCAGTCGCCCGAAGGCCCCCTCAATGATGATGCGGGCCCTGGTCAGTCTGGTATTGAAGGCCTGGCGGGATGGGTTAAGATGCCCCGTGTAGGGCTTCATGAGCCAGGGCTGTAGGGGGTAGGCCGCATCCCCCACCAGGCACACGGGCATGTCCACGTCCCCGACCCTGATTTGATGGTTGGGGAAGAAGGCCCCGGCCTGCAGCCTCTGGCACATGGAGGAGTTCTGGTACACCCTGGCGTCGTGTGCCTTGCTGGAGCAGCCCACATTAATGTCCGTGAACTGTCCCCGGTGGTCACACACGGCCTGCAGGAGCATGGAGAAGTACCCCTTGCGGTTCACGTAACGGGACGCCTGGTGTTCCGGGGCATGGATGGGGATGTGCGTCCCGTCGATGGCCCCCCCGCAGTTGGGGAAGCCGAGGGCGCCAAACCCCAGATGACGGTGTCCGGGTCGGTGAGGCAGACCACTCTGCGGAGCAGCACCCGGTTGATGGCCTTGACCACCTGTGGAGAGACACAGCAAAGCACGAATCACGGGGGCGCCCGGGTGGCTGTTAGTGCACGTGCCCTGGAGGTGCCCCACGCCCCACTCCCCACTCCTGGAAGCAACTCCCCCGAGCGGCGTGTAGTACAGCCGGGACAGACCGACCCTTCCGGTGCGGGGCACTTTCGCCTCCGCCCTCCCACTCCCCCCATTTTCCCTGGGGAGGCCCATCCCCTCCTTGCAACCCCCCTCACTCCCTGCCCAGTGGCCGGTGAGTGCCGTACCTGCATGAGCACTGCTCCGACGGTGGATCTCCCCATGCTGAACTGGTTCCCGATGGATCGGTAGCTGTCCGGCGTGGAGAGCTTCCAGAGGGCGATGGCCACATGCTTCTGGAGGGGGATGGCGGGCCTCATGCGAGTGTCCCTTCTCCGCAGAGCAGGGGCGACCCACTCGCAGAGCTCCAGGAAGGTGTCCCTCTTCATCCTGAAGTTCTGGGTCCACTGCCTGTCTCCCCAGCTCTCCAGGAAGATGGGGTCCCACCAGTCGGTGCTGGTGTCCAGACACCAGATGCAGCGCACGCCGGTGTCCGGGCGCCGCTGCGGCTCCTCCACGGTCCCCAGGGAGGCCAAGCAGAGAGGCAGGGGGCTGACGTTCACCAGGTGGTGCCAGGCAGCCTCCAGCCATTGCTGGCAGGCTTTCAGCAGCAAGTCCACAAACTGCACCAGAAACTGCAGGGCGAGCTCTGGTTCCATGTTGCCACCTGCGGCGGCGTCCCCAAAGGGAAGCACCGACACAGACGGGCGCAGAGAAAAACGCTTTGCTGTCCCTCGGCGAGGTAGGCAAGCAAGCGGAAAAGCTGAGAACCGACTGTCCAGGGGGATCCCTTTAAGCACGAGCCTCAGATAGCCTCAGACAGCAGGCGCACAAAGCAACTACTGACCTGATGCCCTGCCAGAACCGGTTTCAGCCGCCCTTAAATGCCCCCCTGCGTCCAATCAGTGTGGACGTGCTAGTTCAAATTAGCAAAATGCTAATGCGAACTAGTTTTTAAGTCTGGATGCGTTAGTTCGAATTAGCTTAGTTCAAATTAACTAATTCGAAGTAAGTTAGTTGGAATTAGCGCTGTAGTGTGAACGTACCCTTAGATACCTTAGAGCAGGGGTCTCCAACCTTTTTAAGCACAAGATCACTGTTTAAATTTAAATGCAATCCAGGATCTACCTCAAACCCAAATGCTTGCCTCCTTCATGCCCCTTCTACGAGGCCATGCCCCTGCTCACTCCATCCTCCCTCCTTTTCACCAGGCTGGGCCAGAAGGCTCAGGCTCTGGTCTTGGGCTAAGGGATTTGGAATGTGAGAGGGGCTCTACGCTGAGCCTGGGGCAGGGACTGGGGTGCAGGAGGAGGTTCAGGGTACAGGCTCTGTAAGGGCGTTTGGGTCAAGGGGGCTCAGGACTGGGACAGGAGTTTGGAGCTGGCTTCAGCTGGACACTGCTCACCTCAGGTGGCTCCTATGATGGTGCAGTGGGGCTAAGGAAGGCTCACCCCTACCCTGGCCCTGAACCACTCTCAAAAGCAGCCAACAAATGCTATCTCAAGTCCTATTGTGTCCCCCTCCTCTCCCTTCCTGCCCTGCACAGCAAGCAGGAGGCTCTAGGGGAAGGGCGGGAGAGGGGGGTAACTCCAAGGCAAAGGGCAGGAGATGAGCAGCAGTAGGGGGAGGAGCAGATGAAGATCCTGCATTTGACAGACTCTTGGACAAACCAGTCAGGATCACCTGTCAGAGACTCCAAGATCTACCAGTAGATCCCGATCCACTGGTTTGTGACCACTGCCTTGGAGGGTTGCGAGGCATCGCTTTCTGGTTCCTGAGGGAGGGGAGAAAAGAGGACGTCTGCATCACTGATCACAGTAGGACACTGCGAGTTGGAATGTTTGAGTTTTATTCTCAGCACTGCTGCTGAAGTTTCCATGTGGATCTGAACTTCTCTAAAGTTTGTTTTGGATCAGGCCCTTGTCTGTACTTAGAACTAAGAGCAGGTGCTATAAGTATGGCATGTGAAGCCCCCAGCTTGATCAAAAGGCTTTGGCTTTGTTAGAAGCGTGGGTTTGGAGGGAAGAAGCCTATGCATTGACCCCTTTCAGTATCATCTGATGCATGCAGTGTGATTAGAAAGAGCATGGGAGTTAAAAATAACCTGTGGAGGAGGCACTTTAACGAGCAATTATCATTCCATTCCATTGACTTCTGCAGCAAGAATCTCCATGTGTTTCGTCTTCTCCAAAGAACATGCCAGATGTTAGAGTGAGTGACTTGTTAAGTCCCTGAATACTGTTCTCATTGGTGCGCGGAACCATTGTTAGTTCTTTTTTTGACTATTAATATAATTGGACTCTGAACACTCTGACCTGAGAATGCACAGGAATCTTGGCTGGCTTTCTGACGGGGGCCCAGTTTGTGAATAGGAGGTGTGGACAGTATGTGACAGAACAAAGAAATGTTTCTGCATGCAAAAGATCTCCTGTAACTTAATCTTAGATGGAATCGTTTGGCTTCAGAAATTATGCCTCCCAGCAAAATTTGACTCTTGCATTTCAACGTCCTGAACTGTCGCCTTCTAGAAAGCTTTTGTGCTCACAGGCACTGTTCTTCTCCCCAAAGAGAATGTTCTTCTGAAATGATTGACTACAAGGCCAATTTTGCCTTCACAACATTTTAATATGGAACAAAGCAACAAGTGAAGAAGGCTTCTTGTTGCAACCTGACTGAGGCACGTTGCTGTTCAGGCCTACACAGAGGAGCTGTAACTGGATGAAACTATAAATCTGTGTATTGGTACTTTACATGCTACAGATCCTACCCTCCATTTTTAGCCACATTGGCCAAATTCAGCGAAGTGCATCATCATTGCTTTCGTCTTGCTTTTGGTGTCCTGCGGTTGTTGCTCCTTAAGACCAATGAGTGGTGTGGTTGGAGAATAACCATTCCAGGATGTAAATCTTTGATCTGAAGAATCTGGGAAAGAAAAGGATGGAAATTGCAGCAACCTGCATGGAGTAGCCTGATTAGCTACCACAAATTGATCAACTTTTCTGCCAGATGTACACAGAGATTGAAAAACAACGTAGAGTGCTGTCTTTGTAATCTTGTCTCCATGCTGCTATCGTGTTTCATTAATGCCTCTGTTGCATGCTTGAACCTCTTCATATAAGTCAAGAGCTGACCTGAATCTTTGCCCCAAACCTTGTCTCGGCAGAATATACTTAGGGGTTAAAAAATTAACCTGTATTTGTTAATATTTCACATTTTCACAGGTCCTTGAGCCTGATTGTTTAGTACGGGACTAGAAGATGGAAAGTATTGTGGGTAGTAAGTGACCCTGATCTTGAAGGATTTCCAGAGCAACAAGTTTTCACTGAAGAGGTATGACTTTTGGACAGACCTCTTTGGGTCAGGTTTTTGTACTTGCCTTGAGTAGTAACCTAGGGTATGTCTACACTGCCACCCTAGTTCGAATTAGGGTGGCTAATGTAGTCCTGCAATGAGGAGTAATGGTAGTTTGAATTAGGAGCTTTAATTCGAACTACCTAGCCCGTGCCGCGTGTAGCTGCGGGCAGGTAGTTCAAACTACAGGGCATTTAAAATTGGCGGCGCCCGGGATCATGCAAATAAAGCCCGGGATATTTTAATCCTGGGCTTCATTTGCAAGCTCGAATGACTACATTAGCCACTCTAGTTCGAACTAGGGTGGCAGTGTAGACATACCCTTAGTCCATAAGGGTGACATTAAAAGCTGTGGAGCAAAAGCTGAAAATGTTGATGATTGCAGTGATGTGGTGGTGCTCATACACTTCAGATTTTTAGAAGTATAATGAAAAGGTGAAATCATAGCCCAGCATATGCTGTGGGCATTAAATTCTATGATAGGATCCCCTGGGTGCCTTTAGAACTTCAGTGTGGTAGATTGGAAATTCTGTGACTAAGTAAATTTAAAATTGGACGGTTTTGCTGAATGAAATATGAAATATGCTTGAGACTTTCAAAGCGATGTATGGGATTTAGATACATCTTTCATCAAGTTTAATGGACAATATGTATTTAAGAGACAGCAGGGTCTGATTGAATTATTAGCCTCCTGGGCAAAGTGGGGGGACCTGGCTCTGTGTTTCTGAAAAGAAGGGGGCTTCATGCAGAAGGGGTGGGGCTAGAGGCTAGCCTGCCCCCACCAGCCCTTCAGCACTGCCCAGAATGTACTGTCCAGGGCTCTGGCAGTGATTTAAAGGGCCTGGGACTCCAGCCACTGCTGCTGCTGAATTGCTGGCCCCTGGGGCAGCTGTCCTCTTTCCCCCTCCCATCCCATCATTGGGCTTGAAGGGAAGGTAAATATCCACAAGCAACTGCTGCAAGGTGATAGAAATGTAGCCGTGTTAGTCTGGGGTAGCTGAAGCAAAATGCAGGACAATGTAGCACTTTAAAGACTAACAAGATGGTTTATTAGATGATGAGCTTTCGTGGGCCAGACCCACTTCCTCAGATCAAATAGTGGAAGAAAATAGTCACAACCATATATACCAAAGGATACAATTAAAAAAATGAACACTTATGAAAAGGACAAATCACATTTCAGAACAGGAGGGGGATGCAGGGGGGGGGGGGAAGGAAGGAAGGTAAGTGTCTGTGAATTGATGATATTAGAGGTGGGGAGAGTGGGATGTTTGTGAGTTAATGGTATTAGAGGTGATAATTGGGGAAGCTATCTTGGTAATGGGTAAGATAGTTTGAGTGTTTACATAGATTCATCACATGGCTCAAAAAGAACAGGGCATGGAACCTTTCCACTAGCTAGAGCGAGTCAGAATCATTGACTAGAGACAATTTAGAATATTCCAAAATGCTGGCGGGGTGCCTCATGCTCCCAGTCTCCCCTACAGATTATGCAATCTGGTCAAATACATCCCTCATGATGTGCCATGGTCTTCCCTTTTGGTGGGGGGGGGGAGATGGTGCATTATGGGAGTCTCATGATCACAGTGCATCGTGGGAGATGTAGTCCAAGTGGGAATCCATAGATGAGAATGGGGATGTGAAGGAATTGAATGTCTATGAGGCACTGCAGTGGTATAGCTTAACTGAAACCTTTCTGGTTTGAGGCATTCCGATACCATAAAAAAATTCTGCCATATATGGACACTTTTCAAACAAGCAAACAAACAAAACCCCCAGCCCTCTTCATTTAGTCAAAAACAGAATTTTCCACTTTAAAAACAGTTTTGACAGAAAAATTTCATCCAGCCCTTCATTTAACACATGCTAGGTTACCTGTTTGTATGACCCAGAATCAGTGTTCCCTGAAAGCTGTGCACTTGTGCGGTGGCTCAGGAGAAATTCAAACACCACCCAGTGGATTAGCAGCGCACCCATAGCTAGGTTTTCTGTTTCTACTGATGGTGCACATTCACACATGCCTTGGTGCACATAAAATTATTCCACACATGGATGGAAGAGATTAGAGGGAACATTGCTCAGAATGATGGGAATTAGGAATATAGCCATCTGTTTTTGCATGTCCTGTCTCCATAGAGATGTGTCTGTCATTGCAGAACTGCTGGTTCTGTCAGGTCAGAGAAGCACTCGCCTCCAGTGCTTATTCTTTCAGGCTGAGGCATGAGGCATGTTGACGGGGAAGTTAGAGATGTCTCTAGAACACTGTAACTGTTCTGAAGTCTTTCAGTCTTTGGAGGCTGCTGATGTGATGCCTTTTAGACAACGGTGTGAAATATGTTGAACATGAAGAATCACGTAATCAGTTACACTTGGGATTTTTGTTAAAGGTGTTGCACTGGGTGCTTTCAACTTTGTCCTTGTTTTTTAATCTTCTGTTGGAGACGCTGTTCCTACAATATCCGCTATTGTTGCTAGAAAAAGTGGCTTCCTGTGATATGAAGTAATTTTTGAAATAGGAAACATATGGCTGGCCTCTAAAACAAAGCAATATTCAGGTGCTGATGGGTTACATCTCCAGTCACATTGCAGGAAGCTCTCTCTCTCTCTCTCTCTCTCTGTGTATACAAGCACTGGAAACCTTGCTGGTGTCAAAGTCAGACAGGACTCACAGATTTGGCAGACTGCTCTGTTTATTTCAGCAAAGCTTTGCTAAAATGCATGGAGAAAATGTGAGTACCCTACAAGGTTCAAACCCCTTGATTTTATACAGTCAAAAGGAAGCCAAAATTAACAGGATTAAAAGGGGGGCAAAACTTCACATAATTAGTGTGAGGCTACTCAAGTACTCTTCATTTCAATATTAAGCACACAGCAATCTCCTGGCTATATCTCCCTGATTATCTGGAATTGTTTCCTAACACTTAATGTTTCTTTTCCTGTTAAACTCAGGCCCAAATTGGCTAGCACCTTGATCTGCATACCTACAATCAACATTAACATACTTTTCTTCTTTCTCTTAAAAAGACAAACAGAATTCCTTCAACTTATTCAGTTATTACAGCACAATTCATCTTTTTCTTACAGTATAATTCTTTCTACTTTCACAATCCCTCCTTTTGGTCAAGCTTCGCCTATGACCAACAATTACTGGGTTCCTTGCATTAGCCGTTCTTTGTCTCTCTGTTCATCAGTGATATTTAAAATCATCAGATTAGCACTCTGGTGAGGGGTAGCTAGCTGTGTGATATGTTTTGCACAGTTTTGGATACAACAGGAGATTTACTGAAAACCTACAAAAATCATTAAGATCCCAAATAGGATAGTCAGGGCTCCCTGAAACAACCAGTTTCCTATGCCAGAGAAATTGAACAAGTTACTCAGCCATTTCCACAGGGAACTTGGCTCTTCGTGAGGAAGATATGCAATCTTCTCTAAGTAGTTAGCGCGATCTATTACATCATTGGTGTTGTCTGGTATATATACACAACATTCTTTGCCAATGAGAGCACAGGTCCCTCCTTTTGCTGCCAGCACTATATCCAATGCCTGACGGTTTTGGAGGACCACTTGTCTGATCGCTCCCGTTTCTTTGGCCAGGGCCCTTAAACTTTCTCCAGTTTCATTTGCCATGATTTCAACTACTGCTTGTAACCTCAGAAGCCTTTTTGCATGATGTATTACTCCCCCAAATGGGATAAAGGAACCACCAATAGCCTCTTCCCAAGTAAAAGGGCTTATGTGATTCACATACCATTGGGCATCCGACAAGTCCCTTCTTTTTCGCCTAAAATTACGGAGGCGTTCTCGTGGGAAGGACTCTAACACTCGGAATTGTGGGAAGAGTTGGGCGGGATAACAGATACCTGACCAGTTAACTGGTAATGTGGTATAGGCCTTTGTCCCACAGACCCAATGATGCCCTATCAAAGCCGGGAAGGGTCGGTTGCACCCCTTTGCCATATAGGTGTCTACAAAGGAGGAGTAATATCCCCCGAAGGGCACAAGGTGATTCTCCTTACGGGGAGTGGTGTTATTTGCATGGCATTGAAAGATTGTACTGTTCTCACTAGGGTGGCTGTAGCGGGAGCAGGAGAGTGATTTCCCTGTTTGATCCCAGGTTGAGAAAAAATTCATATCCCCATACCCGGTCCTCCATTTTTCAATCTTGTTTGAATAATCCCATACACCATTGGTTACAATATGCTGAAGACAACTGCTCCTCCCCAGATTCAGCCCTGTCCCATTACACACCCAACACCAGTGACCTTTTCCCTCCACCACGCTTAATCCATTTAGATACATTTATTCCTACTGCTTCCCAAGTGTCATTACTGTTCCATGTCTTGTTAAATGGATGAGGTCCTCCGGTGAGGCCTGGGGAATTAAGTGGGATTGCCAAGACAGGAACACCAGCTTGTGAGTGGGCTGGGATGTGGCTGCAGACCCAGCAATTAGAGATATTAAGGGTCTGAGCGATCCATACTTGCTGGTGGATAAAAGAATTGTCATTGTCATTGTGGATTCCCCAGACCTTAAGACACCAGTAGCCGAGGAACAGGCCCCACCAGAGGCACATGCTGGAGGCAAGACCCTTTTTGGTTCTGACAACCTCAGCTGAGGGAACCGCAGTCACGGTTTTATGTTCACCAGGCAGCAGGCGCTAGGCTCACTGCTGCTTCTTCTTGGGCCTTGCTTTTGGTTGTCGTCTGCTTCAGGCAACCCTTACGTGAACGTAGGTTGTAAGGTATTGCAGGCTGTTCCTCTACGTCTTCTTCTGGAGTCAAAATTGACTCTGCGTGGTCCTGAGGCGATGACTGGTCTGCTGGGGGTGGTGCCTTCTTACACTGAGAAGCATGTATCCATGCTGCTATGCCGGATAGCTTAACAGCCGTCTGGGTAGTGAGCAGCACCTGATGTGGGCCCTTCCACCGGGGTTCCAAGGCGTGTTTTCATTGGTGGTGTCGTATGTAGACCCAATCACCTGTCTCGAGGGTGTGGCAGGCGTCAGAGGTGGGTTCGGTTGGCCAGGCGGCTCAAACCTGTGAATGGAAGTGACTTACAGCTTGCATTAGTCCCTTGCAGTACTGTAGGAGTATACTGTGAGTCAAGTTCAAGTCTGAGACTGAAGTAATGGTAGTCATTGTTCGCATAGGGCGCCCCATAACAATTTCAAAAGGACTTAATTTATGTCTTTGGGATGGGGTGGATCGAATTTCCATAAGGGCCAATGGTAAGGCCGCTGGCCAGCTTAACCCTGTAGAGTCACAAATTTTTGCAAGCTTATTTTTTTTTTTTTTTTTTTTTTTGCATGCCATTTCGTCTTTCAACTGCACCTGCGCTCTGTGGGTGGTAGGGACAGTGCAGCAAGTGCGTGACATGTAATACACGATCCAGGTCCTGAACAAGTTGTCCAGTAAAATGTGTACAAAGTGGCAGGAATTCCTTTGTCACTGGACAAAGTGGCAGGAATTCCTTTGGCAGGCATAATATGATTTAACAAACATTTGGCAACAGACAGTGAATCAGCTTTGCGACAAGGAAAGGCTTCAATCCAGCCCGAAAATAAGCATACCATAACCAGAATGAATTCATAGCGTTGACACTTAGGCATTTGTACAAAATCAAGCTGTCAATGCAAGAACGGTGCTTGGGGCAGGCCCCAGAACCCGTGAGCTACCTTTACAGGTTTGCCAACATTGTAGCTTTGGCAAGTGGTACAGGTGGCACAGTGGCGAGCTGCAAAAGAGCTGAAATGTGGGGCTCACCATCCTGCCTTAGTTACAGCAGAGACCATCCCCTCCTTTCCGACATGCGAAACGCCGTGTAGCAGGGCGGCCAGAGCTGGGTAGAGCGAAAAGGGGGCCACAAAGGCACCACTAGGCGAGCGTCAAAGGGAATCAGGGTGTAGAGAGCAACCCTGGGCGACCCAGGAGTCTTTTTCTGCTTCTGGGGCAGAGTCTTGGAGCAGGGTGAGGTCAGAAAGGGACGGCGGTGGTACAGAAACAGAAAGGGAACCGAGAAACGCACCGGGGGAAGGTTCTATGGCAGCATTACCCTTAGCAACATCAGTATCTGCTGTGGAGTGACCAGGGCACTTAACAATAGCTAATGCAGATGGGAGTAAAACTGCATACAGGAGAGCAGCAATGTAGGGGCCATTCTTGATAGGGGTACCAGCAGAGGTAAGGAAACCCCAAGCTTGCCAGAGGGTGCCAAATTCATGTACAACCCCAAAAGCATATCGAGAATCAGTATAAATGGTGGTGGAGCGTCCCTCAGCCAGAAAGCAAGCGCGGGCTAGGGCAACTAGTTCAGCAACTTGTGCTGAAGTCACAGAAGGAAAAGGCACAGCTTCTAGGGTTTCAGAGAGTGATACCACAGCGTATCCTGCGAGGAGACGACCTTGGCTATCTCTAAAGCAGGAACCGTCAGTGAATAACACAAGGTCGGAGTTAGAGACAGGGACATCAGAAAGGTCAGGGCGCGGGACGGTGACAGCAGAGACAGTTGCAAGGCAGTCGTGGGGTTCACCGTCATTAGACAGAGGAAGGAGAGTGGCAGGGTTCAGTTGAGAACAGCGCTTTATGGTGATATGCGAAGCCGAAAGCAGTAAAAGTGAGGCGGGCGGAGGAAAGGTGAGCTGTATTACCTTGTAGCAGGAGAGTTTCTATAGAGTGAGGGACCATGAGAGAAACAGGAGAGCGGAAGACAAGGGACTCAGACATTTCAATTAGGCGTGCCGCGGCAGCCACAGCCCGCAGACGGGGGTAGACCTTGGGCAACAGGATCCAAGGTGGCAGAGAAATAAGCTACTGGACGATTTTTTTTTTTTGCCACCATGCTCCTGAGTAAAAACCCCAAGTGCACAACCAGATTGCTCGTGGCAGAAAAGGGTAAAAGGCTTACAGCAGTTAGGTAACCCTAAGGTGGGGGGGGGGGGGGGGGCAGTGAGAAGCACTAAAGAGTCAGTTTCTGAGGCAGATAATGAAGGGGAACAGAGGAGTAGGTCATTTACACATTGGACCAATGTGGACCCAGAGGGGAAGACCAGGTCAACAAGGTCTTTGGCTAATGCTTGGGAAAAGTAAGACGGGCTTTCTGTGTACCCCTTGGGAAGCATACTGCTGCTCCTTGTAAGAAAAGGCAAAAAGATACTGGGACTTAGGGTGAACCGGGACAGAAAAGAAAGCAGAACACAGATCAACATCAGTAAAATGAGTTGCATCTGGCAGGATAGAAGCCAGATTAGTTGCTGGGTTAGGGATTACAGGAAAGGTGGGTACAACAATGCAGTTAATAGCTTGAAGATCCTGAACAAACCGCCATGATTTACCATCAGCTTTTCAAACTGGGAGGAGGATAGGGGTGTTACAGGGGCTGGAACAGGGGACAATAATGCCTTGTTCCCACAGGGTGGATATGACCGGAGCTGAAACCTCTAAATCCCAAAAACTGGGTGCCACAACCCCTTTCTCTGACCTTATCCCCATTCTTGGTACCCTCCCCATTCCCAGTACTGTCTGCCCTGCCCTGAATAATGCTGTATTTGCAGAGCTATCAACCTTTGTGAGGACTGCTTCTCTTTCCTTTTAGAGTGCAGTGGCAATGCTCTGCCACTGCTTGTAATTTGTCCATGGTCTTGGCCTCCCATCCAACACTTATTTGCTTTAACATACTGCTAATAGCAGATAAGAGGCTATTAACAAACGCATGCGCCAGGGTGCCCTGTCCATTTTTACCTGGTTGCTGTACCCCAAAAAAAACCAACCAAACAAACAAAAACCATCAGTCAGTCTGTGTGATAGTTGCCCGGGTTTTTTTTTTTTTCTTTGTTGCTGTTTACGGGGTTATAAGTAGCTTACACAGTTGCAGCAGGTCTGCTTCAGAGGGTTCATAGGCATTGCACACTAGCAAAATTCCTCTGCAAATTTGGTAGGGTTTTCCTGGGGCTTTGGAAAACCTTTTAAAATCGAGTGGAGCTCCGTGTGGGTCCAGGGTTTATAGCTTCAAGTGGGACCGGTCTGAGTCTTCTTGGAGGATGGGGTAAAGGGAAGCGCTTGGTCTGGTGGTGGGAGAGGAGGTTTCCAATAAAGCTTTTTTTTCTTATAATTAGAATTTTTAAGGAAGGCGAGCTTCGATTCAGTTCATTTAAGATTTGCCTCGTCCCACCACTGCATGAAGCTATCTACCTCTCCTCTAGCCAATTTAGTTTTTGGGAAGGCCAAGTTTGTCTTTTAAGACGTCCACTTGGTCTTTGTTCCAAGATCCTAACAGTGGCCACTGAGTTTTGGGATCCCCCCAGAGTCAATCTAGATCATTTTTCCAGAAATTTACAGGAGTCCGGACCCTTTCTAAAATATATAAACTGAGCCAGGGTCCCTTTAGGGAACTGCCCTTGCTTAGACATCTGGTTACCCATACAGGAGGACTTCATACACCAATCACACCAGGAGGAAATTCGGGTTCGTCAGAGCGGTGCCCGGTGCAACACACAAAAGAAGCCCACAGGCTACTGCCTCAATCGCCCTTGCGTTCACTCCAAGGATTTTATCCAAGGTGCGGTGCGGCTGCGATTGTGCAGATTCCAGTCACACAGACCGCGGGGACAGGAGCCCCTTGGTCGGCCAGTCCCTGGACAGGGATGGCTCCCAGACTCACTCACACCACAGGGAAGACGGATAGACACAGAGACAAGACAGTCCTCAGTCCGGACAAAATAATTACCTGACCAGAGTCCTGATGTTAGATCCCGGGATCCCTACCAGAACAGAGCAGGAACCAACAGGTTCGATGGCGTAGACTTCGCTGTGGCTGTGCACCTTTCCGTTCTGGCGGAGGACCGCTCGGGCTAAATGCCCAGGTGCCGGCTGCCACGGTAGTCCTGCAAGACAGTCAGGGATCACACAGCCTCAGCGAAGACGGTTGCCATCTCGGTAGAACCTCCAAATTGTCAAAGTCAGACAGGACTCACAGATTTGGCAGACTGCTCTGTTTATTTCAGCAAAGCTTTGCTAAAATGCATGGAGAAAATGTGAGTACCCTACAAGGTTCAAACCCCTTGATTTTATACAGTCAAAAGGAAGCCAAAATTAACAGGATTAAAAGGGGGGCAAAACTTCACATAATTAGTGTGAGGCTACTCAAGTACTCTTCATTTCAATATTAAGCACACAGCAATCTCCTGGCTATATCTCCCTGATTATCTGGAATTGTTTCCTAACACTTAATGTTTCTTTTCCTGTTAAACTCAGGCCCAAATTGGCTAGCACCTTGATCTGCATACCTACAATCAACATTAACATACTTTTCTTCTTTCTCTTAAAAAGACAAACAGAATTCCTTCAACTTATTCAGTTATTACAGCACAATTCATCTTTTTCTTACAGTATAATTCTTTCTACTTTCACACTGGAAACCTTGGAAACCTTGCTGAAGGGGCTTTAGCACTAATGTTTGAGGAGAAATGGACCATTATTTAAGCCTGGAAATAAATTTACACTTTTAATTGTATTAAAAATCCTCTGCTGTTACTACTTTAAGCCAACTGCATTCAGCATTACTTATATGCTACGCTGCATTACCTATAATTCATTAGTAATACTGTACTATGTTAGATCCACTGCTGGGGTAAATCAGTGTTGCTCCATTGACTCTAATATGCATCCAAGTAAAAAAGATATAAGAACACAAACAATGATTTTGTATTGAGTAGGACATCAGGAGAACTGGATTCTGTTCCTATCACTGACGCAGGCTCACACTGTAGTTGTAAGTAAGTGACTTCACCTCATTTTCCTTCTTCGGTTAAATGGGTATACGACCACCGTCATCATCATGGAAAATCCCAAAGGGACATCACTTCCTTGCAGATCAGATTCCATTCAGATCAATCTCTAGCTGGGCCCTTAAGAAAGTCTGGCTAGACATGCATTTTTCATCTGCCCCTGGCTTATTGAGGCACTGAATGCTTTGGCACCAACGTAGTTGTCAGATGGATAGTGGCTGGTATTCCACGGTAAATGCTTTTTGAAATCCTGGAACTAGAAAACCACCAAGGCTTCTTATCTATCACATAGGTGCTCTTAGTCATCTGTGATGGGTCTGGTGGGGTGTCCTCTCCTCTCCCAAATTTGCTGGGAGATGGAAAAACCTCTGCTGGTTGTAATCCCATGTTCTCGGTTACTCTGTTTGGGTGCATTTACACCCTTAGCTCGAAATAAGCTGTGCAATTTGAAATAAGCTGTGTAATTTGAGCTACACAAATTGCGTAGCTTATTTTGAGTTAATTTTGAAATAGCTTATTTCATAATTCGGTGCTGTCTACACGGCGCCAAATTTCAAAATAAACTGCTGTTCTGAAATGTCCCTTTACCCTCATGGGATGAGGTTTACAGGGATGTCGGAATAGCACACCCGTTATTTTGAAAGATATTTATGTCAAGATGAGAAATAGCTATTTCAGGGTACCAGAAGTATCCCAAAAGAGTGCTGCAGTGTAGATGTGGTTTTGATTCCTGTGTTGTTAAAGCCTAAATCTCACCCTTGTGACAGGAACTTGCATGGAACTAAAGCTTGGGGGCTTATATCTTTTTCTTCCACAGTTGGCATCCCTGCCTACTTGCTTACCAGGAGTGATAATACATATCTTCCCTTCCTCAGTGGAAAGACTCTGTGTAGCTGTGCTGTGATCCCTATATGCCAACGTTTTTTTTCTGGGCTTTGACTGCAAAGGTCAGATTGATACTGAACTCCCTCCTGCTCCACAAAGTTTCCTTTTGCTCAGACTTCAAGGCTTGATTCAGGCTCTTCTCCAGTATTAATATTGCTCCATGTAACCTCCCCTGAATTGGAAGATTTGCAAACCTTGTATGAAGTCTGTGAAGAACTGGGTGGCAAACACATTAAGGGCTAGATAAAGCTGACATCAACTTGCCACAAAACTCTCACTGATGTCAATGGGAGCTCCTCATGCAGGATGCAGGGCAATAGTAAGCCCTTAGAGTTCATCTTGTCTTTATTTCCATTCACAGAGCCATAGCTCTTGCAATTGTTCTGTCTGCTCCAATGCCTTTCTCCACTGTCCTCAGTGCTTGCTTCCATTATCACCGGGTTACCCAATTAGTATCTTGTTAACCATCCACACCTGCAGCATTCTCACTCTTAGACAAGGGAGCTGTTGCTTTTAACCCTTTTGCTAAGCACAGACCAGAACATACTGTGCAGCAATTGAAAAGGAAATGTGTGTCCTAGCATTTGCAAAATGCCTGCTTTAAATTCCTTCACAAAATAGACCACAGGTCTTTGAGAACCTCTTAAAAAAGAATAAAAATGGGGGTGGGATTTGAATCTGCCAGGCGGTACGCCAAAGGCAGGGATATCATTATAGAGGAATATTCTATAAATGTCCATTATGGGGATTCCAACTCCTTCCCCAGAATCTTCATATCCTACCCCTGGCATTCATAGGTTGGTGTTTATTCAAAATAAGGAGTCCTGTGGCACCTTTTAAGGTTTATTTGGACATAAGCTTTTGTGGGTAAAATCTCACTTTCTCAGATCTGACGAAATGGATATTTACTTCTGAGTGCATCTGATGGCGGTGGTGTCGTTCATGTCATTTCATTTTATTCATTTACAGCCCCACAAAGCAGTGGTGGCTGGGTGTACTGTAAACTCTGACAATGCAGCACGGTATCCGTGGCTGTCACAGTGTAGCACTCCATTTTGTTCCTCTTAACACAAGGGGTTGATTAGCATCGCTAGATTCTTAGCTTCCCAGGCCTGAAAGGAACCATTGTGATAATTTAGTCTGACCAGCGTCTAACACAGGCCATAGAAAGTCCCCAAAATAATCTCTAGTGTTGGTCTTTTAGAAAAACGTCTTGGTTTAAAGTGGTCTGTGATGAGGAATCCACCACAACTTTGGTAAGTTGTTCCAATGGTTCATATAGAGAGAGATGGAAATCAGAACGCGGTGGAAATGTGAACCTATGGCATTACGTGGCAAAGAATAATAATTAGGAGGGCACCCCAAAGAGGGTGTCTAAGACAGAGGACTGTCAGCGCAGATTAAATGAACTTCATCTCATAGCTAAAACATTGAACGCTGCAGGCAGTGCAATGACAGGAGGCCATTTAGTTTGCATTCAGTGTGTTATACAGGGGCTGCTTTCCTGACCATCCAACTGACACTCATACGGCAATAAAGCAATAGGCCACAAATGATACACAATCTACAACCATCCAGTTTCCCAGTGACTTAGCTTTTGTCAGTACAGGACTGAAATATGGTGGAGTTTGGATTTGAGAGGGGATGTGATCTTGTGGTAATAGAACTGAACTGGGACTTCAGAAAACTGGATTTACTTGCTGTCTCTGGCACAGACCTTGAGCAAGTCGCTTGATCTTTCTGTCTTCCATTCCCCATCTATGAAACGGGGATAATAATAGTTCCTACACCCAGGGGGAGAGGGTCAGCACATGGGCAGGGCTGTATGCTTCCAAAAGGAGTAAGGCCTTGGGCATAAGGGCCAGTACTGGAGCAGACAGCCCTCATGGCTGCCCGGAGCATGCCTTGCCAGCTCCACCACCTACCTTGCAGCCCTCAGAGCCACCTGGAGCACACCATGTGGTGCTCTGGTAGTGATTTAAAGGGCCTGAGGCTCGGGTCACCACTGCTCCTATGGTAACGGTAGCAGGGAGCTTTGGGCCTTTTTGAATCACTGAGCCCTTAAGCAATTACTCCTATTGCCCCCCACCCCTACCCGCTGTCAGCAGGCCTGCCTACATCCCTCCTTGGGTCTGTCTTGTGGATTTAGACAGTAAGCTGTTTGTGACAGGGATGGCTTCTTACCATGTACAAACTCAGCTGGGACCTGAATGCACTTTTGTAATAATTCTGGAGAACTGGTACAATTCACGGCACATAAACTTTCATCTCAACTTGTACCAAACAGTACGTGTCATCAGGGATCTGAAGTTACTATTATGGATTTCTGCGCCTATGTGGAATGAGCATCTCTAAGTTCATAGTGGGTATAATCTCTCACCTATCTTCTCACATGGCTCTTGTCACTGTAGCATGGGGAGTCCTCCCAAATATAGAAGCATAAAATTACCAACAACTGCTGTTACTTTTTGGGCCCTTGTTACTGCCACTGTATAAATACATGGAATGAGTCGAGGAAATCTATCTACTCCTTCACCCCTGGAGCTAACTTCACAAGGTCATGAATACGGACGCATTGATGGGGCAATGTGTGTGTGTGTGGGAAGGGGGGACGAGTATGCTGGTGCTGCTGCCCAGGTTGAGGTCCATTCCATGGATGGATAAATGTCAGTCTCCATGCAGTCAGATGGCCCCTTCTATCTGCAGCAATCCCACTTAGAAATATGCAGATCCCCTGTGAGGGTACATGTTGCTTCTTTTGGTCAAAGATTGCAATTTTCCCACTCATATAGTTGATCAGTTTGCTGAATTCTAATTCTGACTCTAGTTATCAAGGAGTTGAAGAGGGCCTACAATATGGTGGCCACAGGGCTGTCTTTAGGATTTATGGGACTCTACGCAGTACTACTAAACCGGTGTCTCTATGCCTGATGACAGCCGAGGCAGGGTGATCTTTTTGAGATGTGATTTTATAATCTTCAGCAACACACTAATGACATATTTTTAAAGTAAAAGTTAAACTAAGGTCCTGTTGACTAACACAGTAAATTCAGAAACTGACAATGTGTACATGGGTTTGGCAAATGCCTGTGAAATGGTTTCATTACCCCTGGAATGGCTCTTTCACAGGTTCAGTGTCTGCTAATAGGGCTGGCAGCCTTCTTCACCCTTAAGAAGTGTGCAGCAGCAGTCAAAAAAGAAAATAGAATGTTAGGAGTCATTAAAAAAGGGATAGAGAATAAGACAGAAAATAGTCTTATTGCCTCTATATGGAAGGTACAAAAAAAGCCCCAAATATTAGTGATTATTTCTATAAACCAGGTCTGAATGAGAACAGCAAAGGTAAATCCCTTCAAGTGCTCAGGTTTGGATCCAAAATCTGGATCTAAATTTTGCATCTCCAGTTTTCATGACTTAATATATTAATTAAACAAGTCTGTTGGAATAACAACCCAACCCACTGTGTGGTGTGGCATCTTGGATTATATGTTCATTTGTTCGGAAGCTTCAGGGGTAACCGAATTAGTCTGTACAGGATAAACTTAAAAAACACGTAGATGGTATCATGTGCTTTCGTGGGCACAACCCACTTCTTCCACGAAAGCTCAGGATCCCATCTACATGTTTTGTTAGTCTATAAAGTGCTACCAGACCATTTGTTGTTTTTTATATTCTTTTATGTTTGTTCACTAACTACCTTGCATTGTCCAATGGGCCCAGCTAGTCATTGCTCCAAGTTTAACTAGGCCATACAGCCCTATGGTTTTAAATAATTTAGTGCTGTTTAAAATAGCTGTGCTCTCTCCTGTATATAGCAGGCTGCTGCCAGTAGCTTGCCCAATCAGCAGTTTTCCTAAGACTTCCATTACCATTCCTGCAGCCAATGAGATCTCACCCTTGTTCCGAGCCCTCTCACTGACGACCAGAGCAGTGAGGGCCCCAGACAGCTGACTGGCAAAGCTGTTCTCCAATCAGTGGCTGGAAAGCACCCTGCCCCAAGCACTGATTAGATTGTTATCAATCCAGATTCTAACCCCCCCCCCCCCCCCCCGCAAATCTGCAGGTACTTTACCAACCACCCTCTCCAAACCAATAAGCAGAACAGCCTGCTGCTAACAAAGGAAGCTCTCTAGCCATTCCCTGGAGAAACCCACCTGTAGTGGGACTGGCAAGGCTAAAACTGTCTGCACAATGGAGACTGGCGGATGGCATTATTTCCAGCCCAGTATTGTGTGGTGCTCGTTGTTGGGAGTGAACTAGATAGCAGGCCCAAGCTGGGAAGGGTTTCCACCCACTGGTGGGATCCCCCTATGTCATTGGACATTAATAAGAGGAATATTATTAGACACAGGTTTCTATCGTTGTCTAGCCTGCTGGATTACAACCAGAGCTGCATGCTGCTTTAACTTCCAGCCATGCAGCGCAGCGGGTTTACGATTTGGGTAGTGGAGGGGAGAGGGCTGGGGAAGAAGAGAGGATATTCCTGTGCAAATGTCCTTAGAAATTGAGGAGCAAAAACTGTAACTATGGAAGCTCCCGCTCCCTTGACAGTTTGTGGGAGTGCCGGTCTCTGACAGAGCTAGTCACTTGTCCTACAAAAATGATTTGTTAGACAAGTACAGCAAGAGTTGAGAGTGGGGGAAGAGAGGGAGGGAGAGGAGGGCAGAAGATTGGAATGGATTCAGGAATGACTGATGGGCTTGCCTGAGACCCGTCTGCAGAGGGGCGGGAGAGGAGGGGAAAGAGCTTGGATGTCTGCTGCAGTGTCATTACATTTTATGTTCCACCACCAAATGCAAAACTGATCTTAAAGAGATACGTGACAAGAAATACGCAGCGGTCACCTCTCACTTAAAATGCCCAAACAAAGGGGAGCTCTTTCCCCACACACCGTTGCCTTTCTCAGCACTGGTTGAAATAAAATTCACTAAAGGAATGAATTACAATGACGACCTTGGAAAATGAGGCTGGTTTTTTTTCTGTCTGACAAGGAATCAAGTTCAAACCGTGTGACACCGGGACTGCTGTGATCTCAGTCTCTTTCTTATTTCTTGGCAATAATAACATTCATGGTAGAGTGTGATATCATCCCCTCATCGTCTCCCCCCCAACCCTCTCTTCGTCTTTTTCTCATCCTTTCCCTTTCTCTCCATCTCTCCCCTCTCCCTTTTTTCCTCTTTGCTTCCTAATTCAGGCATTCTCACATACATTACCCCTTCCTTTCATCTCCAGAATGACCTGAAATGACCTTTTGCCTGGCACTAGACGTGACTTAACTGATAATAGCAGATACTTGGGGGCCTCAAGCAGTGGATTGTCTGAGCACGTAGAGGGAGAAGAGAAAAGAAAAGAAAAAGACTTTTTTTTTTTTTTTAAGGAAAGCATTAGTTTCTCTTTGTAGCAGCATTTCCTGCCAGGTAGCAATTAATGACACATTATGCTACTTACTGACTGTTGCATAAAATCCTTCAAAAGTTCCTCTTACACTTTGTCTATCCCAAAGCTCTATTATGTTTGAGGGAGGAGGGTCTGGGGCGTGTGTGTATAAATCTCTTTCTAAATGGTTAAAATGCCGTCACCAGAATATTTATGCCACCAGCTACTAACACTCTGCATTGCGTCGCCTATGTCTTTGTGCCTCCCGTTTCAGCCAAATACTTGTTGAAATGGCACAAATTTATTTCCGTCTGAAATAATCAACACTTTAAGATGCCTGATCTTTTCAGCTGTCTATTTCTTTGTTGTCCTGCTGAACCTTGCTTCTGTGTGTATCTCTAACCCCTTCGTATTACAAATGCATCTGCAGCCAGCTCCAGTGGCTTTTTTTTTTATTTTAATTATTTATTTGGATTCCCAGTGAGGCTGGGAGAGTTACCACAGCAACGACTCTGAGCCTTGAACATGAAAGGGCTCTTATTATGCTGTGTGCTGCCTCAAATATACAGAGAAAGAGAGAGAATTCCTCCTAAAAAATGGCAAGACATCATGTGAAGTTTGGAAGCTTTAGTAGAAAATTTTGAATGGAAGAAGAGGGAGCTACAATAAGCTGTATTTATTTTCTGCAGAGTTCTAGAACTTTGGAAATATATATTTCTCTTCCCCTTTGATGTCTGTCAATTCTTTTATCTAGTTTGTCCATCCTGTTTATGTACCTGTCCGTTCGAGGTAGACCTAGATTGAAATTTTGGATTCAAACCACACTCAGGGAGATATTCAAAGACCAAATCTAGGTCTTGATCCTGCAGTCAGATCCATGAGGACGGTCCCTTGTCACAGACTCATGGAAATCTATGGGGCTCTACCTGGTAGGGTCAGGGCCCTCAGTGTGAGTTTTGCAGCTTTGTAGAGAAAGGGAAGGTAGAGGCGCTCAAGTACCAAGAGGATGCACATGCTGTACTATGGAAATATACTTCCCATGAATATTTATTTTAATTATTATTTGTACAGTAATGGCCCTAGGAGACTCTGATTTGGGCCAGGACCTCATGGTGCTAGGTATTGTACGAACACAAGATATAAATACAGCCCCAACTCCAAAAAACTTGCAATCAAAATAATACCTACCTGTGGTCCCTGCAATAGGTTTGGAGCTTGTCAACAAGGGACATTACTGGATGGCATGGCAAGCTAGGGTGTGAATCCACAGATCACTAGTTTGCCATGCAGCAATGTCTGCAAGAACACTGCTACATGCACTAAAACTTCCATATTGTCTTTGCCATTCTTCTCTTGGAAATAGAACATCAAAGTGCACTGTGGCAAGTGCCATTAGCAGTGTACACACAAGACACCTCTGTGCAGCAATCTAATGTGCTATAGATTAACACCATCAGTTACCATGCAGGGACATCCCATACAGACAAGCCCTTCCCCTACCTGGACATATTCTGCATGGCTTTTAGACAGTAGAGTTATAAATCTTTTAGACTTATATCTGGGAGTCTCAAATGCATTGAAAGGCCTTACTTGTATCTGACAGCATGCTTTGATGTAATTCACAGTGAACACCAGCCAGGTTGTTTAACAAATGTTGATTTTAGCTTCACTTTTCAGATGGGGAAAAGTGAGGCACGGAGCTGAAGGTTACACAGCCAATTAGTGGCAGAGCTAGGAATAGAACCTCATAGTTGACTTCATCCCTCATTGCTTGCTCTCACCAAAAGCTAATGCTTTGCCTCCCCACCCCCACCAGTATCAGGCCAGGTTTAACTATCACTTTGAATTCACAATGTTATCATTGTTTGGGGTGTGGAATAGAACAGACATGGAGAGCTTGCTATGATCAAGACGACTTTCCAGATATTTCAACTCCTTCATCTGGAAAGATTTGTTTTGTTTTGATTGTGAGAATTTTCATGAGGGGTTTGGAGGAGCCTCAAAACTCAATGAGAAATTGAGCCAAATCCTCCAAAGATTATGTTGTTTATGGGTTGAGATCACACACACCCAACCCAATTCCTCATGGCTTCCATATTACAGTTTCTCGAGCTGGCCAACATATGTTGTATTTCTTTGAAAAAAATCATAGACATATCAAATGTTGATATTTGGGGGCGAGACCAATTTCATTGAAATTTAGTGTTATTCTTGCTGCAGAATGTGTTTTCTAGTCCTCTTTCTATTGTGAAACCTAAAGCTCAATGTATTAATCTGTCATTAGTGTCTAATATAGAGAGGACTAGCACCACGGTGAAGTTAGTATTGTGGGAGCAACTGTGACTTTTTGAATCCCTTGGTTTCTGAGTGCTTGATCTCGTTATCCTGTTATTACTTTGTGTGTGTGTTTGCATATATTGACACAACATCTGAGAGGTGTGATTCTCTGTTTGGACAGACATACGTGCACTAAGTCTATGCAAGGTAGTACACTAAAAATAGTAGTGTCAATGCAGTAAAAGGGCAAGCAACTTGGGCTTGCCTGTCTGAGATCCAAGGTGTGTGCTCAGTCAAGACATATATTAACTACATGTGTGTAGAGTGACAGAGGAAATGTTCCTAGAACAAGACTATAATAAGATTACTTTTCTTCAGTGTTGTAATATATGTACTTTGAAAATGTTTAATATTTGAATAACATAGTCTTAATACTTATGAATTGGTTTCTCTCTAAAATGCAAGTTCAAGCCCTTCTCTTATTAATTACCTGGGTTTGCTGATCTTTTCCTTAAAGGACACTTACTAAACTGAGTCAAGTGGATTAAAATTGCTCTTGCAGATGAAGGACAAGGCAAATCATGGTTTATTGCCTGAAAAGCTGAAGTGGTGATTGCATATTCCTAGCCATGTTAAATTGTCAGCTGTCTCAATGTCTGCTGTAGTGCTATCGGAAATGGCTACTGGTCTCTTTTTAACACACAGGACATCACCAGAAAATTAGGTTCAGGTCTGTTAAGAGAAAATCAGAACCAAACGTTCTTCTAAAACTCCAATTATACTAGACTCTGAAACTTTTCTTTTCAAACAAAAAGCTAGATTTACCTTTTATTTATTTTCAATGAGCATGTGTTGTACACTTTAAAAATAAGTGTTGGATGTCCTACAGGCAAGTCCATGCAGAGGATAATAGCCTACAACTGTCCACCAGCTACTGGAGCTGCTTCTTTAATTTAAGCAGTAGAGGCCATGCTTTGATATTGAAGGTCCCACTTTCAAAACCATCGTTGATGCTATAGGGAGCCTAATTCTGCAAGCACTTCTTTGTTCCTTAGTTTGTTGGGCTATGCACTGAAACAAGAAAGTTCAGATCCATGTCCAAACTTCTTAAAAGTTTGGGGGAGCAGGGAGTGTCTGAATATCCAGTTTTACTGTTGCCCATTATAAAGATGAGCAGCAGATTCAAGAGTTCATGTGTATACTTATTTAGAACCTATGTATGCCCTCTTGGGACCTACCTGCACCCCCTTGTAGAGTTCCCTGATGGACTCCTTTCTTCCAATTCCTGGATGTATAAGTTATACCAGTGCAAATTCCCATAGACTCAGTGGTCTGATTGAGAGTTGTAAGTCACACATTGGCAACTGAGAGCGAGTCAAAGTCCAAGTTTGAACAAAAGACAGAAGTATGTAGCACTTTAAAGACTAACAAGATGGTTTATTAGGTGATGAGCTTTCGTGGGCCAGACCCACTTCCTCAGATCAATATGTGGAAGAAAATCAGCACAACCATATATGCCAAAGTGATACAATAAAAAAAATGAACGCATGTGAAATTGATAAATCAAATTTTAGAACAGAGTGGGGGTGAAGAGCGAAGGTTAGTGTCTGTGAGGTAATGACATTAGGGGGTGATAACTGGGGAAGCTATCTTTGTAATGGGTGAGATAATTAGAGTGTTTGTTTAAACCCATACATAAAGGCTGTGTCTACAATGTAGACACAGCCAAAGTGTCAAATTTAAGCATGAATGACAATTTTGAAGTTTTTGTATGTTAGAACAATTCAGATTTGCTGAGTCTCTGAATTTGCCTGGAAGTCTGGATCTGTTGCATTTGAGGATGCTCAAATCAAAGGTATTAGTTTGAGCTGCTCTCCAATATCATCCTTAAATGGAAATACTGAAATATAATAAGAGGTTGTTCTTACCTTTGTACCCTGGCAGAAATCAGGAGGGATACTTTAGTGTTGCTGTCCCTTTGGAATATTATAATGCACAATAATCTATCCAAAAATCTTGTCAAGAGAGAGTTTAATCAACCCTCTATTTATTTTATTTGATATTTTCCAAGTGAATTTAGCACTGATGAAAGGCAATGGATGGGCACCCTGGTAAATGAAGTGCTCTGGACCACATGTTATATTAACATTGCATTGATCAATGACATAAAAAGAGTTCATAATGATGTGCATGTTACAGAAATGAAATATTTTGACTCTAAACTCTTTTGGAAAGGGATGTTTTTTTGTCTCTCACCTAGAACAAAAGAGTTCTGATCCTTGAGTGAGGCTCCTAAGTGCTATTTCAATATGACAATAATAATGAAGAGTAGAATGTTGCTGGGCTCTATGGGTACGTCTATACTTCATCATAGGTCAAAGTAAGATATGCAATTTGAGCTACGCAAATTAAGTATCTTATTTCGATCTTATTTCAAAGTAGCTTATTTGGTGCTGTCTCTACAGCACTTATTTCGAAATAACCCGCTATTCCAAAACATCCCTTACTCCTCGTGGAATGAGGCTTACAGGGACATCAGAATAGAGAGACCATTATATTTCGAAATAACGGGCATACTCAAAAGATATGGAATAGCTATTTTGGGATACCTCGGGTATCCTGAAATAACTGCAGTTAGACATAGCCTTAGACAGTTCACAACAATTCACTATTACAGCATTTAACTCTTTATGTGGAAACGTAATAGGTGGTGTGACCATCCTCTATTTATCCAAGGAACCAGAGGTTGAACATGCCTCCCCTTGCACACTGCCGTAATATTTTGCCAGCCAAGAGGGAGTTTGGTAGGCAAAAGGGTTATTCATTCTCTATAATCCCCTAAGGCTTTAAACATTCCCCAAGGCACCATACAGCCTCCTGTTCTTAATGTTTTTCAACCAGTCACTTCAGATTCAGGCTGAATTTGAACCATTTACTCAGGGTATGTCTACACTTGCACTTGATTGAAAAGTCTTTTGTTGTTCATGGGTGCTTACCTACCCCGATGAATAAGAATGTTTTGCTGCGACAACTGCACATGTGAACGCTGCTACTCCTGTGGTCAAAACGAAACCCGCTTGTTGCAGATGGAAGTTGTTTTGTGGCAAAAGTGGCATCAAACAGCATTCACATGTGCCAGCTTTTAGCAACAGGATTGTGTCAACATAACTATGTTGCTAAAAGCTGCCTAGTGTAGACATAGACTGAGAGGTGAATGGCGCTATCACCCATTACTGACGCCGAGACACCTAATCCTCCATAATCACTTAACTTCTTAACTATTTGAGGGGGAAATTGCTAAAAAGATCTTGGGTTATTATTATGAGTTCTTTTTGGAGTCATTGAGCATGTGGAAATGGCTATTCAAAGCATTTGTGTTGCTTAGTCATTTAGAAATGGAGAAATATAAAAAGGAAATTTTGTCCGCAGCCTGCCAGTTTACATCTGATGAGACACTGAGTTGGAAATGCCAGCATTACTTAAGAGATTTTACCCTTGAAACTTAGGTCTCCTTCCAACTGGCAAGTGAACAATGCTAACCAAACAATAGAGCTTGGGTTTGTTTAGCTGAGTTCTGCAACTATTACTGCTTTCTTAAGGAGAAAGAAAGAGAAAGAAAGAAAATGAAATTCGGTAGTAGGAACCCTTTCTAATCGACCCCATCTTTACCCTTCCTGGGTGTTTGACCTTAACCCCACTATACTAACCACCTTGAGTGATAAAACTTGGCATCTGTGTTTCTAACTGAGGAAGTTGTGCTTGGAATGGGGAATTGGGAGTCAGGACGCATAAGAACATAAGAACGGCCAGACTGGGTCAGACCAATGGTCCATCCAGCCCAGTATCCTGCCTGCCAACACCAGATGCCCCAGAGGGAGGGAACACAACAGGTAATCCTCATGTGATCCCTCTCCTGTCACCCATTTCCAGACAAAGGGTATGTCTACACTACCACCCTAGTTCGAACTAGGGTGGTAATGTAGGCAACCGGAGTTGCAAATGAAGCCCGGGATTTGAATTTCCCGGGCTTCATTTGCATCTCGCCGGGCACCGCCATTTTTAAATGTCCGCTAGTGCAGACTCCGTGCCAGGCGGCTACACGCGGCACGGACTAGGTAGTTCAGAGTAAGCTAGGCTTCCTAGTCCGAATTACCGTTACTCCTCGTGAAGTGCTGAGTGAAGAAAAACTTCCTTTTGTTTGTTTTCAACCTGCTGCCTATTAATTTAATTATAGAATCATAGGGCTGGAAGAGACCTCAGGAGGTCACCGAGTCCAACCCCCTGCCCAAAGCAGGACCAACCCCAACTAAATCATCCCAGCCAAGGCTTTGTCAAGCCAAGACTTAAAAAACATCTAGGGATGGAGATTCCACCATCTCCCTAGGTAACCCATTCCAGTACTTTCACCACCCTCTTAGGCTATGTCTAGACTGCAGGCTTCTTTCGAAAGAGGCTCTTTCGAAAGCATCTTTCAAAAGAGCCTCTTTCGAAAGATCGCGTCTAGACTGCAGGCGGATCTTTCGAAAGAGCAATCCGCTTTTTCGAAAGAGAGCACCAAGCGAGTCTGGATGCTCTCTTTCGAGGAAGCCCTATTTACATTGAAGAACGCCTTCTTTCGAAAGAGGAACTTTCGAAAGAAGGCGTTCTTCCTCGTGAAACGAGGTTTACCACCATCGAAAGAAAAGCCGCGTTCTTTCGAAATTATTTCGAAAGAACGCGGCTTGAGTCTGGACGCAGGGGAAGTTTTTTCGGGAAAAGGCTACTTTTCCCGAAAAAACCCCTGAGTCTGGACACAGCCTTAGTGAAATAGTTTTTCCTAATATCCAACCTAGATCTCCCCCACTGTAACTTGAGACCATTGCTCCTTGTTCTGCCATCCGTCACTACTGAGAACAGCTCTCTCCATCCTCTTTGGAACCTCCCTTCAAGAAGATGAAGGCTGCTATCAAATCCCCCCTCACTCTTCTCTTCTGCAAAATAAATAAGTCAAAATCTCTCAGCCTCTCCTTGTAGGACAAGTGCTCCAGCCCCCTAATCATTTTGGTTGCCCTCCACTGGACCCTCTCCAATGCATCCACATCCTTTCTATAGTGAGGGGCCCAGAACTGGACACAATACTCCAGATGTGGCCTCACCAGTGTTGAATAAAGTGGAATAATCACTTCTCTAGATCTGCTGGCAATGCTCCTCCTAATGCACCCTAATATTCCATTAGCCTTCTTGGCTACAAGGGCACACTGTTGACTCATATCCAGCTTCTCATCCATTGTAATCCCAAGGTCCTTTTCAGCAAACTGCTACCAAGCCAGTTGGTCCCCAGCCTGCAACAATTCTTGCGATTCTTCTGTCCCAAGTGCAGGGCTCTGCACTTGTCCTTGTTGAACCTCATCAGATTTCTTTTGGCTCAATCCTCCAATTTGTCTAGGTCACTCTGGACTCTATTATGACCCTCCAACATATCTATCTCTCCCCTTAGCTTAGTGTCATCCGCAAACTTGCTGATGGTGCAATTCATCCCCTCATCCAGATGTTGAATAAAACTGGCCCTAGAACTGATCCTTCTGGCACTCACTTGAAACCGACTATCAACCTGACATCGAGCCATTGATCACCAGCTTTCTAGCCACTTTGCAGTCCATTTATCCATTCCATATTTCCTTAACTTGCTGGCAAGAATATTGTGGGAGACCGTATCAAAAGCTTTGCTAAAATTAAGCTATATCACATTGTAACGGGGTGCAAACTCCCCGCCACTGGGTCAGAGTTGCGGCTGAGTGGTGCAGCCGGTCAGCACCACCCCTGCGCCACTGCAGCGCATGCTCAAGCTGGGCATTTTAAACACCGTTAGCGGGGAGCGCAGAGGAGGGGAAGGAAGAGCCGGGGCGCCGCCGGGGAAAACACCAGCTTGCCCGATAGAGGACAGGAGTGCCCCACCCTCACCTGCCGTGGCCGCACAGGATGTGAGCAGCCTTGAAGGGGCTGAGCCCGGGAGAGCAGCAGGAGGTTAAGCACCGGCCCACCGAAGGCAGCATAACTGCCCAGATGCTGGGAGGACTCCAGAGCGGTACCAGGAGTGACAGGCTGGGGAGGAGGCAGCTCTGGAAAGACTCCATGAGTGGTGAGTCCAGGTGAGGGTAGGAAGAGGCCCCGGGTGGGCCGATACCCTGAGTGTTTGAGGGCTTGCCCCCTCCAGCCTGGTAGCAGCAGCTCAGAGGAATGGGAGGGCCTGGGTCCCCCTACCTACCACCCCATCGAGTAGAGAGACAGAGCCTGTGCTGACAGGCAGAGTAGTTCGCCACAGGACAAGTCATTACGCACTCTGGGTGTATCAGGCCGAACTGAGGACCCAAGGGTGGCCAAAGGTGGCCAGGGGACTAGGACTACAGAAAATATGGAAGGAGGGACCAGAGAATTGGGCCAGGGGTCCGCCTGTAACCACGGAGTGAACCCTAGTAAGAGGGAAAGTTGCCCAGGGACGGGGATCGTGGATAAAGGGGCATTGGCTCCATTGTCCCAATCCTCTCCCCACTCCAGGGAACCAGCTCATGCCAGAGCCACCCCAGACAGGCTTGAGGTTAGGTGGTTGTCTATAGGAGACTATGGGTCTGTCTCCCAGAGCCTCTTTGAGTATGGTATCCTGTTCCAATATAGGCTGTAGTTTATTGCTAATGTGTTGGACAGGTTTAAGTTGGGGATTGTAGGTGATGACAAGTGGTGTTCTATTGTTGGTTTTCTTGGGTCTGTCTTGAAGTAGATGGTTTCTAGGTATTCGTCTGGCTCTTTCAATTTGCTTTTTTATTTCTCTGGGTGGGTAGTTGAGATTTATAAATGCTTGGTAGAGATCCTGAAGCTTCTGGTCTCTGTCAGTGGGATTAGAGCAGATGCGGTTGTATCGAAGGGCTTGGCTATAGACGATGGATCGTGTGGTGTGTTCTGGATGGGTATGTACAGACCTATGTAACTTTGTAACTTTGTACAGACCTATGTAACTATAGACGATGGATCGTGTGGTGTGTTCTGGATGGGTATGTACAGAATATGTAACTTTGTTCTCACCCACAATTATTTCCAGTTTGAGAACAACTTATACCTCCAGATCAGCGGCACAGCCATGGGTACACGCATGGCCCCACAGTATGCTAACATCTTTATGGCTGACCTAGAACAACGTTTCCTCAACTCCCATCCCCTTTCACCCCTCCTCTACCTACGGTACATCGATGACATCTTTATGATCTGGACGCATGGCCAAGAAACACTGGAGATATTCCACAGAGATTTCAACAACCTACACCCCACCATCAACCTCAGCCTGGACCATTCTACATGAGAGATCCACTTCCTGGACACCACCGTACAAATCAACAATGGAAAATTAGACACCACTCTCTACAGAAAACCCACCGACTCATACAGTTACCTACATGCATCCAGCAACCACCTAACCTCAAGATGATTCTTACCAACCACCACAGGACATACTACACTAATACCAACCCTGGTACCTTCCCTTGCAACAAACCCCGTTGCCAGCTTTGTCCACATATTCATTCTGCTGATACCATTATTGGACCTAACCAAGTGAGTTATAAGATCAAGAACACATATTCCTGCGCATCCAGAAATATAATCTATGCTATCATGTGCCAAAAGTGTCTGTCTGCTATGTACATTGGACAAACATCTCAGACACTTCGCCAAAGGATTAATGCCCTCAAAACAGATATCAGACAAGATCACAAAGAGAAAACAGTTTCTTGCCATTTTAACCAGAAAGGACACTCTCTCAATGACTTAACCACCTGCATTCTGCTACAAAGACCTTTTACATCTGCACTTGAAAGGGAATCCTCTGAACTGTCATTCATGTTAAAATTCGACACTTTCCAACAAGGACTTAACAAACATTTGAACTATCTCACCCATTACCAAGATAGTTTCCCCAATTATCACCTCTAATACCATTAACTCACAAACATCCCACTCTCCCTACCTCTAATATCATCAATTCACAGACACTTACCTTCCTTCCTTCCCCTCCCCCCCCCCCCGCATCCCCCTCCTGTTCTGCAGTGTGATTTGTCCTTTTCATATGTGTTCATTTTTTTTAATTGTATCCTTTGGTATATATGGTTGTGACTACTTTCTTCCACTATTTGATCTGAGGAAGTGGGTCTGGCCCACGAAAGCTCATCATCTAATAAACCATCTTGTTAGTCTTTAAAGTGCTACATTGTCCTGCATTTTGCTTCAACTACCCCAGACTAACACGGCTACATTTCTATCACTATTCTACTTAGAAGCAAGAGGAAGACCAAGGAGAGGGTAGGCCCACTGCTCAGTGAGGAGGGAGAAGCAGTAACAGGAAACTTGGAAATGGCGGAGATGCTCAATGACTTCTTTGTTTTGGTCTTCACCGAGAAGTCTGGAGGTGTGCCTATCGTAGTGAATGCAAGCAGAGAGAGGGTAAGTTTAGAAGATAGGATACACAAAGAACAAGTTAAAAATCACTTAGGAAAGTTAGATGTCAGCAAGTCACCAGGTGCTGATGAAATGCATCCCAGGATACTCAAGGAGCTGATAGAGGAGGTATCTGAGCCTTTAGCTATGATCTTTGAAAAATCATGGAAGACAGGGGAGATTCCAGAAGACTGGAAAAGGGCAAATATTGTGCCCATCTATAAAAAGGGGAATAAGAACAACCCAGAAAACTACAGACCAGTAAGTTTAGCGTCTGTCCCAGGGAAGATAATGGAGCAGGTAATTAAGGAAATCATATGCAAACACTTGGAAGGTAATAAAGTGATAGGGAATAGCCAGCATGGGTTTGTGAAGAACAAGTCATGCCAAACTAATCTGATAGCTTTCTTTGATAGGATAATGAGCCTTGTGGATAAGGGAGAAGCGGTGGATGTCATATACCTAGACTTTAGTAAGGCATTTGATACGGTCTCGCATGATATTCTTATTGATAAACTAGGCAAATATAACTTAGATAGGGCCACGATAAGGTGGGTGCATAATTGGCTGGATAACCATAGTCAGAGAGTTGTTGTTAACGGTGCTAAATCCTGCTGGAAAGGGATAACAAGTGGAGTTCCGCAAGGGTCTGTTTTGGGACCCGTACTGTTCAATATCTTCATCAATGATGTAGATATTGGGATAGAGAGTACGCTTATTAAGTTTGCAGATGATACCAAACTGGGTGGGGTTGCAACTTCTTTGGAGGATAGGGACATAATTCAAAATGACCGTAGCAAGTTAGAGAAATGGTCAGAGGTAAACAGGATGAGGTTTAATAAAGAGAAATGCAAAGTGCTCCACTTAGGAAGGAACAATCAGTTCCATACATACAAGATGGGAAGCGACTGTCTAGGAAGGAGCATGGCGGAAAGGGATCTAGGGGTCATAGTGGACCACAAGTTGAATATGAGTCAACAGTGTGATGCTGTTGCAAAAAAAGCAAATATGATTCTAGGTTGTATCATAGAATCATAGAATCATAGAACTGGAAGAGACCTCAGAAGGTCATCAAGTCCAGCCCCCTGCTCTAGGCAGGACCAATTCCAACTAAATCAACCCGGCCAGGGCTTTGTCAAGCCGAGACTTAAACACCTCTAGGGATGGAGACTCCACTACTTCCCTAGGTAATCCATTCCAGTGCTTCACCACCCTCCTAGTGAAATAGTGTTTCCTAATATCCAACCTGGACCTCTCCCACCACAACTTGAGACCATTGCTCCTTGTTCTGCCAACTGTCACTACTGAGAACAGCCTCTCTCCATCCTCTTTGGAACCTCCCTTCAGGAAGTTGAAGGCTGCTATCAAATCCCCCCTCACTCTTCGCTTCTGCAGACTAAACAGACCCAAGTCCCTCAGCCTCTCCTCATAAGTCATATGCTCCAGCCCCCTAATCATTTGGTTGCCCTCCGCTGGACCCTCTCCAATGTGTCCACATCCTTTTTGTAGAGGCATGTAGTTTAGACGTACCCTAGGTTACCTCCTTCATCCATTAGGGGCCGCACACCCTGATCACCTTCTTCTTGTTAACATGCCTGTAGAAACCTTTCTTGTTATCCTTCACATCCTTAGCCAGTCGCAATTCCATTTGCGCTTTCTCCTTCCTGATTACCCCCCGGCATTCTCGAGCTATACCTTTAAACTCCTTCCTGGTCATTTGTCCAAGTTTCCACTCTTTGTAAGCTTCCTTTTTGTGCTTAAGTTCACCAAGGATTTCCCCTGCAAGCCAGTCCAGTCTCCTACCATGTTTGCCTCTCTTGCTACGCGTCGGGATGGTTTCTTTCTGTGCCTTCAATAATGCTTCTTTAAAATACTGCCAGCTGTCCTGGACTCCTTTCCCCTTCATGTTAACATCTCAGGGGATTCTGCCCATCAGATCTCGGAGGGAGTCAAAGTCTGCTTTTTTGAAGTCCAAGGTGTATATTTTACTACTCTCTTTTCTTCCCTTGGTCAGGATCCTGAAATCTGCCATCTCATGATCACTGCTTCCTAGGCTGTCACCCACCTCCACTTCCCCTATTAGTTCCTCCCTGTTTGTGAGCAGAAGGTCAAGCTGTGCACGGCCCCTGGTCGGACCCTGATGATGGGTATTAAGGGTGTGACCACCCCCTCCCGCACGGAAGGGGGGTTCAGCGGACCCACTGCCTAACTAGAGTTGGGATCTTGGGTCCTCTGCCCTTCCGGACAGGTCCCCCGGGAAGGGATTGTGTTGGGGGCTTGGCCCTGCAGTCTAGCCCGTGCTTGGGCGGGGTCCACCAAACATGCACAGGGTCTGGACTGGGGTTCTGGCTGACTGGGGTGTCAGGAACCCCTCGGATAGGGGTAAGTGGGAGGGAAGGGGGACCTGGGCCCGCCCTGACCTCCGGGTCCCAGCCCAGGCCCTAAGTGCAGGGTGCGTGCTCCCCTTGCACGACAGACGGGGTTATTCCCGTAACTCATCCGTTCACGGGCACCATATGCGCACCATCCCGGGCTGCTTCCTTTCCCCCTCCTGGGTCACCTGGCCCGGGGAACCGCCGTGGGGCCTTACCCCTGCTTGGTCCAGCTCTGGTCCTCCGGGGTGGTCCAGCGACCTGCGAATCCTATGCTGTTTCCTCCAGCGCGGAGGCAGAGCCTCCCTCTCTTCACCAGGATTGGGGCGTCTCCTCCGTATGCCCCCCTTTTGCCTCTGTCCCAGCCGCTTTTCAAGCGGCCCGGGGGCAGGTGACGGGTGACGGTGCCCCTCCCCCTCGGCGTCCTCCCTTGCCGGATGTTGGGCGGCGTGACAGAGCCTCCCAGCATCCCAGCACCCCCTGAGCCTCCCAGCATCCACCAGGTCGGACACTCTCCCAGCCTCATGCCGGGGAGCGCCGGGGTGACTTGCCCCCGCCTCCTGTGCAGCGGGGCTGCACCATTTCCCTCCTCGTTCCCGGCCCCGCTGAGCCGGGGACCGGGGCTGCCCTGGTCGGCCATGGCACCGGCTCACCTTCTCTATCTCGGGGGGGGGCGGGGCCTCCCCCTCGGCAGTGCAGACCCTCACAGGTCCGTCACAGGCCCAACACTGCTTCTGCCCTTCAGGTAACAGAAATGTAAATAGAGGGGAATTCTCATCTCAGTCACCCTGATGCAACCTCAGAGAGAGCTGGTTCCTGCAAACCTTCATGCTCTTTCAGTACGTGAGTTAGCCCTTTGAATTCAATGGAAGCTCTCATGTGGGTTTGCAGGATAGGTGCATAAAGATGTCATCACTGTTAGTGAGGGCAGAATATGGCTGACTATGTATTTAAAGAATGCCAGGACAGAGCCTCAGCTGTGGCAAATAAGCTTAGCTCCACTGACATCAGCTGGGAATGTGGCTGACTACATTTTATAAATACATTACAAAAAACTTTATCTCAAAATGTGGGTGACTGTCCACTGGAGTTCACAATGGAAGAAGTCCAACAGAAGTTCTGTAGATGTGTAAACACCTCTGCAAAATACATGAACTAGCTCTCTCTTCCAGGAATGTCCATCGCTCAATCTAGCCTTTCATTGTTTTGGGGGTCTTAAAGTGTACAGTATCGTCCTTGCCTGAATCTTTGAATAAGAGGAGTTGCAATGCAACATGTAGTGCCCCTGTGTCTTTGATATTTAAAAAGTAATTCACACAGTTGGCTTTTTATCTTTTGATGCATAGGTTATTTAATTGGCTAGTCCCGTTAGTGATCACAAGATACTTGTACAAATCTCCTGCATATTGATAAAAGAACAGACACGCTTCTAACAGCTCCAAAGTATTTGAAGTTTTCTGTAGTGGTTCCTCTTCTGCTGTCAGTGAAAGGTCTACTTTGCAGCACATCAAGGTCTTTCATAAGTCAAGTATGAACCATTTTTCCATCAGTCAGAGGGCTCCTTTTTCAGTACTATGATGCAGCAGAACACTTAGCATTATGAATTGTATCCCTAAGTGATGCATTTGCAGCGCTAATGCAATGATTGCTTGCTTGCTTGATTGAATGACTATTTCAACAACGAGTCCACATTCTGCAAAGACTTACCAGTGGATTTAGCTCAGTGATGGGCAACCTAGGCTAGTGAGTGGGTCGCACGAATGGCCCTCCTTCATCTCATTGGGCTGTGCAAGCTTGTTGTGACCAAACCCGTCCCCTGGGATAGAGGAGTTTTGTGAACTGCTTGCATACCTAGAATTTGGAGGGTGTTTAGCAGCAGCACTTAGATTGGATGCAGAGGGTGTGCACAGCTCTCACAGTCAGTGCTGTGTGCAGTTAGCATGCACCTCACTTCACCTGCCCTTGCTTTACCAGCATGTCATTTTAGTAATACCAATAGGAAAAAAATTACAGAGATGGAAACCTGCAGAATCTGGCAACCATGCATGTGGCCAATGGTGCACAAAATGTCTGGGGGCCACACACAGAAACCCACTGGGCTACATACTGCCCGTAGGATGGGTATATTTCGATATATTTAATTGAATTAACAATGGGGTAAGATAGGGTACGTCCACACTACAGTGCTAATTCGAACTAACTTAGTTCGAATTAGTTAATTTGAACTAAGCTAATTCGAACTAACGCGTCTAGAACTAAAAACTAGTTCGAATTAGCGTTTTGCTAATTTGAACTAGCGCGTCCACACTGATTGGATGCAGGGGCGCATTTAAGGGCGGCTGAAACCGGTTCCGGCAGGGCATCAGGTCAGTAGTTGCTTTGTGTGGCTGCTGTCGGAGGCTATCTGAGGCTCGTGCTTAAAGGGACCCCCCTGGACAGCCAGTTCTCAGTTTTTCCGCTTGCTTGCCAACCTCGCCAAGGGACAGCAAAATGTTTTTTCTCTGCGCCCATCTGTGTCGGTGCTTCCCTTCGGGGATGCCGCCGCAGGAGGCAACATGGAGCCAGAGCTCGCCCTGCACTTTCTGGTGCAGTTTATGGACTTGCTGCTGCAAGCCTGCCAGCAATGGTTGGAGGCTGCCTGGTTCCACCTGGTGCACGTCAGCCCCCTGCCTCTCCACCTGGCCACCCTGGGGGCCATGGAGCAGCTGTGGCAGCGCCCGGGCGCCGGCGTGCCCCGCCGCATCTGGCGTCTGGACACCAGCACCGACTGGTGGGACCGCATCGTCCTGGACCGCTGGGGAGACCAACAGTGGACCTAGAACTTCAGGATGAAGAGGGACACCTTCCTGGAGCTCTGCGAGTGGCTCGCCCCTGCTTTGCGCAGAAGGGACACTCGTATGAGGCCCGCCATCCCCCACCAGAAGCGCGTGGCCATCGCCCTCTGGAAGCTCTCCACGCCGGACAGCTACCGATCCGTCGGGAACCAGTTTGGCGTGGGGAGATCCACCGTCGGAGCGGTGCTCATGCAGGTACGGCACTCGCCGGCCACTGGGCCGGGGGCGAGGGGAGCTGCAAGGAGGGGATGGGCTGCCCCAGGGAAAACAGGGGGTCAAGAGGGGGGAGGAGGCAAAAATACCCTGCAACGGAGGGGCCGGTCTCTCCCAGCCATACTACGTGCCGCCCGGGGGAGTGGGGCGTGGGGCACTGCCAGGGCACGAGCACTCCCAGCCATCTGGGCGCCCCACTGATTGGCGCTTTACTTTGTCTCTCCGCAGGTGGTCAAGGCCATCAACCAGGTGCTGCTCTGCAGGGTGGTCCGCCTCGCCGACCCAGACGCCGTCATCCGGGGGTTCGGCGCCCTCGGCTTCCCCAACTGCAGGGGTTCATCGATAGGATGCACATCCCCATCCGTGGCCCGGAACACCAGGCGTCCCGTTACGTGAACCGTAAGGGGCACTTCTCCGTGCTCCTGCAGGCCGTCTGTGACCACTGGGGACAGTTCACGGACATTAATGTGGGCTGGTCCGGCAAGGCACACGAGCCCGTGTGTACCGCAACTCCTCCGTGTGCCAGCGGCTGCACGCCGGGACCTTCTTCCCCGACCGCCACATCAGGGTCGGGGATGTTGACATGCCCGTATGCCTGGTGGGGGATGCGGCCTACCCCCTACAGCCCTGGCTCATGAAGCCCTACACGGGGCACCTCAACCCCTCCCGCCAGGCCTTCAATGCAAGGCTGACCAGGGCCCGCATCATCATTGAGGGGGCTTTTGGGCAATTGAAAGCCCGATTTAGTTGCCTCCTCACCCGCCTCGCCGAGCACAACATCCCTCCCGTGGTGGCAGCATGTTGTGTGCTGCACAATTTGTGCGAGAGGAAGGGGGAGGCTTTCCTGCCAGCCTGGATGGCTGAGGCTGACCGCATGGCTGGCCAGTACGCTCAGCCCCGCACCGTCACTGTCCGGGAAGCCCAGCGGGGGGCCTTCTGGATCTGGGAAGCCCTGTGGGAAAGCTTCCAGGTGGAGGAGGAGGAATGAACTCTCCCTGCATGCCCCACTGGGGCCTTCTTCCACCCTACCCCTCTTCCCCTTTCCCCTCCCTAACCTCCGTTCCTAATGTCAAATAAAGACACCTGTTTTGGCAAAAAAACCCTCTCTTTATTTTACATAACTGGGGTGGGGGGAGGGAGGAGTGAGGGTGGGAGAGGGCAGGGGGAAACCTGGGAGGAGGGAGCTGGAAGGGAGTGGAAGGGGAGGAAGAGAAGGGAAAGCTCAGGCTTGGGGGTCCGGCTGGCTCTCCCGTCTCGCAACACTGCGGGATCTCGGGGGGGAGCGGGTGTGGAGGGTGGGGCAGGAGGGACGGGGTGTGCGGAGGAAGCGGGAGAGGGAGCAGGGGCAGCAGAGGGAGCAGGGGCAGCAGGGGTGGGAGGAGGAGCGAGAGCTGCGGCAGCCGCAGGAGCCGGAGAAGGAGGAAGCAGGAACCGGTCCACCAGGGTCTGGAGGTGGCCTCTGAGGCCACGGTCCTGCTCCTCCAGCGCATCCACACTCCGCTGGCGCAGCCGAAGGTCCTCCCGGACACAGTAGCTCCATGAACCGGAGGTGCTGCCGCTGGTAGTCCTCTTGGTTCCTGGCACGCCGGCTGCCCTGGGCGCGGGTGGCTGTTGCAGGCGGGATGGTGCGCCCTGCAGTCCCAGGTGCTGCGGCTGTGGTGAAACAAGAGCAGCGGTCAGTTCTTCCTGGGGACAAGGTGGGTGAAACCCAGCCCCCCTCTGCAAGGCCAGGGCCCCTGCATGACACCCAGATGCTGCTCCATGGTGGGCAAGGCCCAGGCACACAGTCCCTGGGCTCCCTCTCTCCCCCAACCGCCTGTACACATAAGGGGAGCATGATGGAACTCACAGGTGGAGGCCTCCCCGGCCTCGGATGACACAGGAGATGTTGTCTGTGGGGTTCCTCGGGGGTCCTGGGTCCTGGGCAGGCTCCTGGCAGGCTCCTGGCTCGCGGTGTCTTCTGGCTCCTCCTCCTCGGTGTCCAGGACTGGTCCCTCTGCCCCGGGGTCGATGACCACCTGGGAGGAATGGACGGCGTGAGCCCCCAGGATGCGGTCCAGGGCATGAAAGTGGGGGAAGGCCTCCGGGTCGGCCCCTGGCAGGCAGGCCCGGGAGTAGGACTGCCGCAGGTCCTTTATTTTGCAGCGCACCTGCTCCCGGGTCCGCTGGTGACCTCTGGCAGCCAGGCTGTCAGCCATGCGGCCGTAGACAGCCACGTTCCTGTGGCTAGTGCGGAGATCGTGGACATTGGAGGCTTCCCTCCAAACCTCGATGAGGTCCACGATCTCCGCTCTAGACCAAGCGGGCGCCCGCTTCTTGCGGCCCCGGGCAGGCTCCTGGGAGCTGCCAGGCTCGTCCCGGGAAGAGGGGGAGGGCTGGGTGGCATCGGGTGGCTGGCTCATCTTGTGGCAGGTGCAGGGTCTGCTGGCTGGGTGCTGGCAGCCTTGCAACTGGCACAAACTGTGTAGCCAGCCCGTGGCCCTTTAAGGGCTCTGGGGCCGGGAGGGGGGCAGACAAGTTTTCCTGGTGTTGGCCAGAGTGGCCACCAGGGCAAGCTGGGAAGGGTTAGCCTCCCACTAGTTCAAATTAAGTGGCTACACAACCCTTAATTCGAACTAGCTAATTCGAACTAGGCGTTAGTCCTCGTAGAATGAGGTTTACCTAGTTCGAATTAAGTGCTCCGCTAGTTCGAATTAAGTTCGAACTAGCGGAGTGCTAGTGTAGCGCCTATCAAAGTTAATTCAAACTAACGTCTGTTAGTTCGAATTAACTTTGTAGTGTAGACATGCCCATAGAGAAGTAGCAGCTAAAACACAAATGGAGGTAGCAAGAAGCAGTTTTTAAATGCTCAGAAAGTAACACATCTTTAAATGTGTAATTGTAATGCATTTGCCTACTGTCTAGCTGTCATAGAATCCTAGGGCTGGAAGAGACCTCAGGAGTTTTTGAGTCCAACGCTCTGCCCAAAGCAGGGCCAATCCCAACTTAATCATCCCAGCCAGGGCTTTGTCAAACTGACACGTATAAACCTCTATGGATGGAGATTCCACCACCTCCTACGGAACCCATTCCTGTGCTTCACCACCCTCCTGGTAAAATGGTTTTTCCTAATGTCCAACCTAGATCTCCCCAACTGCAACCTGAGACTATTGATCCTTGTTCTGTCACCTCTCACCACTGAGAACAGCCTCTCTCCATGCTATTTGGAACCCCCCTTCAGGAAGTTGAAGGTTGCTATCAAATCCCCCGTCACTCTTCTCTTCTGTAGACTAAATAATCCCAAATCCCTCAGCCTCTCCTCATAGTCATGTGCTCCAGCCCCCTCACCCTTTTTGTTGCCTTCACTGGGACTCTTTCCAATGTATCCATATCCTCTCTGTAATGGACACAATACTCCAGAAGTGGCCTCACCAGAGCTGAATAAAGAGGACTAATCACTTCTCTGGATCTCCTAGCAATGCTCCTCCTAATGCAACCTAATATGCCATTAGCCTTCTTGACTACGGAGGCACACTGTTGACTCATATCCAGCTTCTCATCCACTGAAATACCTAGGTCCTTTTCTGCCAAATTGTTGCTTAGCCAGTCAGTCCCCAGCCTGTAACAATGCTTGGAATTCTTCTATCCCAAGCGCAGGATTATGCACTTGTCCTTGTTGAATCTCATCAGATTTCTTTTGGCCGAATCTTCCAATTTGTCTATGTCACTTGGACCCTATCCCTACCCTCCACCATATGTACCTCTCCCCCTAGCTTAGTGTAATCTGCAAACTTGCTGAGGGTGCAATCCATCCCCTCATCCAGGTCATTAATAAAACCGGCCCTAGAATTAAGTCTTTGGGGGCTGTCACGTAAAAAGCCATATGTAGGCCTACAAGGGTTAAATTTGTATTCCTCTAGTCCATCCATGAGCCCTAGTGAAAATACCAGGTGTTCTTTATCAGACGGCCTTCATCAGCCACAACTCCCTACGCTTGCGAGTTGAGAGCTCAGTATGGGATAAATAACATGAGCTCGGTTCTCATCCCGTGGAAACATTGAGAGTGGCATTGGGCCAACTTGCGCACAGTCAGTAAAAAGCTAAAGTATAAGATTACTGGGAGTCCCACCCCTCTGTGAGTCTCACCAGGGAGCGAGACCTTAAAGGGTGCCCTGGATCCCCCAGCTCATAGACTCATAGACTTTAAGGTCAGAAGGGACCATTTTGATCATCTAGTCTGACCCCCTGCACAATGCAGGCCACAGAATCTCACTCACCCACTGCTAGAATAATCCTCTCACCTATATAATTGGCTGGAGCCACATCTACTGGGTCCTGGTGCAAGATGGCCGGAATGGGACTCTCCACAGACTGAAGGGGCGTAAGTATTTCCAAGTGCCTGTTGCTCATTTAGGGTCTGTCTACACTACAAAGTTAATTCGAACTAACAGCCATTAGTTCAAATTAACTTTCATAGCGGCTATACATACAAACCGCTATTTGGAATTTAATTTGAAATAGCAGAGCGCTTAATTTGAACTTGGCAAACCTCCTTCTACAAGGAGTAATGCCTAATTTGAATTAAGTAGTTCGAATTAAGGGCTGTGTAGCCACTTAATTCGAACCAGCTGGAGGCCAGCCCTTCCCAGGTTCCCCTGGTGGTCACTCTGGGCCAAACCAAGAAAACTCTTCTGCCCCCCTCCCAGCCCTGGAGCCCTTAAAGGGGCACATTCTGGCCACAGTGTCTATGCCAGTTGCCAGCCTGCCAGCACCCAGCCAGCAGACCCTGCATCTGGCATAACATGAGCCAGCCACCCGCTGCCACCCAGCCCTCCACCGCTCCCCAGGACTAGGCTGGCAGCTCTCAGGAGTCTGCCAGGGGCCAAAAAAGATGGGCACCTGCCTGGTCTAGTGCAGAGATCGTGGACCTCATTGAGGTTTTGGGGAGGCCTCCAATGTCCACGATCTCTGCACTAGGCACAGGAATGTGGCCGTCTACAGCCGCAAGGCTGCCAGCCTGGCCACCAGAGGCCACAAAATCAGAGACCTGCAGCAGGCCTACTCCAGGGCCTCCCAACCAGGGGCCGACCCAGACAACTGCCCTCATTACGAGGCCCTGGATCGTATCCTGGGGGCTCACGCAGTCCGTGCCCCCCGGGTGGTGATCGACCCTGGGGCAGAGGGCCCCACCCCTCAAACAGGGGAAGAGGAGGAAGAGGAGGACGACAACAGCCAGGAACTTCAGGAGCCTGCAGGGAGCCTGCCCAGGACCCAGGACCCCCAAGTCATCCCACAGAGCCCATCAGCTGTGTCATCTGAGGCCGGAGAGGGCTCCACATGAGTGCCATCATGGTCCCCTTATGTGGGAAATTGCGGTGAGAGGGAGCCCAGGGACTGTGCGCCTGGGCCTTGCCCACCGTGGAGCAGCAGCTGGGTGTCATGCAGGGGCCCTGGCCCATTCCCCACATGCTGACTTCGCCTTGCAGAGGGGGGCTGAGTTTCACCCACTGTGTCCCCAGGGAGAACTGACCACTGCTCTTGTTTCACCACAGCCGCAGCACATGCGAGTGCAGGGCGCACTACCCTGTCTGCAACAGCCACCCGCACCCGGGCCAGCAGGCGCACCCGCAACCTGGAGAACTACCAGCAGCGGCACCTGTGGCTACTGGGGCAGCAGCTCCGCCACCAGGAGCACTGGATCCATGAGGACCTGCGGCTGCGACAGCAGAGCTTGCAGGCTCTGGAGGAGCAGGGCCGTGCCCTCAGAGGTCACCCTGGTGGACAGGTTCCTGTCTCCTCCTGCTCCAGCCCCTGCACCTGCCCCAGCTCTCACTCCTCCTCCCACCCCTGCTCCCCCTCCACTTCCTCCGCCCCCGTCACTCCTGCCCCACCCTCCACACCCACTCCCCCCAAAACCCCCACACCCTCAATGCTGCGAGACGGGAGAGCCTGCAAGACCCCGAACCCTGAGCTTTCCCTTCCCTTCTTCCCCTTGCCTCCCCCTTCCAGCTCCCATCCTCATTTCTCCCTCCCCCACCTCAGTTCTGTGAAATAAAAGAGATTTTTGTTGGCAAAACAGGTGTTTTTATTTTACATTAGGAAGGGGTGTTAGGGAAGGGAAAGGGGAAGGAGGTGAGGGTGGAAGAAGGCCCCAGTGGGGCATGCCAGGGAGAGTTCAGTCCTCCTCAACCTGGAAGCTCTCCCGCAGGGCTTCCTGGATCCGGATGGCCCCCAGCTGGGCCTCCTGGACGGCGTCGGTGCAGAGCTGTGTGTACTGGCCAGCCAAGTGTTCCGCCTCAGCCATCCAGACTGGCAGGAAAGCCTCCCCCTTCCTTTCACATAAATTGTGAAGCACACAACATGCTGCCATCATGGGAAGGATATTGTGCTCGGCAAGGTCGAGGCGGGTGAGGAGGCATCTAAATCAGGCTTTCAGGCATCCGAAGGCCCCCTCAACCACAATGCAGGCCCTGGTGAGCCTGGCATTGAAGGCCTGCTGGGAGGGGTTGAGATGCCCCATGTACGGCTTCATCAGCCAGGGCTGATATGGCGGTCGGGGAAGAAGGTCCTGGCGTGCAGTCTCTGACAAACAGAGGAGTTGCGGAACACCCTCGTGTCATGTGCCTTGCTGGACCAGCCCACATTAATGTCCGTGAACTGGCCCCAGTGGTCAGACACGGCCTGCAGGATGACCGAGAAAAAGCCCTTTCTGTTGATGAAGAGGGAGGCTTGGTGTTCCGGGGCACGTATGGGGATGTGCGTCCCGTCAATCGCCCCCCCACAGTTGGGGAAGCTGAGGGTGCCGAACCCCTGGATGACCACGTCCAGGTCGGTGAGGTGGACCACCCTGCGGAACAGCACCTGGTTGATGGCCTTGACCAACTGCAGAGAGACACAGCAAAGCGCGAATCACTGGGGCGCCTGGGTGGCTGGGAGTGTTTGTTCCCTGGCACTGCCTGACTCCCGGAAGCAACCCCTGCTGCAATCCTGGCCACTGCGGGCAGTGTGTAGTACGGCTAGGACAGACCAAACCCTCCCATGTGGGGTACTTTCACCTCCTCCCCCCCCCCCGTTTTCCCTGGCGCGGCCCATCCCCTCCTTGCAGCCCCCTGCCTCCCGGCCCAGTGGCCGGTGAGTGCCGTACCTCCATGAGCACTGCTCCGATGGTGGATTTCCCCACGCCGAACTGGTTCCCGACGGATAGGTAGCTGTCCAGCGTGGAAAGATTCCACAGGGTGATGACCACCCTCTTGTGAAGGGGAATGGTGGGCATCATGCGAGTGTCCCGTCGCCACAGAGCAGGGGCGAGCCACTTGCAGAGCTCCAGGAAGATGTCCTTCTTCATCCTGAAGTTCTGGGTCCACTGTTGGTCTCCCCAGCTCTCCAGGACGATGCGGTCCCACCAGTCGCTGCTGGTGTCCAGACGCCAGATGCAGTGGGGCACACTGCCGTCCGGGCGCTGCTGCGGCTCCTCCTCGACCCCCAGGTAGTCCAGGAGGAGGGGCACGGGGCTGACATGCACCAGATGGTGCCAGGCAGCCTCCAGCCATTGGTGCTGGGCTTGCAGCAACAAGTCCAAAAACTGCACCAGAATGCCCAGGACCAGCTCGGGCTCCATGGTTCTGAAACAGACAGGTAGAGAGGAAAACACTTTGCTGTCCCTTGGTGAGGTTGGCAAGCAAGCGAAAAAGCTGAGAACCGGCTGTCCAGGGTGGGTCCCTTTACGCACGAGCCTCAGATAGCCTCAGACAGCAGTAACACAAAGTAACTACTTACCTGATGCCCTGCTGGAACCAGTTTCAGCTGCCCTTAAATGCAATCCAGCGTCCAATCAGTGTGGACGCACTAATTCGAATTAGCAAAATGCTATTTTGAATTAGTTTTTGGGTCTAGATGCGTTATTTCGAATTAGCTTATTTCGAATTAACTAATTTGAAATAAGTTAATTCGAAATAACGCGGTAGTGTAGACACCCTCATAGGCATTGCTTTGCCAATGCTGATTGTTGTATTACTTGGCAATAGCTGTGTAATCATTTGGCAGTATTAAGTCTGTAATAGTAGTGATGTAGTGAGATTTGTATTACTTTGCAGTGGCTGTGTAACCATCTGCCATTATTAAGCCTGTAATAGTAGTGACGTAGTGAGATTAATAAAAGCAACAATCCCTAATCGACTCTGTCTTGAAACAAATCCACAACCCTGTTGGGCCCTGCCCCTGTGAGTTGATGGGGACACTCCACTTGACACTAACCACAGATCCAGACATTGAGTCGTTGATCACTATCTCTTGAGCCCAACAATCTAGCCAACTTTCTATCCACCTGACAGTCCATTTATCCAATCCAGACTTCCTTAATTTGCTGGCAAGAATACTGTGGGAGACCATATCAAAAGCTTTGCTTAAGTCAAGGTATATCATGTCCACCACCTTGTCCACAGAACCAGTTACCTCATCATAGAAGGCAATCAAGTGTGTCAGGCATGACTTGTCCTTGGTGAATCCATGTTGACTGTTCCTGATCACTTTTCATTTTTCCAAGTGGAGACTGAGGTGAGTGGTCTATAGTTCTCTGGAGTGTCCTTCTTCCCTTTTTTAAGGATGGGCACTACATTTGCCTTTTTCCAGTTGTCTGGGACCTCCCCGATCTCCATGAGTTTTCAAAGATAATGGCCAATGGCTCTACAATGACATCTGCTAACTCTCTCAGCATGTTTGGATGCATTAAATCCAGCCCCATGGATATGTGTATGTCTAGCTTTCTAGATAGTTCTTACCCTGTTCTTTCTCCACTGAGAGCTGCCCATCTCCTTCTCATACTGTGTTGCCTAGTGCAGTAGTCTGGGAGCTGACCTTGTTTGTGAAGACAGAGGCAAAAAAAGCATTGAGTACTTTCCCCATATTATCTGTCACTAGGTTACCTCCCTCATCCAGTAAGGGTCCCACACTTTCCCTGACTGACTTCTTATTGCTAATTTGCCTGTAGAAACCTTTCTTATTTTTCTTTACATCCCTTGCTAGCTGCAATTCCAGTTGTGCTTTGGCCTTCCTGATTACACCCCTGCATACTCAAGCAATATATTTATACTCCTCCCTAGTCACCTGTCCAACTTCTACATCTTGTAAGCTTCCTTTTGTGTTTAAGCTCAGCAAGGATCTCACTGCTAAGCCAATCTGGTCACCTACCATATTTGTTTTTCTTACAGTCCGTGGCCACCTCCCTTTAATGATATGTTGACATTGCACCTAGGAGGGGTCATGGCAGCATGGGTAGGCATGCCTAAGCTAGCTTGCTAAAATTAGTGGCAAGCTGCAGCAGCATGAGTTATCTGCTTAAAGACAAGCCTACCTGGAACACACGGTATGTTCTAAGGTGGCTAGTCCATTCTGTCAGCTTTGCTGCCCTGTCTTCATAGTTGTTTTCAGTGAGCTAACTTGGGTGTGCGGATGTGTGCTGAAATCCCAGTTCAAATACAGTATAGCCTTCCATGGCAAGATACATCTCATGGGCTTGTTCCACCCTGCCAAGCCACCAGATCCGACCTGCAGACCCCCCGCTGGGACCTCCGGCATACTGCAGCCACTGTTTTAAGCACAGGGCTGCTCTGTGTGGCTGTCTGCTCTGGAGGGAGGGGAAGGCTTCATCTGATCTTCTTATTCCCAGCCCAATCCTCAGCTCCTATTGGCTGGAAACAACCAGCCAATAGAAGCAAAGAGATTGACCTGGGAGTTGGGCACACCTCAAGCTTCTCTCCGCTCCAGGACCTGACAGCCACATGGAGGGATCAGCCTGCAGTTTCAAGTGGTCTGGAGCTGCAGCAGGCAGGGAGCCCAGCCTGCCTTCTGAGTGCTGCAGGGCTGCTGGCTGGGAAATGCATAGGTAAGCGCCTTCTAGCCAAAGCCTGTCTCTGGCACCCTTGCTCTTTCTGCACCCAAACTCCCTCCCCAGGTCACCCTGTGCACCCTCCTGCCCCAGGTCACAACTCTCTCCCAGATCTTGTACCAAGTCCTATACCCCTTCCCCAAGGCCAGAATCCTCTCCTGCACCCATACTCCCTCCCTGACCCTGCACCTCATTCCCCTGCCCTAGGTCACCACCCAAACCCTCTGCAGTCTGTACGCCCTTTTCCCCTACTCCCAGGTCACAAGTCCCTCCCAGAGTTTGCAACCGAGAGTCTCTCCCCCAGACCCAATCCTCTCCTGCACCCATACCCTCTCCCTGACCCTACATCCTAATCCCCTGACCCAGGTCACAACCTCCTCCTTTACCCAAACTCCCTCTCAGACCTCACACTGTATCCCGTGTGCCCTTTTGCACCCAACCTCCATCCTAGAGCCTGCATCCCCTCCACAGAAAAGTGCAGCCTTTGACCACCTTCCAAAACCTTGGAGTGGCCCCCCCATCAAAAATCATTTCCCACCCCAATATAGACTTACCCTTCATAACAAACACTATGAAACTGACCAAGGCTCCCAAAATCAGGGGGTCGCTTTTGGAAACTTTGGCTGTAATTTCTCTGCACCCCAGTTACTCCAGCTCTGAACATAAAATTCATTGGGGGAATGGATTTGTGCAAGTCTAAAACAAGTTGGGGCCTGATCATAACATCCCTTGCTAATGTGAGAAGTTTTAATGTCTTTCTTTAAGAAGGAGAGAGAGAGAGAGAGAGAGAGAGAGAATAGAAACAATTTACATTGCAATAAAATTATGTAATGGAGAATTTGGACTGTTGCACTATTGTGCCTTTCCCCCAGAATGTATGAGTCAAATACAGTATTGAGGAACTGTATTATATGACATGTAATATGCAATCCAGGGTTAAAACTTAAAAATTTTGTCACTGCTGTGAAATTTGCTTTACAAATGCCTTTCTGTTCCCTCCACCCCCTTCCAAGAGTATTATAAATACTGGCAGTGGTGATTTTCTTTTTGTTGTTGTCATTGTTGAAGTGCCAGAGTTGAACTCATCACTGACTTAAGTGGAAAAAAATGAAATGGATCCATTTGTTTCATTAGGATGATGAGGTGTCCTGTGAAAAGCTCTTAGGCTATGTCTTGCACAAGAAAACGTCCACACTGCCATGTGCGCGCTGTGCTTTTGTGCAAGAGCACCCATGGCAGTGTGGACGCTCTCCTGCGCAAGAAAGCTCCGACGGCCATTTTAGCCATAGGGCTCTCTTGCACAAGAAATCCCTGCCGAGCGTCCACACTGCCCGCTTGCGCAAGAGCTCCTGCACAAGAGGGCTTACACCTGTTAAGAAAGAGCTTAGCTCTTGCGCAAGGAGCCTCTCTTGCCATGTCGTACTGTAAATTTACTTGCGCAAGAGCGGGCAGGCAGTGTGGATGCTCTGCAGATTCTTGCCAAGAACAGCCGTACTTGCGCAAGAAGCCGTGCGTGTAGACATAGCCGTGGAGTTGGGCTTTAAGGCAGATCACACTGGTTTTGTGTGGAGAAAAGAGTGGGGAAATGGATGTTGCTCTTTGGATTTTAATCTACTGGTTTTGGTGGCATGTATATGAATGGAGCAGGGTGGTGGGTTGAGACACACTCAGGAAAGCTGTATTGTACCACCATTATTTCTGTATATATTTATTGTACGTACGCCCCTGCCTTGGAACACGTCTCATGCCTGGAAGCAACGTGGCACACTCAGTTCTCAGCTAAAACAACAAAGGTGCAGGTGTTACTACCAAGTATTCATTGGAAGAGGACACATTTCCTATGGCTTTCTGTTACCCCTCCTTCTTCATTCAGCTTTACATTGCCTTGAGGGAAGGAGTAGTACACTGCTGTCAGAAATGTCTGTCTCTTTTTCTAGTGCAGTAAATACAATTACAGGGAAGAAAAATCACGGATAAGCCACACTCTAAATGCTTGTGAAATACACGGTGAACATGCTAGGTCACATCCTTAGCTGGTGTAAAATGAGGCAATCTCTTTGACTTGAATGCAGTGATGGGCAATAACAGGTCCTCAGGCCAGATGCAGTTCAACAGGGTTGTCCCGTCAGGCCTCAGGCACTTTATTTACTTGTGCCTCCGCAGGTACAACCTCTTAAAGCTGCAGATTGTTATTCCTGGCCAATGGGGGCTGCAGGAAGTGGTGTCCCAGTCTGTGCTGCCTCCTGCAGTTCCCATTGGCTGGGAATGCAGGTAAATAAAGCGCTGGCTTATTGCCTACCTCTGCTTTAGTGGTTCTGTGCCTATTTATAGCAACTGAGTATCTGGCCCTGTAATTCTGGCTAATCTATGTGTGTGGTGACATCTCACTTAACACTCAGTAGTCTTAACCACTGATGAATATTCTTGAAGGGTTTTTTAAAAACTCCAACTTACATTATACTTTATAATGTTGTCTGCGGTACATGTACCCTGTGCTAAAAGACCTGCAGCAGAGCCACAGCTGGCCCAAGTCAGCTGATTTGGGCGGGGGGCTATAAACATACAGCATAGAGATTTTGGATTGGGATGGAGCCTGACTTTGGAGGCCTGCCCGTTCACCTGCCCTCTTACCTAGCGCGGGTCTCACAACCAGCCCAACCACCTATGCTGCAAATGGATAGCCCTGTGAGCCTGTGTCAGCTGATCTGGGCCAGCTGCAGGTGTTTTGTTGCAGGGCAATTGTATGTACCCTGTAACATGATTAAGCCAGTACAACTAAAATATTTGCAAAGGCAAAAGCAGAGTGCTGCCAGCCAGAGAATATTTGGCTTGCCATGTTACCCTGTCCAGAAGTAATTTATTCTCTATTCTTGCCATAAATTCTCTGTCCAAAAAGCTAAATTTGAATCACCTACAATTTGTTATCTAGGGCTGGTGCTTTTTTGATTCATATATTTTGCCTTGGCGATGTTAAGTCAAATTCATCATAGTAAAACCCATAAATTGCTAACACCTGGCTCTTATGCAGCATTTTTCATCAGTAAATCCCAAAGCACTTTACAGAGGAGGTCAGTGTCCTAATCCCCATGTTGCAGATGGGGAAACAGATGCAGAGAACAGTAAAGTGACTTGTGCAAGGTCATCCACAAGCAACCCCAGCTCTCCAAACTGCACAGCCCAATATACTATTCTCTAGGCCACATACTTCTTCCCCATCACAGCAAATCCGATATTTAAAGAAGCTGCAGTCGTCCTATGTTGGTGTTGATCTTCAGTTCAGCTTTTATGCATCTAGATTCCGTTCTGGGCAAGGTCAAATGAATAGGTTCTGTGTTCGTGGAAGTCCAGGATCAGTTAAGTTTACTCCGTATTTTTTTAATTTTGTTTGTGCCTACTTTGTGTGATTTAAGCAACACACATGGGCAGTGATAAGTGGGTTGCAGAGGTGAAATATGTCTGAGAACATCCAGGGTGCTAAAGGAACTTGCCTCGGTGACTTGATAGGTGAAATGCTTCCTACTGAGTTAGAGCTGATCTAGTGCTGCAGCATGTTGGGAGCAGGTGAAAAAACCCACCCACCCGAGCAACATACGTTTTGCCAGCATAAGTGCCAGCATGAACAGAGCCATAGAAATGGCTTCATTCTGTCGATGGGAGAGTCGTCTCCCATTGGCATAGAGTGGTTACATGGGAAATCTTACTGTGGTGCAGCTACATTGATACAACTATGCTACCATAAGGTCTCTAGTGTAGACCTGGTCTAAGCAACTGCTTAGGGCTCCATGTGGTTCAAAGCTTCCCCCATTTGCTTTTTAGTAAGTGTTGTGGGTTGTGTGTGGGGGGCCTCCCCAGAATATTCCTGCATAGGGGCCCCCATGTGCTAGCACCTTCACCAGACAAGGCATCACACGGGAAATATTTCCTTATTAAAAACAGGCATATTTGACCACCCAGCCTTGCCTCCAGGAAGAACTTCCAGGTAGATACAGGTTCTCCAAATGGTAGCACTGGCACATTCAGTAGTGTTTGCTGATTACCAGGGGCGAAGACTCATGAAGGAACTCAAATCCACCAGGCAAGAAGATGCTGTAAATAGCGTAGCCAAGTTTCAGGCTCTCACAATACAGTGGGAAGGGATCCAGGGTTTTCTGGTGTCAGGAGGAGAAAGCATTTTGTGGAAGGAAGAAAACACACTGCCTCAGCTGGATTTCCTAGCTCTGGGATGGGCAGACTCTGGGTTCTCATTCAAGTGGCAGCATCTGAAGCAACAAGACCTCCTTATGCTTATGCTCCAATACATCTGTTAGTCTATAAGGTGCAAAAGGGCTCCTTGTCGCTTTTGAAGACCTCCTTAGTGGATCTTGCTGAGTGTGCATGGGTGGACTCTCTTGCCAGCCCAGAAAGAATTGATATCATGCCAGATTCTGTTCTGGGCCCTTGCCTCAGGCCACAACTTATTGGTTAAACAGAATTGAGGCAAAAATCTCAAAATAAAGTCGTTCTTCTGCCCAACATAAGCTGCTCTCCCCAGAAACTTTTACCTCACCACTTGCAGCCCTTCGGGGTCCTTGCCATGACCCAGGGACTCTTGCTATCTGCTCCTGGCATTCTCACTCAGCTTGGCTGCTTGGGAGTCATGTGATAGCTGGTTTCTTTTCACAGCCCCCAGTTCCAGTGTAACAGTGATGGGCAACCAAGGCCCATGAGTGGGCCTCAGGAATGGCCTTCCTTTCATTCAGTGGGCCGCAGGTGGGCAACCCGTGGCCTGCAGCCCCCTGGGGTTCCGTCTGTGGCCCACACAACCTCTGTCTGCTCCCCTCCCCTACGTGCCTCTCACACACGGGGGCACTGGAGTCCCATGATTCCTACTCCTCCCATGGCCTCCCAGCACTTTTGGAGTGCCACAAATGGCTGATTCGTGCTCCATCCCTGCTCCTCCCAGGATTTGAACAACCATGAATAGCTCCAAAATGCTGGGAGGAGTAGAAAGTGTGAAAGCTCCAGTGCCCCAGGCCTGAGAGGTATGTGGGAGAGGCAAATCAGACAAGGGGTCCACAGGCTGCAGGTGGGTCTTCAGTGGGTTGTATGTGGCCCATGGGACAGAGGTTGCCCGCAAACGTAGTACAAGAACTCAGCTTCCTGCTCCCTGTAATCTCTCCAACCTGGCTGAGTTCTCGCTGGCCTTTCTAAAGATGAGGTGCCCCTCAAGTTGAACTCTTCTCTCCACAGGCTCAGCAGAGAGGCAGCTCACAGGTGGAGCTATGCCCATCTCTCATGAATAGGGTTGGTCACTGTGAAAATGAGGAGGTAGCATCCATCACAGCCTAATTAAAATACTGCACTGCTGGCCTACAGGGGTCTGGATCGCTTCCAAATGCCAAATAATTCAAGAGGGAATCATTTCTTGGCCTCCAATGCCCCAAATTATTTTCTTTTCAAGAAGAAAATTGGAGATGGAACGCATTCCATTTGGACAGAGGATTTGTCTGCAAGCGAGGCCAAAACTCTGCTAAATAAGTCACCATGCCAAGTGCTTATGGGTAATTAGGCATGAAGGGAATCAGCCGTCTGTTCCCTCCATTGTGTCTCTCAGACTGCAGATTTGCAACGTGCCTTCAGAGTTGTGGCACTCAAGCTGAAAATGGGTCCTAGACATACGGCCACCGTAAGGGTCTCCGTAAGTGTATTGGTAAAGGTACCGGAACATCAGAGATCTCTGGTGGCAAAATGAGTAGTACTTCATGCACTGATTCTCTCACTGGGATACTTTTTTTAAAAAGACCTCGTTTGGCACTGATAACTATTCCTATTCCTGGCTTCTAGCGCCTTTTGATGCCAATGGCTTAAAGGCATTATTATAGTGGGTGGCCACAGTGAGTTCATATAGTTCTACTGGAGGGGTGAGATACACAGCTGGGAAGAAAGTTGGAAATGGTCCAGTTATAGAACCCAGTGCATTTGTCTGCTTTTGTTGCCCTCAAGTCACTTGTGAAGGCGAGGTTTGTTGTATGAAATGGAAATGTAGCCATGGGAAACCTCCTTTGGTTGTACATTTAATATTGGTTAGCAAAGTGTAGATACTTATCTTAGCCATGTTACCATTTCTTGGCAACATATGTTAGTATTTCTTGCTTTTATATGGGCTACAAATACAGCAAGACTTGCCTTTGTCATGGATATTTGTCTTAGAACCATGAACAAAAGTAGGAAGTGCAGAGAGTTCTGAACTAAACTTCTAAAGTTTAGTTCCCGTTCCCAGCAAGAGGTTCAGATCAGATCCTACTTGATCTAAACTAGGGCAAACCCAGTATAACAGAGTTAAAAAGGATCCTGACTCTAAGCTGCAAAAAGTCTCAGAGGGGTAGCTGTATTAGTCTATACCTTTAAAAACAATGAGCACCTTAGAGACTAACAAATATATTAAATCATGACATGAGTTTCTGTGGGTAAAACCCACTTCATCAAATGAGAGCAAAGCTGCAAAGTTCAGGAAGTTTTTGGATCACTCCTAGAGGAATTCTACAATTTTACTATGGCTCCAAATGCAACAAATGCAGAATTCTCCCGGGGCTATTGGATCCAGAGTTTTGATTAATCCAGTACAGAGCTGAGATCTGGATCCAATCTCTTCCAGAATTTGGAGTTATTCCCATACAACGTTCAGGTTCAGAGTAGGGCTGTCAAGTGATTAAAAAAATTAACTGTGATTAATTGCACGATTAACAAATTTAATCGTGATTAATCGCTTGCACTGCCCCTTTGAAACACTGCTGTGGCGTTTAAAAGGGGCAGTGCTTCATAGAGCCCGGGATCAGCTGTAGTCCCCAGTTGACCCCGGCTCCATGCAACGCTGCCCATTTGAAAGGCTGCCCTGGCGTTTCAAAGGGGCAGCACTGCGGGAGCCCAGGATCAGCTGGAGTCCCAAGGGAATGCCAGAGTGGCACTTCAAAGGGGCAGTGCTGCACAGCTGATCCTAGGTGCTGCCCCTTTGAAAGGCAGCAGCAGCTTTTCAAAGGGGCAGCGCTGCCCAGAGTCTGGGGTCAGCTGGAGACTTCAGCTGATCCCAGGCGTTACTGTGCTGCCCCTTTGAAACGCCCTGGCAGTGTTTCAAAGGGGCAGCACAGCAGAAATGCCTGCGATTAATGTGTTAAAAAATTAACTTCTTAATTGTGCTCTGCGTTAATCGCAGGTGTTAACACGTGTTAATTGACAGCCCTAGTTCAGACCTATGTCTGGTTTAAAATGCAGGTCCATATTCATTACATCTTCTGGGGTTTGATTTAGTGAATCTAGTAAGGACCCACTGATGGTTCCTCCATTGACTTGGGAAATCCATGGGGTTGCAAGGAGTAAGGGAAGTTGACAGAAGAGTTTCTCCTGTTTACCTCCCACAGTGGAGACGCTGCAGATATTTGACTTAAGATACATCAACTCCAGCTATGCTATTCCTGTTGCTGGAATTCCATACCTTAGGTCGACTTTCTTGCGTAGTGTAGACCTGGCTGTAGGCAGTGCTAGCCAGTGCTAAGGCATGGGTCTCATTTGCTTTGAAGGCAATATCAAACTCCCCTGGACTTAAAAGGAGCTGGATTAGGCCCTAAATATTTAACTAAATCAAGGTGTGTGTGTGTGTGTGTGTGTGTATTGTGTGACATTTATAGGGAAACCTACAGTTCTAACTCTGTTTGGGTATGTCTAGACTACAGAGTTTTGTTGACAGAAGTTTTGTTGACAGATACTGTCGACAAATCTTCTGTTGACAAAGAGCGTCTAGACTACATCCAGTTCTGTCGACAAAGCAAGCCACTTTGTCGACATAACAGTGTGGACGCAAAGGACAGTGTAGATGCAATAATGCCTTCTATCGACAGAACTCTGTCGATAAAAGGCATTATTCCTCGTAGAATGAGGTTGACATACATCGACAAAACTGCTGAGTTTTGTCGACGTTATGTCGACATAACTCAAAGGCAGTGTGGACGCAGGTATAGTTTTGTCGACAAAACCCTGTAGTCTAGACACACCCTTTGTGTTTGGGAGGAATAGATTTTAAAGAAAATTGCCATATACAACTAGAGCATTTAATCATGTGTTAAATCAGGGGTGGGGAACCTCAGGCCTGGGGCCAGATGAGGCCCCCCGACTTGCTTGGATCTGGCCCCTGAGGCTCAGGGTACCCCCCCAACATTGAGGAGCCCATGCTTACTGTGGGACTGGAGCACACAAAACCTGGACCCCACTAAGTTCTAGTGTGTGAGGGGGATGTGGGGAGGGTCTTTCTCCGTCTCAGTCGGGGGCCACGTCAGTGAGGGTTTGTCTTTTTTATTTTTTGCTTCTCACTTGTGTGCACCCCCGACTGATTTTTTTGTGTGTCAGCAGCCCCTGACCCCAAAAGGGTTCCCCAAACCTGAATTTTAAATGCTGATCCCATTTTATTTTCTTCGGGGGTAGTGCAGCTTTAGCCAAAGCATAAAGCAAACTCTACCAAGTGTAGAAAAAAAATCACCCTGATGTGTCCTTTTTGACAAACTGACCTGTGGGTCACAACCTGAGTTTATTGATCTGTGGGGCCTTGTCTGGGTATCGAGCCTGTTTTCTGGACTTTGGTTGCAGCTGCATTCCTGACTTCTGAAAGAGTAGGGGGTGTGGACTTCCACTAGGAGTAACCACTGGGAAGGAAGTAATGTTCATTAAGTGTGTTTCATGCAGAGGCAGTGCAGGACTAAGCATGCTCAGTGCAAAAGCTTGTCTCCTTTGCCTGTCAAGCCCTATGTTTGAACTCGTTCCAGAATACTGGATTTACTTTTCACAAGGAAAGAATACCTGACTGGACTGCATTTTTCCTTCTTTCTTCTGTGTAGTAACCAGAAGATTGGAAACAGTATTCTTTTATGATCAATTCAGTCTCAGTAATACAATGTTGTTGAATGCAAATATCACCATGGCAAGAGAGAAAGAAGAGGAAACTTTGCTACCTGTAAAGTGAAGACTTCTTCTTAGGTCAGTAAAGAGAGTGAATAGAAACTATGTTTTCCAAGTACTTTTGGCAATAGTTTAATGTTGTTTCCAACTCCACCCCACCTCCTCAGATACTTTAACATAAATTAAAGCACACTTTTAAAAAAGTTAATTTTCTAAGCTAATCAGCAGCTTTATTGTTGTTCAGTATTTCTGATCAGATAAACCTGTTTTATATGAAAATGTTGTGACAAAAGTTTATGTATTTATTCTTTGTTGGGGGAAACTCCACTTCTGAAAATGTGATACTGTTGACTTTAGCAGTTAAAAAAAGAATTTAAAACCTCAGTGCTTTGCTTCTATACTGTGCGTGTAAAGTTTTTAAAAGGTTATTCCTCTCTGTCCCCCCCCCCCAGCTGAAAAGAGGACACTTTCTTGAAGAATATATCTTATCAAGCAAATGTTGTGGCTTGTTCAGATAGTCATTTCCAATCTGAATGTAGATGCTTTGCATATTAATGTATGGCTGTAGTTCTTTCTGTGAAATTTATTTTTTGATTTGTTGCCAGGAGGTGGGAGAAGGAGATTTTACTTTTAAAAAAATAGGCTTGGAATGGTGGACGCTTGCCTTCTGAAATAATTTAAGAACTTTAAGCTTTTTTGTGTAAGAGCTTACTTAAAAGTATCCATCACAGAGATTTTTAAACACTTTTAACTTTTGTGGAGCGGAAAGCACAATCTTGTTGTACTGCCTAATGGAGAATTTTCTAAATATAGCCAAGTGTTCAAGGAAGAAAATGACTTATTAAATAAAGGTAGACTCAAATATTAGACTTTAAAAAGGAGTTTTTAGCCCATGGCTTTCCTGTGTTTTCATTCAATTTCAACTACTGGTAACCTCTCATTTCAAATGTACTGCAAAGGAGATTTTTCTTCAAAAAATTAACATTAAATTGAGTAACTGGGGAAAATATATATAACACTGACTATACAAATAGTATTTTGGAAGTGCCTTTTAACTCTTGAGATAATCCTGGAAATAAATGTATATGCAGAAGTAAAATAACTTTGTTGTAAACTATTTTTTATGTTATCTAGTAGAACTAGGTGTGGAATTGTTTCTTCATAGGAAAGAAAAACATAGCTAAGCAGAAGGAAGGTTACTGATAGATTAGGAATGGCATGTGCTGTTTTGGAGATAGAAATGCACAGGTCTTACTGCTAAGTGATTGTAAGTGAAAACTCTGCAACTTTGTAAGTAGTAAATCGGCAGTTTTATTTTCCAGTAACAGGGGTGAGTGTAGACTGGAAATGATGAGATTATCTAGCCTGTTCCCTTTGGTTCTTTCATTGATTTGTATTGGGGTCACCTGCTACCTGCAGAAGAGAAGAGGGGCAAGGAATATCTGTGGCCAAACAAAAGGACCGTGAAAATGACCAGATCTGAAACACTCTAAAGCCTTTCTTTTTTTCACCGTTCTTCACGTTGGCTTCAAGCAAGTGTTTGGCTGGAAGGACAGGAAAAGGTCTGCCCCTGCTGTGGTTTAGCAACCAACCTGCAGAGGAACATGGAGTCAGTGTGATCTACTGGGCACAGGACACCTGGATTCTATTTCTGTGTTGCTGGGGGCAGGTAATTTCTGCCTCTTTGTGCTTCAGAAAGGGATAGAATCACATAGTCACCTTGTTTGTAAAGTTCTATGAGGCCATTTGTTTCATATTTGCAGAGTGGAGAGAGGCTTACCATGCACACAGATCTGGATTTCCAACACTGCTATATTTGAGGTTCTTCAGCTCCCGAGATTTTGCTCAGGTCATGTTAGTAATAGGGATCATTCACAAATAGCCCCTCTTTCCCATCACCGCTGAAGTGAGTTTAGATCCAAGTATTCATGCTGGCCCTACCTCTAGTGCAAGATAGAAATCATTTTTGGAAGATTGCAACCCATCCACAGGCGTAAGCTTTAGCAACAGTTAGTGTCTTAGGAGGTATAGATGGGAAAGCGCTATTAGAATGTTGGATCCCCACCAAGGGAAAGCCCAATAGTAGATGACCATCATTCTGTTTAACGGGTACTGCCCAGTTCCCATTTACCACAGTTCCTCAAGGGTGGACCAGTCAGCTAATAACCTGTCATCCACTTGGCCTCACAGCATTTTTATTTTTATCTCTTCTCTCTTGTTTTTTTCACACTACAAACACCCTGGTGCTTTTATTCCACACATGAACTTTAAAACTTCTGAATAAAAAAAATGTGACCGTAATTTCTTTAGTGCCCAAGCTGTCACCCATATCCGCTGCTGTCCATAGCCAACATGTATTCAATGCATGTTGCTCCCCTGTCTGTTCTGCTCTCACACTCATGCTGTGAGTCTGGGACTGCCGAACAATTTAAATGGGGTGGTGGTGGGGGGAAGTGCTATAATGAGTTTCCTTGTTCTAATTCCCATCTGTGATTCTGCTCACTCTCCCTGCTTAAAATATGGGGCAAAACTTTTGAAACTGCCACACAGACGAATCAGAAGTGAACGTGTGATGGAGGAAGTATGAGAAACAGACAAATGGGATGTTCTCTGCTACCCCAAAACAGCAAGCTACATTTGCTCTGAGAATGAGCAGCCCTATGGGTTGGAGTGGGATGGGGCAGAAACAAAATTGTCCTAAAGTTTCAGAAGTGACTAACGATTGTGGGCGCCTGTCTTCAGATGCTTTAGAGACCTGATTTCAAGGTCAGTGCTCAGTGCTTTCTGACAATCCAGGCCCCTTTGAAGTGTCATACCTTGGGCACTTTTGAAAACCAGTCTCAATACACCTGTATCTCTAGCTAGGTCCATTTGTACCATTGAGGCTTATGGAGCAGATATCGGAAAATGTCATCATACTGCCAGGCAATTAGAAACGTGTGTGAATACGGTGGAGGCGCTCAGTGTCATGGGGTAGACAGTATAGCTTTGCTTATTCTGTTTATTTGGTGTGATCTTGAGCAGCTGTCACAAATGGGCTCCGCAAACCTTCTTTGCCTACCCTCTGAAAAGGTCTGGTGCAGAAATGCAGAGCAACGTCTCCTTTGGCATCGAAAGTAGCACTGCATGCACAGGCTGTTCTGCACAGTCAGGAAGGGATGTGGAATCTTGCTCTGTACTTCTGCCTTATACAGAGGACCCTTCAGAAGACTCCTGAGCAGGGCAGCAGGAAGCATTTTGGGTTCATCTGTATTTCTAGCCTTAGTCCTGATTTTGATTGATACTGACTGTCCTCATCCTCCTTCTGAAACCCATGACTGTGCCGTCTTCCATCGCCCTCCCTCTGCATCCCATAGGAATAAAATGGTAGCAATGACTGGGACATGGGGAAAACTTGGGAATCAGAAGCGGCATCATCAGGAGCATGCTTAGAAGGTTATATTGAGCTGACTATACTGAAGCCCATTTACTGCAAATCCTAGCATTTCCCATGAGGGCTGCATCTCAAGCTAGTAAGTGTTCAGGCAAAGCTATTCTAAGGCCAGGTCTACTCTGGAGGAGAAAGTCAACTTAATACACAGCTCCAGCTACAAGAACAGCATAGCTGGAATCGACGTACTTTAAGTTGAAAGTCTACACTTTGGGAGGTTCCCTTACTCTTCACGACCCCGTGGAGTACCAGGGTCGACGGGGGATCTGTCAGCAGTTGATTTAGTGGGTCCTTACTAGACCTGCTAAATCAAACTTCAGAAGATCGCTCTCTAGGGGTAGACCTGGCCTGACTTTGCTTACATTATTGGCTTCCCCCACTGTAACTCATTTATGGGTACAGCTAGATGGCGAGGATCTATCTGAAAAAGATACACAAAATGTGGTCTGCATTTTGCGTATCTTTTTCCGATACTTTTGTCGGAAGAGGCTTTTCCGAAATTTGGCCCATTTATACTGGACCAAATTTTGGAAAAAAACCCTCTTTTGAAAGTCCCCTTCTTCCTCATGGAAGGAGGAATACAGTGGCTTCCGAAAGAGCGCGTTTGCTCTTCCGCAAAAAAAAGCAGAAGAGCAAACGTGTTCTCTGGATGCGGTGGAGGTTTTTCAGGATACCAGAGGTATCACAACCTCTCCCCCTCCCCCCCGCAGTCTAGCCATACCCATTATATCATTTGGTTGGTAGGCCAGCTTAACTGAAAGAGGAAAGAATTTGTATCCCAAGCCCCTCAGTTACTGAAATGAAACCCCTGAGCCAGTGGTATCAGTCCCCAAGTGCCAGCCATAGTTCTAAGTGCTGCTAGCAATCAGAATGAAATTTAGCAATCTCAGTCCTCTGTGGACTAGCAGGAGCAAGGAGCACTATGGAGCCTTTTTAGAGAGAGACATGCAAAACCTGTCCACATTAAGAGATAAGACAACAGTATTGGAATTCTCTCCCAGGGGCATGTATAAGCTGAAGACACCTTCTTTGCCATGACAGAGATGAGGCTGCACGTATAGCCACATCATTGCTGTCTGGGGTTGGGGCATAGGATGGGGGCAATGACCACAACCAGAATACAAACGTTCAGAGCTTTATTTGTGACATTTTAAGACAAAAATGTGTTTATTCTTACAGGTCGCAGGGGAGATAAGGCCATTACATTTATAGTATTGTCCACAGACTTCATAAATGTGAGTACATAATTCAGAGTTATGTTGTTTTCAATACGGGGAGAAGTTTTGGTTCTACTTATCAAAGAATAATACACTGAAGCAGAACAGGTCCCTAAGGGTATGTCTACACTACAAAGTTAGTTCGAACTAACGGACGTTAGTTCGAACTAACTTTAATAGGTGCTACACTAGCGCTCCGCTAGTTCGAATTTGAATCGAACTAGCGGAGCGCTTAGTTCGAACTAGGTAAACCTCATTTTACGAGGACTAACGCCTAGTTCGAACTAGCTAGTTCGAACTAAGGGCTGTGTAGCCCTTTAGTTCGAACTAGTGGGAGGCTAGCCCTCCCCAGGTTTCCCTGGTGGCCACTCTGGCCAACACCAGGGAAACTCTATGCCCCCCTCCCGGCCCCGGACCCCTTAAAGGGGCACGGGCTGGCTACGGTGCCCGTGCCAGGTGCAAGCCTGCCAGCACCCAGCTAGCAGACCCTGCACCTGGCACGGCACAGAGCCACCCACCCGATGCCCCCCAGCCCACCCCCTCTTGCCGGGACCAGGCTGGCGGCTCCCGGGAGCTTGCCCTGGACCGCAAGAGGCGGGCACCTTCCTGGGCTAGTGCGGACATCGTGGACCTCGTCCACGATCTCCGCACTAGGCACAGGAAAGTGGCTGTCTAGGGCAGGAGAGCTGCCAGCCTGGCCACCCACGAGCAGGTGTGCATGAAAATCAAGGGGGTCCACTGAGACCCCCGACACTGAGCCCTGAGCTTACAATGGCCGTACTGGGTCAGACCAAAGATCCATCTAGCCCAGTAGCCTGTCTGCCAACAGCGGCCAACCCTAGGGACCCTGGAGGGGATGGACCGAAGATAATGACCAAGCCATTTGTCTCGTGCCATCCCTCTCCAGCCTTCCACAAACTTTAGGCAGGGACACCACTCCTACCCTCTGGCTAATAGGACTCCATGGACCCAACCTCCATCACTTTATCTCACTTCCCTTTAAACTCTGTTCTAGTTGTAGCCTTCACAGCCTCCTGCAGCAAGGAGTTCCACAGGTTAACTATTTGCTTTGTCAAGAACAACAACTTTCTCTTACTAGTTTCAAGCCTGCTACCCATTCCTTTCCTTTGGTGTCCTCTAGTCCTTCTTTATGGGAACTCAGGAAGAACTTTTCTGAATGCACCCTCTCCACCCAACCCCTGCTTTTAGAGACCTCTATCCTGTCCCCTCTCCGTCTCCTCTTTTCTAAGCTGAACAGTCCCAGTCTCTGTAGCCTTTCTTCATCTGGGACCTGTTCCCAACCCCTGATCATGTTAGTTGCCCTCCCCTCTCCCAGCCTTTCTCTTCCCCTCTCCCACCTCCTTTTCCCAGTGTCCCCCAGTTTTTTTCAATAAAGACAGAGTCAATGTTGGAAGAAACGTTATCTTTATTTTGTACATCAATAAGAAGAGGGGCTAGGGAAGGGTAAGTGGAAGGAGGTGAGGGAGGAATGGGGTACGAGCCCCCGATGGGGAGGACTGGGCTGGCTCTGCGGGCTTCTGGGGGTGGAAGCTCTCCTGCAGCCCCCCAATTACTCCCTCTCCCCAGATGGCAGCCTGCGGCAAGTGCAGCCGGGCTGATGGCCGAGTGGTGTGATGTGCCCAGTGTGGGCACTCAGGGCACTCCAAGCCAGAACTTCTTTGGAAGCGGGGCACCCCTTAGAACTGTGTGTCCGGGGTGGGGGTCGGGACCCTTTAAGCGCAGCCCTCGGCTAGCCTGAGACAGCATCTCCATGCTCTAAGTCCTCCTTTTATGCCCTGCCAGCACTGCTTCCGGCCATCCTTAAGCCCTGTTCAGAGTCCACTCAATGTGGACTTACTAGTTCGAAGTAGCAAAACGCTAGTTCGAACTAGTTTTTAGTTCTAGACGCGTTAGTTCGAACTAGCTTAGTTCGAATTAACTAATTCGAACTAAGTTAGTTCGAACTAGCGCTGTAGTGTAGACGTACCCTAACTCCCATTGAGAGTCAATGGGAGTTGGGAATGTGACCAATTTTAGGAACTTTTGAAAATCTCACTAGGTTCCTATTTGCATCTTTAGGTGCCTACAGACATTTGTAAATCTGGCCCTAAGTCTCATTGCCCTTCCATACATCTTATGCTTTAAATGCTTAAGTCATTTTGAAGATGACTCTTAAAGGTTTCCTAAGCCACATAGGTGGTTTTCACAATGTTGCCCATCTGCTTTAAAATAACACATGAAAAAAATGAATGTAAGACAAGGTTTTGGCTGCTGTTAATGGTTTCTGCATTGTAAAAGGATTTTGACTAAAGAGTCAATGACAAAGAGGCATAAACTTGGAGTATAGTTTAGCTGCTAAATTCAGGTTTAAATCTGTATTTGCCAGAGCCTGAAAAGTTCAGAAGTGTTTGGATCCAGAATTAGAGTTTGGCCCATTATAGATGGCAAAAATAGTTTTGAAATGTGTTTCTGAACTGTGATCCCCACTAAGTTTAGGTGTCTAGGGCTTTGTATTAGCCATTACAAAGGTAGGAAACTACCACTGTTCCCTATAAGCTGAGTGGTTTGGCAGCCACCCAGGGGAGATTAAAATGCCACCCATATGATTAGCTGAGTTCCCACAGTGCCCACAGCCAGCAGCATATATTACTACTGATGGTGCACATCCACACATGCCTCAGTGCACATAACAACAATCATTCTGCACATTGAGGGGGGAATAGAGGGAACATTGGAAACCACTGCAAAACTCACTGTTAATGTTGATCCTCTGCATACAAAATTTGAAGGTGTCTGAATCTGGGCCATATCCCTAGCAGAAAACAAGTGGTGAAATACCCTGCACTGACAAGTAAGGACTCTGAAAAAACAGGTGTCTTTTCTGAACTGCTTCTCTAGTATTCTTAGGGTTCAGGTGGTTGACTAAATGAGCATTGTGTGCACCAGGCAGCAGGGTTTAGGGTTGTTCTCAAGTGCCTTTGTTTGCAGTATGTAAAGCCATCAATGCATCATTCCTTCTGCTTCAGCTCTTTGCGACTCCCGTCTTCTCTATTGATTTTGCACAGAACTTAGTGCCCTGGAAAGTGTGACCTGTACTGCTGGCTAATTTATTTCTGTCATGCTTGTAGGATTTGGGGAGGGTGATGGCGGGGCAGGGGACAATGAATTCAAGATGTGGAATATATATCCCAAGCTCTGAAACCCTCACAGATTTTCCAGTATCCCAAATCCCCTAGTTTGTATTCTGTACAACGTCAGATAAAAAGGGAAATCAAATTCACATAACTAATCAGGCAATTCACCGGAATGAACTCTTCTTGGTGACGTATGCCTGGGCTAATATTTATTCAAAGTTTGCTAGATTTCAAAATCAATTTTTAAACTCTCTGATTTATGAGCTTGAACCAAAAGCCCAGATCTGAGCTCCCTAAAACCTGCTTTAATCTGAGCACTGCTGCTTGAGCTCATCTGTGTTTATTTCATGGAAGTTGGAGGAGTTGGATTTTATTTGTGTTGAAAATTCACGTTGGCTTAGAGTGGGTGGTGGTTGAAAGATACATAGTTGCTTTTATTTTAATATTGTAATTGGGATTGTTTATCCAATGGACACAAATATTAGTCTTCTCTGTCCCAGTTTTCTTTAATCAATGAAATGACATTTGCATTAGATATGTGAGTTAAAGAAATTGCTCCAAGTCTATAAATATTTATGAGCAGATTCTGTCCCCCTGCTTACATTGACTAGTAACTTTCTGTCTGAGTAGTCCCTTTGAAATCATTGGCCCTTGCTCTCAGATGTAGTGCTTTATACCATGACTTAGTCTCAGCGAGTTCCCTGAACTTTGGAAAAGAGCAGTGAACTTTTTGGCTCTGATTGAAATCATGTGACATTCATGGCGGTATCATGATTTCAGTGGGCAACTGGGTGGAACTCAGCAGTTTTGCTTGGAGATTCTGAGTTGATTAGAACCCAGAATGCTAACCCAGAATAGGAGTGCCGTGTGTTTAAGAATCAAAATCAAAGTGCGAGCCCCACGTGAAGCAAAACTGTTGCCTATCCTGAAGCTGGAACTCTGGGAGTTGGAGGAGTCAAACACTGTCTCAGAATTCCCACACTCATTTACACAATTACCCTCTTTCTGTTGTCCTTATATGTACCCATGGGTCTGTGAACTTCACTCCAATTCATCTGATGAAGTGGGTTTTATTCATGAAAGCTTATGCTCTAATAAATTTGTGAGTCTGTAAGGCCTTGTCTACACTAAAAGGAAGATTGTTGCTGCCGCAAATGATCTTCCAGAGCTTGATTTAGCGAGTCTAGTAAAGACTTGCTAAATCGAACTCAGAGGATGCCCCTGCTGGCATTTTTCAAGGAGTAAAGGAAGCTGTTGGAAGTGTTGCTCACACCAGCCTCCCACTGTTGGGACGCTGCCAAGCTCAGCTTAAGGTTAGCCAGCTCCAGTTACATATTTTATGTTGCTGGCTCTAATGTAGACTGGCCTATGGTGCCACAGGAAGCCTTGTTGTTTTTGTAGATACAGACTAACATGGCTCCCACTTTGAGACTTTTCACTTGGGATACAGGGGTTTGTTTGGGTCCACCACAGTGCAAAGCCCTGTGTGGGCCCATGATTATGGAAAGCTCAGTGAACCTTTCAGCAAACCTGACCTGAGGGTTAGGTTTGTAATACAAAGTCAAACAAGGTGATCATCACTCGCCTTGGGGTTCCAGTGAACCCATTTCACATAGTTACAAATATTTTGTTGCAAACATCTTACATGTTAAACTGTCCTGTGCATTTCCAAAGAGCCTAAGACTGACACCCGAGTGAGGACCATGCATTTGGGGGAGAATTTTGAAGGCGAAGATGTACATTCAGTGCAAGGTCAATAAGACTGTCCCCAGGCTGTGGGATAAAAACTGAATTTTGGAATAGTACATGTCTCACTTTCACTGTACTGCTCTGTCTGCCTTGCAGCAAATATGCCCTTGAGTTACAAACTCTGTCAACACACTTAGGTTCTGAGTTGTATCACTAAGGCTGTGTCCAGACTCAGGGGTTTTTTCGAAAAAAGTAGCCTTTTTTCGAAAAAACTTCACCTGCGTCCAGACTCAAGCCGCGTTCTTTCGAAATTAAATCGAAAGAATGCGGCTTTTCTTTCGACGGCGGTAAACCTCAATTTACGAGGAAGAACGCCTTCTTTCGAAAGTTCTTCTTTCGAAAGAAGGCGTTCTTGAATGTAAATAGGGCTTCTTCGAAAGAGAGCATCCAGACTCACTGGATGCTTTCTTTCGAAAAAGCAAGCCGCTTTTTCGAAAGTTCAACGTGCAGTCTAGACGCTCTCTTTCAAAAGAGCCTCTTTCGAAAGAGGCTTGCAGTCTAGACATAGCCTAAGAGGCTAGGACCACGCACCCAACCAGATAGGCTCCCAGTGTCTGATCATGTCAGTATTTGTATTTCTTGCCCTTCCTTCCCCCCACTGGTCATGATGGGATAGGTCCTAACATTAAACTTGGTTTTCTCACGGCATTGCCCCCATCGAGGATCAGAGTGAAAGAGAGTGTGACTCTGAAAAGAAAAGGTCTTTTGGTTTATACATGGCTCCTTGAGTCACTAAAAAGCCCATGAGAAAGACAAACACACACACTTTAAATGAAAAATACTAAACCCCATACCTAAAACTTTATACAGCATCCTGGGCTGGATTCGTCTCTGCCTTTCACCAGTTCTAGACTGGTTTAATTCTCGTGACTGGAGTTACTTGTTCTGGTATAACCGAAAGCAAATTCAAATTCACTTTTTTCACTTAAAACCATTGGAAAAAAGCTGCCTGAGGCTTTTCTCTCCTTCAAAATGTCAGTGCAAACTTACATTGCCAGGGAGAGGAACTTCTGGAAAAAATTATTTAAAAAACAATTTGCAATTGTATTCCCCCTCTCAAATTCAGAAAATGTTGACCAGTTTTAATTTTTATTATTTTTTCAGCACTCGAGAGTGTGCCAAGCCTTTTGCAGAAACAAATTAAGGCTGTCCTGTGCTGAAGATTAACTGACATATGATGCAGCTCACAAGGGTCAAAAACAAGCATCAAAGGGGCAAAGGGAGAGGAAAAACAGCATCATAATAATGAGATCATGTTGTTACACAAAACAGCCTGTACAAATGGTTCCCCTAAGGGCTTAATCTAGTGTTCATTGAAGTGGAGGGAAAGAGTCCTAGTGACTTCAATGAGAGTTAGAAAAGGCCATAAATTACAACTTTTCTCTATACATAGCTATATTTGAAAGGTTTGGTCTTGACCATGCATATAAGGCAGTAATCTCTCATGCATAGTGCCTTTACTATGAGTATATTTATTTGGTTGCAGGCAATGTTCCCTCCAATCTTTTCCATCCATGTGTGGAATACGTTTTTGATGTGCACCAAGGCATCAGTAGAAACAAAGCACCTAGCTGTGGGTGCCCTGCTGTTCAGCTGGGTGACATTTGACACCCTCCTGCGGGCCACACAAGTGCACAGCTTACAAGGAACACTGATTGCATTTACATGCTGTACAGACACCAAATGGGAAGCTGGACTCCATCGTGCTACACACAGAACACACACAAAACAAAAAAATGGTGCCTTCTCAAGAAGCATATGCCACTTCTGTTTGTTACTATCTCAGTGTAAGCCATATAATAATACTATCTAGCTCTTGTATAGCACTTTTCATTAGTAATTCTCAAAATGCTTTATAAAGGGAAATAAGAAGATGGGGAAACTGAGGTACAGAGCAGGGAAGAGACTTGTGCAGGGTCATCAGGCTGGTATTTTCCTCTTGAGTACATTGACGTATCACAAGCATTGTTACAGGCTGGGGACTGACTGGCTAAGTAGCAGTTCTGCAGAAAAGGACCTGGGGATTACAGTGGATGAGAAGCTGGATATGAGTCAAAAGTGTGCCCTTGTAGCCAAGAAGGCTAATGGCATATTAGGTTGCATTAAGAGGAGCATTGTCAGCAGATCTAGAGAAGTGATTATCCCCTTTATTCGGCATTGGTGAGGCCACATCTGGAGTATTGTGTCCAGTTCTGGGCCCCCCATTATAGAAAGGATGTGGATGCATTAGAGAAGGTCCAGCGGAGTGACCAAAATGATTAGGGGCTGGAGCACATGACCTATGAGGAGAGACTGAAGGAATTGGGTTTGTTTAGTCTGCAGAAGCGAAGAGCAAGGGGGGATTTGATAGCAGCCTTCAACTTCCTGAAGGGAGATTCCAAAGAGGATGGAGAGAGGCTGTTCTCAGTAGTGACGGATGGCAGAACAAGGAGCAATGGTCTCAAGTTACAGTGGGGGAGGTCTAGGTTGGATATTAGGAAAAACTATTTCACTAGGAGGGTAGTGAAGCACTAGGATGGGTTCCCTAGAGAGGTGGTGGAATCTCCATCCCTAGAAGTTTTTAAATCTCAGCTTGATGAAGCCCTGGCTGGGTTGATTTAATTGGGATTGGTCCTGCCTTAGGCAGGGGGCTGGACTTGATGACCTCCTGAGGTCTCTTCCAGCTCTATGATTCTATAAGTTCTTGCTCCTCTAGGCTATATGCATGTGGGTTGCCCAATTATTGTGATGGGTGCCATACAAATATGTATCATTCATTATTCTTATTTGGAGCCTTTAGTCCACTGGTTTTGCTTGTGGAGTTTTGTTTTACATTTGTGCGCTTTCTATGCTTCTTGTGTAATTCTTGTATAGCATGCTCTGTGCAAAACCTAGGTCTGGGCTAAACATGGTGACATCTGTCTGGTTTTTGCATGTACTGTAATATAGAATATGAATGTTTCCTCTTGTGAACAAGTTGTGCTTCTTCGGAAGAGAGGCTTCTTAGAAGCTTCACTGTTTGTTGTTACTACCACAGCCACGAGTCTTCATTTTAGTCACCATTAGTGTCAGCAAAGGCAGTGTACACATTTGGTTGTTCTCTCTCCCTTTCTCCACCACAGGCATAACACAATGCTTGTAATGCCGTAGGTTACAGCTGCCGGAATCACAGTTTATATAAAAGAGGTTGGGGGCAGTAAGATGAGTGCTTGGGTGGCCACTCAGGAGAGATTCAAATGCCACCCAGTTGATTGGCAGAGCACCCACAGCTGGCAGCAAGTGCATATAACAAAATTTATTCCACATATGGATGGAAAAAATAAAGGGAACATTGGTTAGGGGGAAGGACTGGAGCTTGATGATGATGACCATAGAATCATAGAATACTAGGACTGGAAGGGACCTCGAGAGGTCATCGAGTCCAGCCCCCTGCCCTCATGGCAGGACCAAATACTGTCTAGACCATCCCTGATAGACATTTATCTAACCTGCTCTTAAATATCTCCAGAGATGGGGATTCCACAACCTCCCTGGGCAATTTATTCCAGTGTGTAACCACCCTGACAAATAGGAACTTTTTCCTAATGTCCAACCTGAACCTCCCTTGCTGCAGTTTAAGCCCATTGCTTCTTGTTCTATCCTCAGAGGCCAAGATGAACAAGTTTTCTCCCTCCTCCTTATGACACCCTTTTAGATACCTGAAAACTGCTCTCATGTCCCCCCTCAATCTTCTCTTTTCTGAACTAAACAAGCCCAGTTCTTTCAGCCTTCCTTCATAGGTCATGTTCTCTAGACTTTTAATCATTCGTGTTGCTCTTCTCTGGACCCTCTCCAATTTCTCCACATCTTTCTTGAAATGCGGTGCCCAGAACTGGACACAATACTCCAACTGAGGCCTAATCAGTGCAGAGAAGAGCAGAAGAACGACTTCTCGTGTCTTGCTCACAACACACCTGTTAATGCATCCCAGAATCATATTTCCTTTTTTTGCAACAGCACCACACTGCTGACTCATATTCAGCTTGTGGTCCACTATACCCCCTAGATCCCTTTCTGCTGAACTCCTTCCTAGACAGTCGCTTCCCATTCTGTATGTGTGAAACTGATTGTTCCTTCCTAAGTGGAGCACTTTGCATTTGTCTTTATTAAACTTCATCCTGTTTACCTCAGACCATTCCTCCAATTTGTCCAGATCATTTTGAATTATGACTCTATCCTCCAGAGCAGTCGCAACCCCTCCCAGCTTGGTATCATCTGCAAACTTAATAAGCGTACTTTCTATGCCAATATCTAAATCGTTGATGAAGATATTGAAAAGAGCCGGTCCCAAAACAGATCCCTGCGGAACCCCACTAGTTATACCGTTCCAGCAGGATTTTGAACCATTAATACCTACTCTCTGAGTACGGTTATTCAGCCATGATGATTAGAGCTAAACACCTAAGGGTATGTCTAGACTATGTTCCTCTTTCAAAAGAGGAATGCAAATGAGGGAAATAAAAAATGCAAATGAAGCACGGATTTACAAATCTCACACTTCATTCGCATAATCTCTTCAGCTAGCTTTTTCTGGAGATTTTTTTTTGGAAAAAAAAAGCAGTCTAGCGGGGGTTCTTTTAAAATAAACCCCTTTTTCAAAAGAATCCTGTAAATCTCATTTTTCCAGGAATAAGCGTTCTTTTAAAAAGGGGGTGTTTTTTGAAAGAACCCCGTCTAGACTGCTTTTTTTTCATAACAATCTCTTCCGAAAAAGCGGTTAGATGAGATTATGCAAATGAAGTGCGAGATTTGTAAATCAGCATTTCATTTGCATTTTTGATTTCCCTCATTTGCATTCCTCTTTCGAAAGAGGAATGTAGTCTAGATGCACCCTCTAGTTTAGATTGAGGTCTCAACATACAGGGTGCTGTATATACATAATAAGAGAGGGTCCCTACCCTGATCAACTCTTAAATTGACAAGACAGTCAGAGATTAGAAGAGGGAAAATATTATTCCCATTTGCGGAGAGGAAGCAGAGGCAGAGAGGGTAAGTGACTTTCCCATGTCATACAGGAAGTCTGTGGCAGAGTCAAGAACCTCCTGAGTTCTAGTCCAGTGCATTATCCACACAATCAGCCCTTCTGTCAATATATCCTGCTCCAGCATATAGACTCCATGGCAGAGGAGCTTGTTAACTCATTTTACTGAACTCTGTCATGAATTCTGTGTATATGCTGGTGAATCTTCTTTCTTTCTCCAAAACTAGATGACTGAGTAACAAAATGGCAGATGAATTTTGATTTTGATAAATGCACAGTTATGCGTATTGGAAAACATAATTTCAACTATATGTATAAAATGATGGAGACAAAATTAGCTATTAACACTCAAGAGAGAGATGTTGGAGTCATTGTGGATAGTTCTCTGAAAACACCCACTCAATGTGCAGCAGCAGTCAAAAAAACAAACAGAATGTTAGGAATTATTTAAAAAGTGATTGAGAATAAGACATAGAATATCTTATTGCCTCTATATAAATCCTTGAGTACTGCATGCAGATGTAATCATCTCAACTCAAAAAAGATATCTTGGCATTGGAAATAGTTTAGAAAAGGGCTACCAAAATGATTAGCGGTATTGAATGGCTGACCTGAGGAGAGATGGATAAAATTGGGACTTTTCAGCTTGGAAAGGACATGACCAAGGTGGGATATGGTAATGGTCTATAAAATCATGACTGATGTGGAGAAAGTGAATAAAGAGGAGTTGTTTACTCCTTCCCATAACACAAGAACCAAAATTAATAGGTAGCAGGTTTAAAACAAACAAAAGGAAGTACTACTTCATACAACACACAGTCAACCTGTGGAACTCCTTGCCAGAGGACCTTGTGAAAACCAGGACTTTAACTGGGTTAAAAAAAGAAGTTAAGTTAAGTTCATGGAGGTTAGGTCCATCAATGGTTGTTAGCCAGGAGAGGTAGCAATGGTGTTCCTAACCTCTGTCAGAAGCTGGGAATAGGTGACAGGAGAGGGATCACCTGATGATTCCCTGTTCTGTTCATTCCCTCTGAGGTGGCTGGCATTGGTCACTGTCGGCAGACAGGACACTGGACTAGACTGACCTTTGGTCTGAGCCAGTCTGCCCGTTCTTATGAGCAAATGGAGACCAAACCACAATGAACCCTGCCAAGGTATTGTGGGTCACTGCTGCTGAAGTGGAATATAAAACCAAGGTCCTGTGTATTTGTTCTTGTTAAAAATCTTTTCATAAATGAGTAGCTGTTAACGACAGTGTCTGAGTCAGGTTCCAGTTTGGCTATTTGCTTCAGGGGGTAGCCGAGTTAGTCTGTTACAGAAAAAAAACAAGAAATGGTCTGGTAGCACTTTATAGACTAATGAAATATGTAGATGGTATCATGAGCTTTCGTGGGCACAGCCCACTTCTTCAGATGACCGGAGTTATGAGTTGGGGATATGAAAACTTGAAATGAATAGGAGAGGGGAAGGGGAGGGGGGAGAGAAAGAAAAAGGGAGGGGGTGAGAGACGGAGCATCATTAAGTATCTGGAGAATGGGTACTTAAACCTAAGCAGATAAAAATCAAAGTCAATAGATAAAGTCCTAAAACAGGAAGTGATAGAAATGTAGCCGTGTTAGTCTGGGATAGTTGAAGCAAAATGCAGGACAATGTAGCACTTTAAAGACTAACAAGATGGTTTATTAGATGATGAGCTTTTGTGGGCCAGACCCACTTCCTCAGATCAAATAGTGGAAGAAAAGTCTTCCACTATTTGATCTGAGGAAGTGGGTCTGGCCCACGAAAGCTCATCATCTAATAAACCATCTTGTTAGTCTTTAAAGTGCTACATTGTCCTGCATTTTGCTAAAACAGGAAGGATACCACTCAGGGACCTGTTAGCACCTTCAATGTTTATTAAGTAGGTCGAGTCCCGACCAGCCCATATCACCACTGAGTCCATTAGCATGTGAATTGAATTTGTGGATGAACTGGGATTCCAGGGCTTCTCTGTGTAGAGCTGGTTTGAGTCAAGACAGATATTTGCAGGTGTGTCAGACAAGCTGAAAATGCTAGCTGAAATGTTAGGCAAGCTGAAATGCTCACCAACAGGCTTCTGTATATTCCCTTTACGTATATGTGATTTGGGTCCATTGATTCTTTCCCTCAGAGACCGTCCAGTTTGTCCAATATATATAGCAGTGGGGCACTACTGGCATTTCATGGCATAGATCAAATTACTGGATGTACAGTCAAATGACCCTTTGATTTTGTGGCTTATGTTATAGACTCATAGCCTTTAAGGTCAGAAGGGACCATCATGATCATCTAGTCTGACCCTCTGCACAGTGCAGGCCACAGAATCTTACCCACCCACTCCTGGAATAATCCTCTCACCTATATCTCAGATATTGAAGCCTTCAAATAGTTTAAAGACCCCAAGATGCAGAGAATCCTCCAGCTGTGATCTGATGTTGTTTGCTACAGTGATGAATTCGCCAGTGTAGATATGTGGGCAGAGTTGGCATCTTTTTTAGTTGCAGGGCTGGGTTCCTGGAGATTTATGATGTGGTTGTATGGCATGGTTATCAGAAAGAATGCGTTTGTCTGTAAGCAAGGATAGGTTTTTCTCCTAAGACCTCTGAGAGTGAGGGATCATTTTCCAAGATGGTCTGCCTGCCTAAATCCCACTTGTGTTTTCAGCTGAAAATGGCATTCTGCACATCCTGTCCTAAATGGATATATATGTAGCAAGTTGTGCTCTTGATGTACCCTCATTTCATTAACGGGAGAAGAGATCCTAAATAATATGTCTTCACTGTCACACACAAGGACACATGGATATACCACATACAGATCCTATGTGTAAAGTGTGTTGGGAGCTTTTGAGATAAGACATTGTAATAATGCAAGTGAGTATCATTTAATAAACTTCAGCTGATTTTTCTAGTGTAAATTACTTCCCTGTGTTAAATGTCCCTAAGAATCTAAGTCTGTCAGATTGATGCTTTGCAAAATTTTTTCTTTTAAAAGAGCAAGTGTAATAGATGTACATATCCTACATGTCTCTTTTGTAAGGTTGGTTATGAAATGCATTAATTTATGATTTGGAGCCAGAGAAGGATTGGGCTGCCCATAGAATAGGCAAAATGCAGGACAATGTAGCACTTTAAAGACTAACAAGATGGTTTATTAGGTGATGAGCTTTCGTGGGCCAGACCCACTTCCTCAGATCAAACAGTGGATCTCACTGTTTGTGTTTGGTTTCAACCAGTATATTAAAGGTAATTTGCTCTGCTGGGGTAAATAAGCAGCATGTCAGGGTACATCTACACTAGCCCCCTAGTTCGAACTAGGGAGGCTAATGAGGGTGACCGAAATTGCTAATGACGCGTGGGATTTAAATATTACTCCTCATGGAATGAGGTTTAACAGTTAATTCGAACTAAGGGTTTATCTCAGAATTCTGCTTTTCTGCTGCATGTAGACGCGGGCAGTTACTTCGGGCTAGTCAGTTTCCAAAATGGCGACTGGCCAGGAATATGCTAATCAAGCATGGGATATTTAAATCCTGCTCTTCATTAGCAATTTCGGTCGCCCTCATTAGACTCCCTAGTTTGAACGAGGGGACTAGTATAGATGTACCCTCAGTGACTTACACCAGGTCAGGATATGGCCCAGTTTTCTAGCAACTCAAACATTAGACATTAGGATTTTTTTTAATAATTTATTTTGTAATTAAAAATTTGTACAAGGTTTTAAGCTTCATTTGCATGTGAGAATTGTAGATGTTTTGATAATACAGCCCCTTTGATATACTGTATTATTTCAGTTTGGATAAATTAAATAAATTGGATAAATATTTCAATCACTGTAGCTTGTTCTGAAGATTTGCATGTAAGTGTCTTTACTCACATGAGTAATCCAATGGGGTTACTTCTAATTATATAATAGAAATGCTGGTATCTGGACCCCAATCAAAATCCCTACTGTATTAGTGCTGTATATGTCCAGGGTAAGTCTATCATTACCCCGAAGACTCACATCAGAATGGACTAGACAGATAAAGGGAATGTTATCTCCATGTTTAGAGATGGGGAACTGAGGCACAGAGACATGAAAGGACTTGTCCATGGTCCCACATTGCCAACTTTGCTGATTGGGTCATAGGTCTTGCAATATTGGGGGGTTTGGTGAAGTCCCAACTTTTGGAAGTTCTGTATGTGATACATTCAGCATTCATTCAAAAATAAATTCAAAACTTTGTAGGTGTGGGGAAAAGCTTTGAAAATATGAATTCTGAAGGCTCAAACTCCTGCCTGCCCCCACAAAGCAATCTCATGATTTTAAAGCTAATGTCTTGATTTCGAGGGGCCTGACTGATGATTTTTGGAAGCTTAGGGTTGGCAAGGCTGAAGGCCATATGGTAAGATTATGGCAGAGCTGGGAATTAAATGCTCATTTTAAGAGTAGCCAGCACAGTGCTCAAACCCTTGACTGCCCTTCCTCATTGCTTACATGATTCAAGTAGCTCACATATGTAATTGTCTATAGGGTCGTGTCCATGGTTTTGAATTGAGCTACGTCATAGGAAGAAGCTGTGGGAGTATTGTCAGAGATTCCAGTAGGAGTGTCACTATTGCTGTTGATTTTTACATGGATGATGCTCAGCTACTCCGGTTATGGGCAACCGTATACAATCTTAAAATAGTGAGAGGTTGGAGTTCAGAACTAAGAAACACTCAGGACACCTGGGCTGTGTCTACACTGGGCCACTTATTCCGGAAAATCAGCCGCTTTTCCGGAATAAGCTGCGAGCTGTCTACACTGGCCCTTGAATTTCCGGAAAAGCAACGACGCTCTACTGTACAAAATCAGGCGCTATTCCGGAAAAGCTACGCTGCTCCCGCTCGGGCATAAGTCCTTATTCCAGAACAATGTTCTGGAAAAGGGCCAGTGTAGACAGCCCAGTAGTCTTTTCCGGAAAAAAGCCCTGATCGCGAAAATGACGATCGGGGCTCTTTTCCGGAAAAGCGCGTCTACATTGGCCACAGATGTTTTTCCGGAAAAAGGGCTTTTCCGGAGAAGCAGCCTGCCAATGTAGACGCTCTTTTTCTGGAAATACTTCTAACGAAAACTATTCTGTTTTAAGCATTTCCGGGAATTCATGCCAGTGTAGACGCAGCCCTGGTTTTTATGTCCAGCCGTGCCACTGAATTGCCCTGCATGCTTGAGGGGCAAGTCATTTAGCATTTAATAAGTTATTTAATGAGTATGTATTTCATTTTCCTCATCTGTCAAATGGGAACAATATTTTGTTGGCCTATTGGATGTATCATTATACTGATGCTTTTACATGCTAGGTAGAAAATGGAGAACTAACATGTACAAGTGAAAAGGAAAAAGTAGGTTAGCCTGTCTGGGCTTGTCATGCTTTTACTGTGTCAGCAAACTCAGTGAGACAAAGTGGAGAGAAATAGATCAAAAGAATGCATTAATATAAAAGGTAAACAGACGAAGAGAAATGTACATAGCAGCAAGTAGCGAGTTGCACAAAGAGGTCCTGCTAACACACAACCTGATTTTTGGTGCTTAGCTCCAACAGCCCTGCTGTTCCAGTATATGCAAGGATGTTCCCCATCATTACATATACCACACTTGGAAGAGGGGAAAGTGATCAGGAATAGTCAATATGGATCCACCAAGGGCAAGTCATGCCTGACCAATCTGATTGCCTTCTATGACAAGGTAACTGGCTCCGTGGACACGGAGAAGTCAGTGGATATGATATACCTTGACTTTAGCAAAGCTTTTGATATGGTCTCCCACAATATTCTTGCAGGCAAGTTAAAGAAGCATGGATTGGATAAATGGACTGTAAGGTGGATAGAAAGCTGGCTAGATTGTCAGACTTAATGGGTAGTGATCAACGGCTTGATGTCTGGTAGGCAGTCGGTTTCAAGCAGAGTACCCCAATGATCAGTTCTAGGTTTTGTTCAACATCTTTATTAATGACCTGGATGAAGGGATGGATTGCTCTAAGCTGGAATAAATTGCCCAGGGAGGTTGTGGAATCCCCATCTCTGGAGATATTTAAGAGTAGGTTAGATAAAGGTCTATCAGGGATGGTCTAGACTGTATTTGGTCCTGCCATGAGGGCAGGGGACTGGACTCGATGACCTCTCGAGGTCCCTTCCAGTCCTAGTATTCTATGATTCTATGATTCTAAGCTAGGGGGAGAGGTAGATATGTTGGAGGGCAGGGATAGAGTCCAGAGTAACCTAGACAAATTGGAGGACTGGGCCAAAAGAAAGCTGATGAGGTTCAACAAGGACAAGTGCAGAGTCCTGTTATAGGCTGAGGACCAACTGGCTAAGTAGTAGTTCTGCAGAAAAGGACCTGGGGATTACAGTGGATGAGAAGCTGGATATGAGTCAACAGTGTGCCCTTGTAGCCAAGAAGGCTAATGGCATATTAGGGTGCATTAGGAGGAGCATTGCCAGCAGATCTAGAGAAGTGATTATTCCCCTTTATTCAACACTGGTGAGGCCACATCTGGAGTATTGTGTCCAGTTCTGGTCCCCCACTATAGAAAGGATATGGATTGGAGAGGGTCCAGTGGAAGGCAACCAAAATGATTAGGGGGTTGAAGCACATGATCTACGAGGAGAGGCTGAGGGATTTGGGCTTTTTTAGTCTGCAGAATCATAGAATCATAGGACTGGAAGGGACCTCGAGAGGTCATTGAGTCCAGCCCCCTGCCCTCAAGGCAGGACCAAGCCGTATCAAATGCCTTACTAAAGTCTATGTATATATATATATGACATCCACCGCTTCTCCCTTATCCACAAGGCTCGTTATCCTATCAAAGAAAGCTATCAGATTAGTTTGGCACGACTTTGTTCTTCACAAACCCATGCTGGCTATTCCTTATCACTTTATTACCTTCCAAGTGTTTGCATATGATTTCTTTAATTACCTGCTCCATTATCTTCCCTGGGACAGATGTTAAACTGACCCGTCAGTAGTTTCCTGGGTTGTTCTTATTCCCTTTTTTATAGATGGGCACAATATTTGCCCTTTTCCAGTCTTCTGGTATGTCCCCTGTCTTCCATGATTTTTCAAAGATCATAGCTAAAGGCTCAGATATCTCCTCTATCAGCTCCTTGAGTATCCTGGGAATACTTGTGAGATCTCATGGGAATCACAGTGCTAGCTGCAGGAATTTTCCTAAGAGTGGAGAGTGCGCACTAATCAGCTAAGTAGAATCAGAGACTGGAAGAGACCTCAGAAGTCATCAAATCCAGTCTCCTGCTCAAAGGAGGACCAATCCCAACTAAACCATCTCATGAGATCTCACAAGAAGAGAAGAGTGAGGGGGGATTTGACAGCAGCCTTCAACTTCCTGAAGAGAGGTTCCAAAGAGAATGGAGAGAGGCTGTTCTCTGTAGAGACGGATGGCAGAATAAGGAGCATAAGGAGAATAAGGTCTTACATTACAGTGGATATGAGTCCCTAGGAGGGTGGTGAAGCAGTGGAATGGGCTACCTTGGGAGGTGGTGAAATCTCCATCCCTAGAGGTTTTTAAGTTCTGGCTTGACAAAGCCCTGGCTGGGATGGTTTAGTTGGGATTGGTCCTCCTTTGAGCAGGAGACTGGATTTGATGACTTCTGAGGTCTCTTCCAGTCTCTGATTCTACTTAGCTGATTAGTGTGCACTCTCCACTCTTAGGAAAATTCCTGCAGCTAGCACTGTGATTCCCATGAGATCTCACAAGCTAAGTGAGGTGGTGTTGGCTCAGGAAGTGGGGAAGGGGTCCTCCAGGTGATGAACGGCTGAAGAAGTGGACTGTGTCCACGAAAGCTCATGATACCATCTACATGTCTATAAAGTGCTACCAGACCATTTGTGGTTTTTTTCTGTAGGGGTATGTCTAGACTACAGAGTTTTGTCGACAGAAGTTTTGTCGACAGATACTGTCGACAAAGCTTATGTCAACAAAGAGCGTCTAGACTACATCCAGGTCTGTCGACAAAGCAAGCCACTTTGTCGACATAACAGTGTGGACGCAAAGGACAGCGTAGATGCAATAATGCCTTCTATCGACAGAACTCTGTCGACAAAAGGCGTTATTCCTCGTAGAATGAGGTTTACATATGTCGACAAAACTGCTGAGTTTTGTCGACGTTATGTCGACATAACTCAAAGGCAGTGTGGACGCAGGTATAGTTTTGTCGACAAAAGTCCACTTTTGTCAACAAAACCCTGTAGTCTAGACACACCCTCAGGGTATGTCTACACTAACCCGCTAGTTCGAACTAGCGGGGTAATGTAGGCATACCGCACTTGCAAATGAAGCCCGGGATTTGAATTTCCCGGGCTTCATTTGCATAAGTGGGGCGCCGCCATTTTTAAAACCCCGCTGGTTCGAACCCCGTGCAGCGCGGCTACACGGGGCACGAACTAGGTAGTTCGAACTAGGCTTCCTAGTTCGAACTACCGTTACTCCTCGTGGAAGGGGCCTCAAAAGATCATCAAGTCCAGTCCTCTGCCCTCAAGCATCGTCTAGATCAGGGGTGTCCAAACTTTTTTCAAAGAGGGCCAGATTTGAAGAAGTGAACATGCGTGAGGGCCGTCCCCGCACTCTCAGCCCCAAGGCGGAGGGCCCGCAGGGTCGGAGGCGGGCGGAGAGCGCAGGGCACGGCGGCCTCACGGCGGCCTGGGGGCAGGGCGAACCCGCAGCCGAGCGGAGGAGCGGGGCTGCGGACGTGCCCTACAGGGCAGGCTCTAGGACCGCGGAGGCCATGGGCGGCGGTGGCGCAGCCGGAAGCGGCGCGCTGGACGCGCCAGTTCAAAAGAGAGCCGGGGAGCCAGGAGAGGGGGAGGAAGCGGGGGCCGTATTAAATCGGAACACGGGCCGCAATTGGCCCGCGGGCCGGACTTTGGACATGCCTGGTCTAGATCATTCCTGATGAATGTCTGTCAAACCTGCTCTTAAATATCTCCAGAGATGGAGATTCCACAAACTCCTGATGCAATTTATTCCAGTGTTTAACCACCCAGGCAGTTAGGAAGTTTTTCCTAATGTCCAACATAAAGAATTGGTGGTTTTTACCCACAAAAGTGGTTTTTATTCACAAAAGCTTATGTCCAAATAAATCTGTTAGTCATTAAGGTGCCACAGAACTTTTGCAGAGACAGACTAACACAGCTACCCCCTGAGATTTAAAACTAAAGTGTAAACTTGGTTAATCTGACTATGTCTTGTCAAAGTATGGCATGGAAAATATCAGGATATAGTTATCCTTGCTTTTCTGCCTGCTCCTTGCACAAACACAGTAGTGTGGCATGTCCTCCATGTTATCTGTGTTTGGAATCAACTCACCATAAATTTTGAGTTACAATTGGTCCATATTATTGTTCCATGGCTTGCAATAGCACCTCGGAGTGGACAGTGCCTCTTTTGTGATAACACAGAATGAAAAAGAAGGTTTCTGCCACAAAGAGTTTACAATCCTAGCTTTACATTACTACACAAGCTTTTCTCCAAGGATCTCCGCTATCAAATGTCACACCAGTAGGGCCTCATTTTGCAGATAAGGCAGAAGGGGTTGAAGGATTTTACTAAGTCTTTCATACCTACAGCATAAGGGAAAATTAGAGTTAGAATGTGAAACCGTCCCTCCATCTTGTCTATGATTATGTTCATTAAAATGTTTGTAATTGGCTGAGTGTTAGTGATGCCATAAAATGTATGAAAATGTGAGTGATTACTGTCTTCTGTTCATTTTCATGGTTCTCTGATTATACTTTATGCTCTTGCTATGTTCTATGTTGTATGTTATACCTTCACCACTTGAACAGTCTAGTTAGAGTTTGGCTTAAAAGACCTCTCTCTCTCATGTAAACCAATTAAGCTACTTTCCATGCTACCAGTGGTGCCTAAACTGTAGGGAAGACTGGCCTCCAGCCAATTCATTAAAGACTCTAGGATAATAGTTTGCTGTCTAATGAACAGTCTGGCTTTAAGCCTCTCCATTCAGTGATGATGGTGCTTCTGAAGTTGATGGGTATTTATAAGGCAACGAGGAAAGGTCATTTGTTGGATGTTAGCTTCATCGACTGATCCAAAGAACCTTATGTTCATTCACTTCTACGCTCCTAAGACAGAATGGGCAAAAGCAAATGTTAAGAGGAAAAATTAAGTTTATTTTCTCCATATTTGCTCTAAAATGTGCAATCAATCAGTGCTGGATATACATTTTTCTTTGTTACCTTCAAATCTTGTCCTGCCCATTATTAAATATATTGCTGATGGCAGTTAATTTATATATCTATCTATATATTATGTTATGCATTACAGTAGCCAAAATTGGAGGCCTTATTGTTTCGGCACAAGGAGGTTACAGTGTAGAGAGAGAAGACAGACAAACGTTTAGTACTCCCATTTGACCGAGGGGAGCCAAGGCACGAAGAGAACTAGTGACTTGCCCAACATTACACAAGGGGTCTGTGGCACTTAGTAATTAAACCCAGATTCCCCAACTCCAAGTCCAGTGCTTTAACCACAAGGCCATATTTGTCATTGTTTCTTTGGTAAGTATAACAAGAGATGTGATGTATACAGAATTCAGGATTTGATAACAGGACCTCTCGATGTATTTGCTATAGTCTATGGTACTAAGAGAAAAGAGAAAAATATGTTTAGTTTGTTGTTGTTGTTTCCATTTCACACATTAATAAATTCAGCCTCGCAGGTGTATTGTGAAGTAGGATAACTGCTGTTTTTCAAGTGGGGAAACTGAAAGAGAGAATGGGCATCTTGACCAATGTCACATAGAACAATAATGATTGATCCTGAATTCGCCCCACCCCCCCTTGGCCTAAATTCCAGTTAGGTACCAAACTGTGTTTCCTCCTAGCGTTTTTATTACCAGATTAATTGCTTAGTATATCATTGCACCTCTTTACCAGTGATTACAAGACTGCCCATTTTTCCTGACACTGAGACTCGGTGAGGTCAGAAGTCTTGTAATGAAGGAAGTACTGGCACTGCCAATGCCCTGGACAATTTTTTTTTTAATTTTAATAAATGGTGACATTATTTTTTTACTTTAGCTTTAACTTACTTGATAGTGAAGGCACAATTTGCATGTCAGACACTGCATGCTCCCTTTGCCTGATGCCCAAGGAAAGAAAGCGAAGCCAAGAGCGACTTGCATGTCATTAGAAAATGACTCACATCTTTCAGCACTAAGCTGAGATAGACTCAAGTCATTTAATTTTGGATCTGGATTTGCATTGTAAATGTATTTTTGTGGCTTAACATAGAAAAAATACAATGATTGAAAACAAACTTCCATTAAATAACCTAGCTGCTGGTGTCTTTGTGAATCTCCAGGAGGAGTGGGAGAGAAGATTGTTCTGTGTTTGTACAGCACCTAGAGCAATGGGAGATGGGGGTGGGTGTGTGGTTAAGGCTCCTAAGTGTTACGATAATACAAATAGTGACTACTAATAATTAGGAGTGACCTGCTCGAGAAGATGCCTAGAAGAGGAGCATTTACACACACAGTGTTACTCTTGATAACTGGTGTTTCCATGCCTGTTGGTTGGGTAGATGTCAGATCCTGAGTTATTCTCATATATCTCCCTTTAGAAACACATACTGCAAGAGCAACAATCTTACCTCCTAAGGTTGCCTGTATTGGTTCAGCTGGGCACCTTCTTCTTTACCCTGGTCTGCCAGGCTCCTGGTTGTGTCTAGACATAGAGAGGAGAATCAGATAGTTGGCTGTTTCTCCTGTTTGCTTTCCACCCTGTGTTCCGTTCCTCTGCCCATGGGGAGTGAAAGCACACAACCTCCTACCCTGACCACTATTGAGTGACTAGTAGAGGAGTATAACTTTGCCCAGTGCCACATAGGGACAAAAAATCAAAATGCGGGGGAGTCTGTTGCTACTCTGTCTCTCCATGTTTGTGTGTGCAGAGAAAAGCATGTTGTTCCCTGAGGGTATGTGGACACTACAGAGTTTTGTCAGAAAAATGGCTGTTTTTCCGGCAAAACTTTAGTTACGTCCACACTGCAATTGCATTCTTCCGAAAGTAAATTGAAAGACCAGAGGGGTTTTTCCGGCATTGGTAATCCTCTTTCTACGAGGAAGAAGCCTTTTTCCGAAAGACTTTCAGAAAAAGGCGTGTGTGGATGGAGAAGAGAGAGTACTTTCGAAAGAAGAGGAAAGAGGAGAAAGCACAGGTGCCCTGGTGGCCACTCTGTCCATAGTAATCACAACTTAAATGTGAGATAGCGTCCATTCAGTGTGGACGCTATCTTTCGAAAAAGCAGATCGCTTTTTTGATGGGCTTTTGTTTGTGGACACTCTCTTTTGGAAGAAGTTTTTGCAGAAGTTCTCTTCCGAAAGAAGCCTGCAGTCTAGAGTGGGAGTTCTGAGACAGCGTCTGAATTCTCCACCTCCAAGAGAGATAGCAGAGAGGGGAACTATGTGGCAGAGTGGGCCATAAAATGGATATATATGTTTCCCACTGTAAAAAAGAAGAGACTGCACCTGAGAGGAAGAGTGTTCAGAGTGGAAGGTGGTCGAAACAAATTGGTCAAGTCCAAAAAGTAGCCTTTGAATGCTCAACCATTTCTTGTCTGTCTTTTCCTGGTCTCTCTCTCACACATGCATTCCTTTTGATCAGAAAGCTATAATAGCCAAGGAGGGAATGGAACCATTTAAAGGTTTCAAAGCCAAACTGAGCAAAAGAAAAATTAAAATGAATAATCATACTAGCTCTTTTACCTAGTGCTTTTATCAATGGCTCTCAAGGCATTTCACAAATGAGGTTAGTATAATAAAATTTCCTATTGTACAGATAGGAAAACTGAGCCACAAAGCAGGGAAATGACCTGTCCAGGGTTACCAAGCAAAACAGGGGCAGACCCAGAAACTGAATACAGTTCTCATCCAGTGCCCTAGCCACTAGGCCGTACTGCCTCTTTCATAGCAGGAAATGTTCCCTAAGAGAGAGATCCATTAGATTGTGAAATTTTCTTCTATAAGAATGTGGTGGAAACCCTATCATGTGAGTCTCTGAAAAATCTGACTGAAGAGCATACTTGAGGATCTCTTACGAGGAAATGAAGCCCTGATGTAAAGCCTATTGAAGTTTCCGGGATTCCTTCTATTTACTTCCAAGCCCTAATTTAACTCTGATTAGGAATGGTGGGCTGTTGTCCAACTCTCAGTCTTGTGATGCTGTGGTAAACATTACATTTCATTTAGGGCATATTTAGTTATTATAGCTCCATGTGCGAAGCACCCAAATGTCTTTTATTTTAGATTAAGGAAAATGGCAACAAAAAAGTACAAAACCGCAGTCTTCATGAATGGGGAAACATAGCCTGAATGTCTCTTACTGTACAGCTGTGTACACAATGGCTGCAGAATTCTACCACCCAGAAGAGTTCTTGCAAATTTGAAGGTGCATTTCTTAGAAAACAAAAGGCTGCAGCCACTGAATATGTACACCAATGTAACCTTGCAGACTTTATCGCAGCTCCACACTTCTTAGTGTTTCTGTGGCATTGGAGATCCACCAGAAATTGAACAATTAATAAAAAAAGGAACCATCTATCTATCAGATCTTGTCCCGCCATCACTGGTCAGCATTTTGCCTTTAGGCTAACGTTACAGTTTACCAGAACTTGTTCGGTATTGCCATTTGATCATGGGAGAAAGGGAAAAATCTGGTCAATAAGGTTCTCATTAACCAAAAAAGCTATAACATGCTGGAGTCATTAGTACTTCGTTGATTGAGTTCACCATGCACGGCAGACTGCAATTGATCATCTGCATTCTCACTAAATATGCCGTAGTTAAGGGGAGTTTGTTATAAAGCAGTGAAACCCTGGATTTAGCTGAGATCATCAGTTTCAAAACTACCACATGGCTTTAAACTTAAAATAAAAAAAGATTGTATTCATACTAGAGATGGGCCAAAGCTGTGACGCTGAGAGTTAATCTTGTCCTCACTGTTAAATCTCAAGGACTTGTTTTGGTTCACTAAGGAAGTAGGGACCAGTGCTGAAATCTGAACATTAAGAACTATTTGGAGGACTTTGGATACAAGGAATTGCCGGCTTCATTTATAGATAATAAAAGTACATTCAATCATTTTACCACGGTGTTATTTATAACTTAGACAATATTTTCACGAAGTTTCATACATGATATAATCTCAGGTTCAGAAAACAGGTGAACAAGAATTGTGAGTGGTTATTCCTTGGAAATACATCATGATCAGTTTAAACATTGTGTCTTTAACTTTTGAAATGCTGAAGACCACATCTTGAGGGAATTTGTTAAAGCCTTTGAAGTATTTTTATGTTATACCTCTATGACAGAAGACAGTACAAATCAAGAAATTACTGAGTAGATTTATTCACAGAAAATACAGTTAAGTTATCCAGATATAGGGGCATACATTCTTCATTTATAGCCTGGTGTGTCTTAAAAACTGTCCCAAGAAATTGAATTATTGAATTTTAAAATGAGTTTCTGCGCACTGCATATTTGCCCTTTCAGATGAAATGTGGTAAATACTGTGTGGTGTGTGTGGAGTGTGTGTTACAGTGTGCCCTATATGCCACTTCTATTGGAGGACAGGGGATTGATACAATTCCAATGAGAGAGCCTGACTCTTTTGTTCAAGTCGTAGCACTTAATGATTTTAGTGTTAGTGGTACCCTGTTCTATATTTTGTTAGTCTTTAAAGTGCTACTAAACTATTTGTTGTTTTTAAAGTTTTTCCTATTTTTGATGTGTTGGCCAAGATGGCATCCATGACACAAACAGGAAGGAAAGGGAAGGAATTGTTTAGGGTCATTTGAGAGGACAGAATTAGAGTGAAACTGATTAACTGAATAAATTAGACTTAGTCCTAGAAAATGCTGCTAAGTATGAGGTTTGTTGGACTGTGGAATAATTTCAGAAAGGAAGTGATGGCATTCCCTCCCATTGCTGGGGACCTGGTACTTTTCATGGAAGTGCAGCTTTCCTGAAGCGTCCTGGCCAAATTCCAAATGAGTAGTTATAATCCTGATTTTCCCTGAATAAGGAATTCTTCACTCCCTAGTTCTAAAGCAGGGGTGGCCAACCGAAACCTGAGAAGGAGCCAGAATTTACCAATGCACATTGCCGAAGAGTCACAGTTCTATGTCACCAGCCCAAATCATCTCCCTTCAGCGCACCCTGCCCACGGGTAGCCCCACGGGCAGTGCCAGCTCTTCTTCCTCCTGCCCACTGGGATCAGCTCTTTCTCAGTGCGGGACACTGGAGAGGGGAGGCATGGGTGTGACAGGCCCAGTGGAGAGGGTGGGAAGTGGCAGGATCCTAGGAAGAAAGGGGGGGTGGGTGCAGGGGAAGGGCAAGGGAGGACAGCGCCTAAGGCAGAGCTGGGGGTTGAACAGTGAGCACCCTCTGACCCAGTGGAAAGTTGGCACCGGTAGTTCCAGCCCTAGATTTGGTACCTGTGCAAGGAGCCACCTATTAACTTCTGAAGAGCCACACGTGGCTCTAGAGCCACAGGTTGGACACCCCTGTCCTAAAGTGATGCGCAGCCTTGCTCTGTGGTGTTCCCTCAAAATGGTGGCATTTCGTAGATGAATGAAGTGGCCAATGGAATATGAATCCAGTTAGGGTGTTAGGGTCTGTCTACACTACAAAGTTAATTCGAACTAACAGACGTTAGTTCGAATTAACTTTGATAGGCGCTACACATACAAACTTAATTCGAACTAGCGGAGCGCTTAATTCGAACTAGGTAAACCTCATTCTACGAGGACTAACGCCTAGTTCGAATTAAGTAGTTCGAATTAAGGGCTCTGTAGCCACTTAATTCGAACTAGTGGGAGGCTAGCCCTTCCCAGCTTGCCCTGGTGGCCACTCTGGGCACCACCAGGGAAACTCGTCTGCCCCCCTCCCGGCCCCGGAGCCCTTAAAGGGGCACGGGCTGGCTACGGTGCTCGTGCCAGGTGCAAGCCTGCCAGCACCCAGCCAGCAGACCCTGCACCTGGCATGGCATGAACCAGCTACCCGCTGCCACCCAGCCCTCCGCCTCTTCCCGGGACCAGGCTGACAGCTCCCGGGAGCCTGCCCGGGTCCGCAAGAGGCAGGCACCCGCCTGGTCTAGTGCGGAGATTGTGGACCTCATCCACGACGTCCCCACTAGGCACAGAAAAGTGGCCGTCTAGGGCAGGATAGCTGCCAGCCTGGCCACCCAGGAGCAGGTTTGCATGAAAATCAAGGTGGTCCAGTGAGACCCCCGACCCTGAGCCCTGAGCTTAGAATGGCCGTACTGGGTCAGACCAAAGGTCCATCTAGCCCAATAGCCTGTCTGCCGACAGCGGCCAACACTAGGTACTCTGGAGGGGATGGATCGAAACAATGACCAAGCCACTTGTCTCGTGCCATCCATCTCCAGCCTTCCACAAACAGAGGGCAGGGACACCATTTCTACCCCCTGGCTAATAGCACTCCATGGACCCAACCTCCACGACTTTATTTCACGTCTCTTTAAATTCTGTTCTAGTTCTAGCCTTCACAGCCTCCTGGAGCAAGGAGTTCCACAGGTTGACTATTTGCTTTGTGAAGAAGAACTTTCTCTTATTAGTTTGAAGCCTGCTACCCATTCATTTCATTTGGTGTCCTCTAGTCCTTCTATTATGGGAACTAATGAAGAACTTTTCTTTATGCACCCTTTCCACACCACTCATACTTTGACCCCCCTCCCTGGATGGCAGCCTGCGGCAAGTGCAGCCGGTCTAATGGCCGAGTGCTGTGATGTGCCGACCGTGGGCACTCAGGGCACTCCAAGCCAGGACTGCTTTGCAAGCGGGGAACCCCTGAGAACTGTCTGTCCAGGGTGGGGGTTGGGTCCCTTTAAGCACAGCCCTCGGCTAGCCTGATACATTCCTGAGTCCTAACCTGATGCCCTGCCGGCACTGCTTCCGGCCATCCTTAACCCTGGTTCAGCGTCCACTCAAAGTGGACATGCTAGTTCGAATTAGCAAAACGCTAATTCGAACTAGTTTTAAGGTCTAGATGCACTAGTTCGAATTAGCTTAGTTCGAATTAACTAATTCGAATTAAGTTAATTCGAATTAGTGCTGTAGTGTAGACATACCCTTAGTTTGTGGTACCCTTTTAATGAAAGCCACCACACGTATCAGTTACTGTTATTGGCTTTAGTGTTCCAATTTAACTAAGAGATTCTACTGATTGAATATGTCCCCATCACAGTTAACACTAATTTGCAATTTTGTTGCCAATCTCAGCAAAGAAACCAGATATTGAATGGCGACTCTGACAACTGAGCTCTTCTCTCACCTTTTTATGTGGTCCTTTCTAAGTCAGGCTTGGGACACTGCCATTCCAGGGCCCAAACTGTCCCTTTTTTGTGGATAAATGCATGAAAAATGCTGTACGAGATTAAGAACGATGAGTAAAGCTCACCCCTCCCCACTGACTATTCGAAAGAGGCTTGGATTATTTTGGTGAGACAAACAGAGCCAGACAGGAATACTGAACATAGACTGGGGATGCCAAGGGAATCGTTTCCATAGAAACAAAAACATGGAGGGTTTCAGGGCTCTCTCAGCTCTGCCTTACAAACTCGTATGATTATCTTAATGGTCAATATAATGGATTGAAAAGATGTGGGTGATTAGTGAAATGTGATCTGAATTTGCTGTGGATGTAGAAAGCATTGCACAGAAATCTCTCTCCTATAACGTCTGAATAGCTCATGCCCTTTGCATAATAGACCTGAGTCTGAGCTCATGCTGGTGTAAATCAGAATTAACTCCATAGCAATCAGTGGAGTTCCATCAGTATACAAGAGAGACTCCATCCTAGTTTCTTTCACTGATATGCAGAAAGCAAGATCCTCAGTGATGTCTTTGCACCAGTCTCTTACCCATGTAGGCTGATATATATATATGCAAGCATGCCTAGATGCATAATCTTATGCTTATAAATCAACAGAAAATCATATGTTTCATGAAATAGTGTTATGAAACATGCCCAGTGGAGGTTTCATCGTGCTTCTGAGGCTGAGCTTGGAGAAGAGCCTGTGGTTATCTTCCTTTTGTGTGTTGGGGAGGTCTCCCAAACTGGGCAAAATGTAGGGCTTCTTTAATCTGCTCTGCCCCTTTAGCAAGAAAAGGGGCTAGAGAAGAAGTGAGACTCTTACACCATATTTGTACAGAGTTATCAACACCGATGATGCAGGCTAAGGGGGTTTGAGCAATGCTATGCTATAAATATATCTATCTTTGTATCTAAGCTTTGTTAACATTTGAAAAAAAAAAAACTTTCATTTTTGGGTGACTTTCTCTTCTAAGCTCTTCCCAGGATCTTTCTGTGTCTGCCCAATTCCTTTGTTTTTAGTTTCTGTATAGGACTATTCACCCATGATGTCTATGCATTAGGAGACTAGTGCTGCATGGCTGACTTCCTATACAGAATCAGGAAGGGCTGGAAATATCACGAGAGAATCCTGTTGATAAAAAAGAATCTAATAGTTTCTGTAAACATCCAATTTTTGAATTCTTATGGGAAACACCCTCCATGCTAGAAACGAGACAAACCCCAAAATCCCAGCTCTGAATGCCTCCACATTTGGATGAGGTTCCAAAGTGGAGTAGAACTATGTGGCTTCAGTTTTTCTCTTCTCTGAACCTTTCAAGGCTTGTCCATCCCTGATCATTGATCATTATTACGTGTTTTGTAGGTTTAATGGTCTCTTGTGACGTTTTGTTTTAAGCAGGGCTGAGCAAACGTGTTCTATCTGATTTTTAAATCAATGTAGAACCTTGCAGTTTATAAAGTTCTAATGTAATTATTAATAGTTCCTCTTGGCTACGTCTAGACTGGCATGATTTTCCGGAAATGCTTTTAACGGAAAAGTTTTCCGTTAAAAGCATTTTCGGAAAAGAGCGTCTAGATTGGCAGGACGCTTTTCCGCAAAAGCACTTTTTGCGGAAAAGCGTCCATAGCCAATCTAGACGCGCTTTTCCGCAAAAAAGCCCTGATTGCCATTTTCACGATCGGGGCTTTTTTGCGGAAAACAAATCTCTGCTGTCTACACTGGCCCTTGTGTGCAAAAGTTTTTCAGAAAAGACTTTTGCCCGAACGGGAGCAGCATAGTATTTCCGCAAAAACACTGACAATCTTACATGAGATCGTCAGGGCTTTTGCGGAAATTCAAGCGGCCAGTGTAGACAGCTGGCAAGTTTTTCCGGAAAAGCGGCTGCTTTTCCGGAAAAAGTGGCCAGTCTAGACACAGCCCTTCAGAAGAGTCGGAAGGCAGGGGCTTGGAGGGCAGGGCTGTGGGGGAGGGAAGGAAAGAAGGGGAGCCAAAACTCTAGGGGGGACAAAACCTAGGAAACATTAGAATGGAAAATGGAAGAGGGTGAGAAATGAATTGAAAGGAAGTAGAACTTTCTAAAAGTCATTTATTGTATAGAGATCCCCCATTTGTAGTAGTTTAACTTTTTGAGCTGTTCTCCCAGGTCTAATAAAGAATGCAGATTGTACTATAGATAGGAAAACATAGGGCTGTTGTTATTTATTTTTGATACATTGAATCACCCTCAAGAGAGAGAGAGAAAATGTACAAAGTAAGTGCTTAAATTATGGGAAGATGGTTCACACCCTCCAGACTAGCTTTGTAACCCCACAGGATTCTTGGAAAATGTCTTGAGACCTAGAAAGCTGCAAGCCTCTCCCATCTCAAAGGCTTGCCTCTCAACAAGCATACATAATGCTCCTGCCGCGTTTAAAGGAAAACATCACAGCTTTGAGAAGGGTCAGCCAGAGATGATATAACTGCAAATACGAAAGGAAATCAAAGAGCTGCGGGGTTCCGCCCATGAGAGAGAAGCAGAATTAGATGCTGTGAGGGTAGCCAACACTGAAGTAAACTGAACCGGAAGAGATGCCTGGAGTAAAGTATTTCTCCTCCATAACTCCTATGCGTATGAATGCACAGCAAACCCTAACCAACGTTTACATTTTTAAGCTTTGAAATGCCCTCCTTAAATTAATTAATGGGGCTACTTTTCTAGCATTGTCAGGAGTTTAGTGTGAAGTGAGTATTTGGTGTTTAAAGCCCCCAGATCCTGGAGTCATGTGAATACATGACTAGTGCAATGGGGCCCCAATCTAGGTTAGGGCCCTTGGATAATATTCTAATGCAAATAATAAAGCTAGTAAGAAAAGGGAGAAGAAAAATGTCTAAATGTTTGGAACCTTCAAGATGGTTTTATTTATTCAAGACCATTCCTCATCTACCTTCCCTTTTAGGCTCATGTGTGTATTGTTTCAAATTATGACAGTAACCTCTTTGGGGCATAGACTCTTCTTAGTTTTCTACTGTGCCTAGCTCAATGGGGCCCTAAACCTACTGCAGTACAAACAATAATGACTATATTTGGCTGTAATGTTTGTTGGCAGTGTTTCTCTGACTTTTTCCACATGGTGACCTCCTTTTCCATACCAGAAACTCCCTCCCTGCCTTACGTAGCTGAGATTCAGGATAAAATTTTCAAAATCACTTAAGTCCCATCTTCAAAAGTACCCAGGGACTAGACTATGGAAGTAGGTAGGGATTTCAAAAGTACCTAGGTACCTAATTCTCATTGATTTTCAGTGGGAAATTATGCACTGGGTAGAATGTTTGAAAGTGTCCAGGTAGTAACTCTCCCATATGGAGTAAGGTGCCCTAACAATTTTAAAAATCCCACTGGGCAGCTATCTGCGTTTCTAGGGGCATGGCTATACTGAGAAATGATTTTGAAATAACTCCTTTCATTTCAAAATAGCAAGGCCAGCATCCACACTACCAAGGCTGTTATTTAGAAATAATGGGTTTGGTATTTTGAAATAATAACTCCTGCTTGTGAAGAGGAATAATTTTTTTCAAAATAGTTATTACGGGAGTTGCTATTTCAAAATAACTTATTTTGAAATAATTTCCTAGTGTATACATAGCCTAGATGCCTAAATACCTTTTAAAATATGGCCCTAAATGTCTTAGTAGCCCAAGTCCCCTTGACTTTCAGTAAGATTTGGACACTTATATTTAGTTTACCCTTTCTGAGTTATCAAAATGGGAAGAGCAAATTGCTTGAAAGCCTCCATTAAATCTTTAATATTAACATAGCATCCCTTTCCTTATAGCTAAGCTAGTTCCATTTGCTAGTGTGTAACATATCTTAGACTAGCCTCATGACGTTCTTAATCTATATTTTCAGTGACTGAGCTGTCCCCTGATTCACATCTGCCAAAGGTAATTGGACATCAACTCACACTTTCCTGATCAATTTCCAAAGCTATTTCATTTGATTGTGTTTGGTCATCTTTTTTTACATTTTTAATTATGCCTAGATTTCTATCTGAAATCCGTTGATAGAGGTTATGTATGTTCTTTTTATGCTATCTGATTGTTTTAATTCCACAGAGTACTTTGAAGAGTTTAAGTATGTATTAGATATCACATTGAAGGATCAGCCAAGCAAGGAACATTGAGAAAGTCACATATTCTTTCTCTTTGACCTATGATATTTGAAATGTAAACCTCTTGCATGCCATTAACAATTTGAACATCTATAAACATTCTCAGTATGTTTAGATTTTGTTTTTGGACTAGTTTGAATATGTCCATGTAGTTTTTCCTTTAATCTATCCAAGAATATTTAATGGTCCATTTGGTTTGCTGTTTATTTCTTTGGTTTTTTTCGAAGTAATATCTGAGCAATTTGTGTTACAAAGTGTAGAGTAGTGGGAGACTGCATGGTCTAGCTGAAAGCCAGCGACTCCCAGTTCCAATGCTGCCTCTCTTACTGTTTTTTCATATGGCCTTGGTAAAGTCATGTACCACTGTATCAGAGGGGTAGCCGTGTTAGTCTGAATCTGCATAAACAACGAGAAGTCCTGTGGCACTTTCCAGAGACTAATAGATTTATTGGAGCATAAGTGGGCATTTGACGAAGTGAGTCTTTGCCCATGAAAGCTTATGCTCCAATAAATCTGTAAGTCTATAAGGTGCCACAGGATTTCTCGTTGTTCATGTCTTTCAGTTCTCCCATTGTATAATGAAGATAATGATGCATCTTTATAATGATCCATCTCGCTGGGCCCCTGGGCAAGGTGAGGGAGACAGATAGCTCTTTGCCCCCGATAGGGCGGGACATCAATCAAAAGAGGTAGAGATAGCCTTCCCCAGGCAGCCCTCAGCGCAAGCCAGAGTGAGCCACAGGAGGCTCGGGTGGCAAATCCAAGGGCCCAGGGCTCCAGCTTCTGCTGCAGTAATGGCAGCAGGTTGGATGCCCCAGGCCCTTTTGAATCACCAGGCCTCAGTGCAGTTGCTCCCTTGCCCCCCCACTTTGTCCCCCGGCAGTGAGCCTGTGTGAATATGGTAGGACTGGATTCGTGTTTATGCAGTGCTATGTGGCACTGAGTAGAGTTCAGAAGGCCTGGTGGTTTGCGATGCTAGAGGTCATGAGTTCATTCAAATCCCCATGTGGCTGTTGTTGAAGGAGCTGGGCTTTAATTCAAACTGGAATTATTTCAGGGAAATTCTATGGCTTGTGTAATCCAGGAGGTCAATCTAGGTAATCGCAGAGGCCCCTTCAGGGTTTAGAATTCAACATCCATAGGATTGAAAGTGCTACATTTTAACAGAAAACTTGCAGAGGTATGATTTGAATAAACACTCTGATTTTGGAACCTGATCTGTACTTCTTTCTCCAAGTGACTAAATCACACTTTTGAATTTAAGCTTTAGATTCCTAAATAGTGCTGGGCAAATAACTGGTCCTCCCCCCCCCCCCCCATCTGTTCCAATAAGTTGGAAAAAACTGAGCTTTTAAAAGTCTTTTTATTTTTAAATGAAATTAAAATACATTTCAGAACAAAAAATAGGTTCAAATTGAAAAAATCAAACAGTTTTAATCTCAAAATGTTGAAACAAAATATTTCAGTTTGGGAGTATTTTTGTCCAATGGAAACAATTTGGAAAAATCAGCATGAATTCATGAAGTGTTTTGATCAAACTGAATATGTGTTATTTCGTGAAAAAAAAGTTTGGGGAGAAGGATTTTCATCAGCTCTGCTTCCAAATCATTTAGATGCTTTTGATGCTTTTTGATCATTAATGACTTGGATGATGGGTTGGTTTGCACCCTCAGGGTACGTCTACACTACAATGTTAAGTCGAACTAACTTAGTTCGAATTAGTTAATTCGAACTAAGCTAATTCGAACTAACGCATCTAGAACTAAAAACTAGTTCGAATTAGCGTTTTGTGGACCCTGAGCATTAAGTGGACCCTGAACCAGGCTTAAGGATGGCCGGAAGCAGTGCCGGCAGGGCATCAGAGGACTTAGAGCATGGAGCTGCTGTCTCAGGCTAGCCGAGGGCTGTGCTTAAAGGGTCCCGACCTCAACCCCGGACAGACAGTTCTCAGGGGTGCCCCGCTTGCAAAGCAGTCCTGGCTTGGAGTGCCCTGAGTGCCCACACTGGGCACATCACAGCACTCGGCCATCAGATCGGCTGCACTTGCCGCAGGCTGCCATCTGGGGAGAGGGGGTAATTGGGGGGCTGCAGGGGAGCTTCCACCCCCAGAAGCCCGCAGAGCCAGCCCAGTCCTCCCCATCGGGGGTTCGTGCCCCATTCCTCCCTCACCTCCTTCCACTTACCCTTCCCTAGCCCCTCTTCTTGATGTACAAAATAAAGATAATGTGTCTTCCAAAATGGAATCTGTCTTTATTGAACAAAACTGGGGGAGACTGGGAAAAGGAAGTGGGAGAGGGGAAGAGAGAGGCTGGGAGAGGGGAGGGCAACTAAAATGATCAGGGGTTGGGAACAGGTCCCATATGAAGAGAGGCTAAAGAGACTGGGACTTTTCAGCTTAGAAAAGAGGAGACGGAGGGGGGACAGGATAGAGGTCTCTAAAAGCAGGAGTTGGGTGGAGAGGGTGCATACAGAAAAGTTCTTCATTAGTTCCCATAAAGAAGGACTAGAGGACACCAAAGGAAAGGAATGGGTAGCAGGCTTCAAACTAGTAACAGAAAGTTGTTCTTCCCAAAGCAAAGAGTCAACCTGTGGAACTCCTTGCTGCAGGAGGCTCTGAAGGCTAGAACTGGAACAGAGTTTAAAGGGAAGTGAGATCAAGTCATGGAGGTTGGGTCCATGGAGTGGTATTAGCCAGGGGGTAGGAGTGGTGTCCCTGCCCAAGGTTTGTGGAAGGCTGGAGAGGGATGGCACGAGACAAATGGCTTGGTCACTGTCTTCGGTCCATCCCCTCCAGGGTTCCTAGGGTTGGACGCTGTCAGCAGACATGCTACTGGGCTAGATGGACCTTTGGTCTGACCCAGGATGGCCATTCTAAGCTCAGGGCTCAGGGTCGGGGGTCTCAGTGGACCCCCTTGATTCTCTTGCACACCTGCTCCTGGATGGCCAGGCTGGCAGCTCTCCTGCCCTAGCCGGCCACTTTCCTGTGCCTAGTGTGGAGGTTGTGGACGAGGTCCACGATGTCCGCACTAGCCCAGGCGGGTGCCCGCCTCTTGTGGTCCCAGGCAAGCTCCTGGGAGCCACCAGCCTGGTCCCGGGAAGAGGGGGAGGGCTGGGGGGCATTGGGTGGGTGGCTCGAGCCGTGCCAGGTGCAGGGTCTGCTGGCTGGGTACTGGCAGGCTTGCACCTGGCACTGGCACCGTAGCCAGCCCGTGCCCCTTTAAGGGGTCCAGGGCCGGGAGGGGGGCAGACGAGTTTCCCTGGTGTTGGCCAGAGTGGCCACCAGGGAAAGCTGGGGAGGGCTAGCCTCCCACTAGTTCGAATTAAGGGGCTACACAGCCCTTAATTTGAACTAGCTAGTTCGAACTAGGCTTAATCCTCGTGGAATGAGGATTACCTAGTTTGAACTAAGCGCTCCGTTAGTTCGAATTAAATTCGAACTAACGGAGCGCTACTGTAGCGCCTATGAAAGTTAGTTCGAACTAACGTCTGTTAGTTTGAACTAACTTTGTAGTGTAGACATACCCTCAGCAAGTTTCAGGATGAGATAGATATGCTAGAGTCTAGGGATAATGGTCCAGCGTGTTCTAGACAAATTGGCACATCAGGTCAAAAGACATCTGATGAAGTTCAACAAGAGGTGTAGAGTCCTGCACTTGGGATGGAAGAATCCTGTGCCCTGCCACAGACTGGAGACCAACTGGCTAAGCAGCAGTTCTGTAGAAAAGAACCTGGGGGTTACAGTGGATGAGAAGACTGATGACTCAACAGTGTGCCCTTGCAGCCAAGAAGGCTAATGGCATATTGGGATGCGTTAGTAGGGGGATGTCTACACAACAAAGTTATTTCGGAATAATGACCGCTATTCCAAAATAACTTCGCGAGTGTCCGCTCAGCAAAACTGCCATTTTGAAATAATTTTGAAATAGCGGATGGCTTATTTCAAGTTCTGTAAACCTCATTCTACAAGGAATAGCGCCTTTTCTGAAATAGCTATTTGGGAATAGGTGCCGAGGTGCGGCACTGCGGGGACATACCCGGCAGTGCCCCAGCTGCTCTGTCCCAGGCGTCCAGATTCAGCCGCTGTTACTTCCTGTAGTCAGCCGCTGATCAGTTTCAACAGTGGCTGAATCAGACACACCTGGAGCAGAGCAGCTGGGGTGCTGCTGGGTTGGTCCAGTAGCGCCGCACCTCGGCGCTGTGGGACCAACCGGCAGCCCCCCAGCTGTTCTACCCCTGGTGTCGGCGAGAAAAGCCTGGTCTGCTGGAGGGGGGGGGGCGCACTAGCTGCAGACCATGGAGACGCAGAGCGGCTTTTCCCGCCGCTCCGCGTCTCCCTGGTCTGCTGGGGGGAAGTGGCCCCCACCCTGGGCGCGTGGCGCATGCGCAACCCTGCCCCTGCCCGGCCCAGCAGCCCCAAAAGGTTGGGGACCACTGCTCCACACCACTCATGATTTTATAGATCTCTATCCTATCCCCCCTCAGTCTCCTCTTTTCCAAGCTGAAAAATCCCAGTCTCTTTAATCTCTCCTCATATGGGACCCGTTCCAAACCCCTAATCATTTTAGTTGCTCTTCTCTGAACCTTTTCTAATGCCAGTGTATCTTTTTTGAGGTGAGGAGACCACATCTACGTGCAGTATTCAAGTGGTGGACGTACCTTGGATTTATATAAGGGCAATAAGATATTCTCCGTCTTATTCTCTATGCCTTTTAAAATGATTCCTAATATCCTGTTTGCTTTTTTGACTGCCGTTGCACGCTGCGTGGACGTCTTCAGAGAACTAGCCACCATGACTCCAAGATCTCTTTCCTGATTAGCTGTAGCCCCCATCATACTGTACGTATAGTTGGGGTTATTTTTTCCAATGTGTATAACTTTACATTTATCCACATTAAATTTCATTTGCCATTTTGTTGCCCAGTCACTCAGGTTGGTGAGATCTTTTTGAAGTTCTTCACAGTCTGCTTTGGTCTTAACTATCTTGAGCAGTTTGGTATCATCTACAGACTTTGCCACCTCACTGCTTACCCCTTTCTCCAGATCATTTATGAATAAGTTGAATAGGACTGGTCCTAGGACTGACCCTTGGGGAACACCACTAGGTACCTCTGTCCATTCAGAAAATGTACCATTTATTCCTACTCTTTGTGTCCTGTCTTTTAAGCAGTTCTCAGTCCATGAAAGGATCTTCCCTCTTATCCCATGACATAATTTACATAAGAGCCTTTGGTGAGGGAACTTGTCAAAGGCTTTCTGGAAATCTAAGTACACTATATCTACTGGATCCCCCTTGTCCACATGTTTGTTAACCCCATCAAAGAACTCTGAGGGTATGGCTACACTAGCCACCCTAGTTCGAACTAGGGTGGCTAATGTAGTCATTCAAACTTGCAAATGAAGCCTGGGATTTAAATATCCAGGGCTTCATTTGCATGTTCCCAGGCGCCGCCATTTTTAAATGCCCGGTAGCTCGAACTACCTGCTCGCGGCTACACGCAGCACGAGCTAGGTAGTTTTAATTAACACTCTTAATTTGAATTACCATTACTCCTCATTGCAGGAGGAGTAACGGTAGTTCGAATTAAGAGTGTTAATTCGAACTACCTAGCCCATGCTGCGTGTAGCCGCGGGCAGGTAGTTCGAGCTACCGGGCATTTAAAAATGGTGGTGCCCGGGAACATGCAAATTAAGCCTGGGATATTTAAATCCCGGGCTTCATTTGCAAGTTCGAATGACTACATTAGCCCCCCTAGTTCGAACTAGGGTGGCAGTGTAGCCATACCCTAATAGATTAGTAAGACATGATTCCCCTTTACAGAAACTATCTTGACTTTTGCCCAACAAATTATGTTCTTCTATGTGTCTAACTATTTTATTCTTAAATATTGTTTCTACTAATTTGCTTGGTATTGATGTTAGACTTACCGGTCTGTAATTGCGAGGATCACCTCTAGAGCCCTTTTTAAATATTGGTGTTACATTAACTATCTTCCAGTCATTGGGTGCAGAAGCTGGTGCCAACCAGTCCTCCACTGCTTCCTGGGAGCATTCACCCAGCTCCCAGGAGCCTGCCAGGGGCCACAAATGATGTGTGCCTTCCTGGCCTGGACCTTATTGAGGTTTGGGGAGATGAGACAAACCTCCAGGATCTTGCTTCAAACACTGAATCGCAGACGTCTGTAGCCGCATGGGAGGCAGCCTGGGGAGCAAAGGCCACATCTGCACCCAAGAACAGGTGTGGATGAAGGTCAAGGAGCTCCACCAGGCTTATGCCAGGGCCAAGGAGGGCAGCTCCCAATCCGGGGCAGAGCCTCACACCTGCCCATATTACAATGAGCTGAACTGCATCCTGAGGGGCGTGGCAGTCCTTCCCTTCCCACCTCCCTATAGTTATAGACTCTGGGATGGAGACACCAGTCGTTGTCCTCGCTGGGGGTCCAGAGGACAGCAACGAGGAGGAGGAGGCTCAGGACCTGGGAGAGGCCAGCCTGACCACTGAGCTGACCCAGGAGTCCCGAGTCCTTCCTGCGGACATCTTCCAGGCATCATCCGAGGCTGGGGAAGGAACATTGTGTGAGTGTCATCACTTTCCCATCATGCAGGGCCGGGGGGAGCCAGGTGCTCCGCACTTGGGCCTTGCTGGCCACGGATCACGCAGCAACCTGTGCGCGTGGGAGCATGTGCCATGCCACTCCTGGGCACATGGCCCCAGCAGGCTGCAACACGTGAGCCTTGGGCTATTGGCCACAGGGTGTCTGGAGAGACCTGCCATGCCCCTGACTCCAGGGTGGAACATCCTCCCTCCATAATCCCCCTCCCTTCACAAGCCCCCTCTAGGAGGAGGCAGGAGACATTCCCTCCCCCCACACTCACTGAGCACTTCTGCACATGGCACACAGGCATGGCCACAGTCTTGGGGCAGCCCCCAGGCCCAGGGACATCAGGGGCCACTGGTCATAGCGCACACGGCCTGGCTCCAAGCACACTGGCTGTGACGATGCAGAGAACTGTTGTTCTTGGCTTGCGGGGGGGCTGACTTCAGGCAGTGTCTGCTGGGCTGACTGACCCTTTTTCTTTGTTCTCCACAGCCAGACCAGCTTTGAGTGGAGGGTGGCCCACACCCCCCGGGACTTCCTCTGTTACACTTGTGTAAATTGAATTCCACCAAAGTCAGTGAAGGCAGTCCAGCTTTACGCTGGCATGAATGGGAATAGACTTTGGCCCTTAATGTTTTTATGGGTTTCCTGGTGTCACTTGCTGTCAGTAAAGATGTACACAAATATATACAATATCAACTGTGAGGATTTTCCTATAGGGAGTTCAGATAAGTGGTCTGGATTTCTTGTTCCTATTCCTGACTGGCACTGACTTGCTTCATGATCTTGGGGAAAGTAATATCTCTTCACCTTTTGGGTTTTGTTTTGTTTTGCTAAAATCAAGTTTGCTTGCAGTTTAATATTGATTGCATCCTTTGACAGAGACTGCAACCTGCATACTTGATGAACCTGGCTCACTACTGCTTTCGTCCAATTTCATTTGGGTGTAACTCTGTTGAAATCAGTGGTAAAACAAGACTAATGCAATGGTGAGTCAGGATCTATAATCCGAGCAGACCTTGATGGTCTCTAACTTATATGATTCATCTGTAAATGGGTCTAAGATATTTAACCACCTTCCAGCAGTGTTGTGGATTTTAATTCACTAATGCATGTAATCCTTGGATGAAAAGTAGAATATGAGTGTGCAGTACACTTATGATGATGAAGAAGAATATCCCTCTCTCTATTTGAGAAACATAATTTTGAAAGCCTTTAGTATCTCTTCTAACTCCCACTGGAGTCCTTAGAAAGACTCCCACAGACTTCTCCAGAAGTTGGATCAGGTCTTAAGTGGAGAATTCTTCTTGATTCTTCTAAAGCACATCTCCCAGGGGAAACTTTGCCTATATTTTCCCAGAAGAGTTTTCTCTTTCAGTTAAGAATTTTTATCAGCAATTCTTATGCTAACAGGGGTCAGGAGAGGAGGTGTTTCTCACGTTACACTTGAAGCTTCTCATGAATAATGGCCTATATCTCTTCCATTGTCTATCCAAAACATAAGCAACCAGACATAAGGCCAGAGGAGAAATTTAAAGAGTGCTGAATGAGCCAGCAGGACAGACTAAGAGCTAAGATAGTCAGCAAATGAAATAAATACAAGGTAGAGCAGATGGTTATTTGGGGAAATGTTTGAGCAGATTAACTACTCAGCAACTAGCAACTGTATGAGATTCTCTAGTTAAAAAGTACCTTGAACCTTCAGAGTGAGATTAAGAGGATCACAGATGAAGATCACTATATCCAAAATAAATGAGAGATCATTATTCTTGAAATAATTTTCTAAATGTTAAGTAGAGCTCATCAAGCTTTTTACAGAAATCTGAGGAGGGGTGTTAATGTTACATTTTCGACTATCTTTTGCCTCAGTTTAGGGGCAATCTGTTTATTTCACAGTACTTTTTCCCCATTGTCATTTTCTTTAATTTAATTTCTTTCCATTTTTCTGTTTCCTAAAAATTATGTGGATAAAATAGTTGAATAGTTTCTAGTTTGAGCAGGATGAGTATTCTCACTTGAATTATGTGGCATTTTAAAGGGAAATGAAATCCCTCTGAAAACTCATTTAACTTTGTTTGCTAAGAAAGCAGCAGCCATCTGATTTGAATTTTTATGTATGCTTTTTTACTGATGTTGATTCAATAATGCAAAAACATAAAGCGCTATTAGTACACAGAGAAAGCAGAAAGTTACAATCTCAGAGCCCAGTCTCGCAAACATAAAGGCGTATGAGTAACCTGATGGATGTAAGTCGTCCATTTGAATTCAGCAGGACTGCTCTTGTGTATAAAGTTTGTAATGTGTGTAAATGTTTGCTGTAACGTCGGACTCTCACCATATGTTGATGGCAATTTGTTTCTGTGTCGTGTTGGATTTTGCAACAACAATCTCTAGAAATTTCAAGTCTCTAGTTAGGGTTTGCATATGATTTTCAGGTAGGTTCCCCTGCCCCAAAACTCTTTGGCCCAGAGATCTTATAAAACTCTACTGAGGTCAATGATGCTGCCCTGATTTGCACCTGCTGTTGGGTGGCCTCAGGCATTTTCTTGAGTTTGAACAAAGCCAGTGTTGGCACTTAGAACCACTGAGTTAAATGAAGTTGTGCATCAAATACAACATTGGGGTCAAACCCCAAAGAAATCCCTTCAGGACACTCTCTGGGCCAGAGCCTTCAGGTGGTACAGAAGGGCCCCTTTACATCAGGTGAACTCACTGCTGCAAGTGGCCATTGAGTTAAAGCCTTATGGTTGGCTTTGAGATCAATAATCCTTGTAATTATGAGGCTAAGATAAGAGTGATAAAATCTTCATGCTTAGGTCCACAAGCTAATTACTGCAAGGGTCAGGAAAGCTTTCACCTCTCTTGGTCCAGCAGACTACATATGGATATATTGTGGAAGGGAGTTTTGCCTTCCAGTGAAATATAAATCACTGACTTAAAAGAATAGTGGCCAGTCTGTGTTTTCTATAATAGCTCATTAAAAATTATCATAGAAGAAGCTCTTTCGACTTACCTCAGATCATCCTGCATCTCCATATCTGAGTGAATAAAAATTATTGATTGATCAACGCACTGAACTGTAAATACTTTTTGCTTCTGTCTATCCTTGCGAAATCTAGGATTTAGCTTCTCTTTGGAAGAGCCATTTCCATACTTCTCTACCTGCCAAAACCCAAGTAGTGGTGTATATTTGGTTGGAGGGGCTTTGGGAGGGAAAGAACCAACTTAAGGGACACACAAAAACAATTAGACTGCTGAAAGAAGGATGGGATTCATTTCTGTAGCATAAAAACCATTTTCCATAACCTCACTTTCTTGAAAAAACATGGGAGTCCTGTGACACCATAAAGATTAAAAATGTATATAGGCATAAGCTTTGGGGGGTAAAAATCATTCTGTCAGATGCATAGAGTAGAAATTACAGAGGTGCAGTATACACTAGCATATCAAAAGAAGGGAGTTACTTATGAGGTGTAGGACCAGTGTTAACTTTTGTGAGTTTGTGTTTTTGATTGGCATCATAGAAGCGAGAGCAAGTGAGACAAATGTGGTTCAAAACGAAGGACAGCTGAGACGTTTTCAAAGCTCATGAGTCCCATTTTCAAAAGTGATTTAGTCAATAAGATTGGGATTTTCAAAAGACCATAGGGCTACGTCTACACTGGCCCCTTTTCCGGAAGGGGCATGTTAATTTCAGCTATCGTAGTAGGGAAATCCGCGGGGGATTTAAATATCCCCCGCGGCATTTAAATAAAAATGTCCTACTTCAAAGTAGGAATAAGAGCCTCCAGAAAAGGGCGCTTTTTCCGGAGGATCGGGGCCAGTGTAGACGCTCTTTTCCGGCTTTTCTAAAAGCCGGAAAAAAGCGGCAGACATTTTTATTTAAATGCCGCGGGGGATATTTAAATCCCCCGCGGATTTCCCTACTACGATAGCTGAAATTAACATGCCCCTTCCGGAAAAGGGGCCAGTGTAGACGAGCCCTAGGAGTTTAAATTGCCAAATCCAAGTGAAAAACCAATAGGAGTTGGGCACCTAACTTCTTATGCTCCTTTTAACATCCAAACTTAAGTCTCATGGGACTTAGGCACCTAAATGCCTAAGGGCCAGATTGTTAAAGTTATTTAGGTGCTGATAGATGCCCACTTAGATAGATGCCTGAGTCAGATCAATGGGAGTTGTGTGCCTAATCTATTTAGACACATTTGAAAATCCCACTAGGTGGCTTATCTATCTCTTAAAGTGCTTAAATAATTGTAAAAAATGCCTCTTAGATTCTTAAGTCACTTTGGGTGACATTTTCAGAAGCACTTATGTCTCAATGCAGCTTTTCGTTATTGTAGTTTTCATCAAATGAGTCAGCCTTTCTGGGCTATTAACACAACACAAAGGGTGAGAGAGAACTGCAATGGGGGTTTTGTCCTGCTATGACAGCAGTTTCTCGGGATCCTAAATGTCTTGCAAGGGGAGAATTCAGCCTTCAGTAGCGGCCATATGCTGGCCTCCTGCTGTAAGACCTGGTGCAGGGGGTGTGCTGGAGGTAGAGCCAGGGTGGCATGAGCAGGGACATTGTGCAGGGTAGGTATGGGGAGTCCGAGTCTCTCTGTGAGGTGGAATAGCCCATAGCAAACTCTGGGGTGGCTCTAATTTACACTAAAGGCTAACATGGTCCAAGGAGCAGCCCGGAATCCAGAGGGAGCCCTGGAGGCATAAAATCTCCTTTGTCCTCCTTGTACTTTCTGGTTTAGATCTCCAGGAGGCGCAACACAAAACTGCAATCCACATGGCTTTCACTGCCACGCTTGAGGACTTAGAGAAGAGATCCCAGCAGGGGAATCGAGAGGCCAATTAATAAAAACTCCTTTCTGTGTCTGCTTCCTCCGTGGGTGTTCTTGGCCTACCTCCGATGATCCTAAAGACCGAGGCTTGTCCTTGGAACACCATGTAAACTGGGAGCAGCGGTTTTGTATAAATTGGGAACTAAACTGGTCACCAGAGAATGAAAATCTGGCAGGCAGAGCTGATTAGACATGCTCAGAAGAGTTTGCGATCTCACTGCCGTGCGCCCTGTGGGCTCACAGTGGAAAAACAAGCCAGTGTGCTGCCAATATTTAAATATGTGATTCTATTGTTTTATCTGCAAATGAGATCAGTTAGGAGGAAAGAGCTCAGCACATTTCAGGGTTTAATTTTTTCCCTGTGGCATCGCTAGGGATCTGAAGCATCAGTCACCGCTTCCACAAACATCTTAAGGCTTTTTAGTTCAGCACCTCTTTGCCTTTTCCCTACTTGCAACTGATTTTTCATTCTAAGCTGCCTTCCTCCTAGGGGCCCCTCCTGCCACCCATCTGGGGTGTACTCAGGACTCTCCTTCAGAAATATGAGAAGGGCAGGTCATGGCACTACTAGGTTGAGAACTCCTGCTCTAGTCGATTCTGTTTAGATTCTCTTATGCCAGGGGTGGACAATAATTTTTTGCCGGGGGCCAGTACAGAAATTTTTGAAGTGGCCCTGGCTCACACTGGAAGGGGCAGGGCCTCAAGCAGAAGGGACGGAGCCAGGATACTTCCCTGCTTCCCCACCCATAGACCATGATTGGTCTAGGGATGGGAAAGCGCCTTTGCCCCACTCCCCGAGGTTCTCCCTAGGCACCCATGCCCCTGGTGGTGGGAAGAGACTTCGCGTGTTCCCCCTTCTACCTCCAGGCCAATCAGGGCTTGGGGGCAGGGGAGTGCGCGAAGCCTCTTCCCACCCTGCCAGGAGCACGTGGTGCTTCTAAGTGCCATGCTCTCCTGGCAGGGCGGGGGCAGGGTGAAGAAAACTTTGTGCTCTCCCCCTCCCCAGGCCAATCAGGGAGTGTGTGACGTCTGCTCCTGGCAGGGTGGAGGAAACTTCATGCGCTTCCCCTTGCCCCCAGACCCTAACTGGCTGGGGGGTGGGGAAGAGCCAGGGCCTCTGTGGGCCGGATCAACCTGCTTGGCAGGCTTTTGCCCACTCTTGTCTTATGTCAAATCTTCTTCATGGTATCTGAGAGCCAAGTAATGTGACTAGTATCGGACCCATCACGTCTTCCTTTCCTTAGCCACTGGGGAGGGGGAAGTTATGTGTTTACATGTGCAGTCCCTCTCTATGCCCATGTCTAGAGCCCCGTGGGGGTACAAAATTGATATCTGCATCTGCATCCTCAAAAATGAACTGCTGACATCCACCTCCATGGATGTAAGGTGGATAGTGCAATTTTGCAGGGCTGTAGATTCAACATTTGTACAGATACATATCTGCAAAAATGACCTGCAGACATTCGCATTCATATCCGCACATGCGGATACCCATGGATATAAAACTCATGGATTTGCAGGGCTCTAGCCATGTCTGCATCATCAGGTAGGGGTGCGATTTTCCTCATGTACACAAACGCACAGTAGCTTGAAGAAAGCTAGCATCCGTATAACTAGCAATGTAGCCGCTGCAGCACATGCAGGGGCAGTGGTGGTACAGTTTCGCTGTGCCAAATACATCCCCACTGGTTTCAGGTAGGCCGGCACCAAGCTCAATGAAAATTGTTGGGTTTAGGCTGTTGCTGATGGTTTACGGCAGGGGTGGGGAACCTTTTTTGGGTTGGGGGCCGCTAGTCCACAGAAAAATCAGTCGGGGGCCACAAACAAATGAGAAGCAAAAACAAAAAAACAGAAACCCCTCACTGACGTGGCCCCGACTGAGAAGGAGAAAGACCCTCCCCGCATTCCCCTCATATACCAGCACCTGGGGGCGCCCAGGCTAGTAGATTTTGTGTGCTTCCAGTGAAGCGGGGGAGGGGGCGAGCTCCAGGGGCCAGCTCCAGGCAAGCCAGACGCTGGATGTGGCCCCTGGGCCTTAGGTTTCCCACCCCTGGTTTATGGCAGGAGGTCAGACAGGATCGTTTGCTGGTCCTATCTGGAGTTGAGGACTCTGACTCATACTCCTACAGTATAGTGTTGATATAGTCTATCTATGTGTGTTTATGTATATGCATGTGTGTATAATATATATGGTGTATCCACATGCATATGTCACAGTGAATAAATTGTATAAGTACCTATCCTACTATCATACCCATGATCTCCTGAGAAATCTCACCAGAGTTAAATTTGTTCCATTCCATGTATTGGGGAATGGCGCGAGGTCATGCATTTGATGTAGAATGGCAGTGGTACCAGTCAGATACCTGGACAACTGATTCACCATAGTGTACCCTATCCAGCAGGTGCCTTTCATCTGTCATTTGGTGCTTCGACTCCTCATTTCAGACTTCACCATTTACTTTAATTAAGTTCTCCCAGTTGTTGCTTGTGGGAGGCTTCTAGCAGCTTTCTTTCCAAGCATTTGATGTTCTGAGATCCTCCAACACAGCTCAGGAGCACTGTACTGTTGCTATGCTGTGAGCAGAGGAATTTTCATGTGGCTGGAATCCAGGAAATGTGGGTTTGGTTCGTAGCTTATTAACAGACCTGCTGCATGAGTTTGAGTGAGCCACTTAGGCCCAGATCCTCAAAGACACATAGGAGTATAACTCCAGGGAAATCATTAGCAGTTAGGAACCTAATAGCTTTTGAGGATTTGGGCCTTTTAATTTCTTTCCCTGCTCTGGTTCCCCAGCTGTAAACAATTCAAACAATGCTTCCCTGCAACTGGTGTGATGATAAATCTATAAATAGTTGAATGCTGCTTTGATGGCAGCCATAAACAGCAAGATCCTGATCTAGAGATCAAGATGAGGGCAACGGTTCATATTTCTAGATAGAGCTGGTTGAGAGCTATAATTTACTTTGTGATGACCATCATTTGGATAACACAGTGTCCCTTCACAGGGTTGCATATAATAACCTTGACTCTACTATACAGTTTAGTTATTGGTGGTAATGTTTCCTTTGCTTTTCACATTGTTGCTGAAAGGACAGGTGCTCATGTTTGCTTAGGTTTGGTCTAATGATTATTAAACTATTACCATTGTTGACTCGTGGGCAAATGTCCTTATTTCAGTATGGCCCCATAGTATTTCCAAGAATGATATTAGGGAATTCTTAAAACAACATTTCCATTGCTATATGAGATTGCTTGAGTATTATTAAGGTTAGCCAGAGAAATATTAGATGATCTATAGCAGTTTCTCAACCTTTTTTTTTAATAAAGTACCCCTTTAAACAAATTATAAGTACCCCCAGTACCTACAGTTTTCAGACATACAATTTTTTTTCTACCACTTCAACACATTTGTTTAAACAACTTAATTGTGGCTGGGCGGGCAATGAAATTTTTGGATGTAAAAAGTACAAAAATAATAAAGCACTGTAAAACTTAAAACAAAAATTCAGTTTTTCCAAATGTCAGCTGTGTTGACGTACCCCCCCAGACTTCTCTTGAGTACCCCTAAGTATACTCGTACCACTGGTTGAGAAACACTGATCTATCTGTATTGGCTAAGCCCCCTCTCTGCCAAGTTTGGAACTACCAAATACTTCCAAGTTTATTCATTTCCATTGTTCTTTTGAAGCCCGGAAGCTACAATAATGTTTTTTCCCTTTTTCATAGATGTGGGACGCTTAGTGAAAGGGGCAGCCGTGACTGCACATGGTTCTTTAGCAGAGCAGTAATTTACAGGTAGTCACAGGCTTCTTGTGAATTATAAAAGCTGCATCTACATTGTTGAATGTAACATAGCCCCTACTGGCTTTCCTTTTTATCCGTTAGAATTGTTGCATCCAGGCCATGTGAGAGTCCAACTTTAAATCTTGAGGGGCTGATTTCATCAAGTGCTGAGTACTATTGGAAGTTAATAGGAAAGGCAGATACACCGCACCTCTGAAAAGCAAACTTCTAAGTGTATATGTATCTCTTGAAAGGAATGTTGGGCTCCACTAACTTGTTACATCCACCTGTCCAAAAAACCCACCATGACCAGCGTTTGGAGATGAAACTGATGCAGTGCGATCTAGTGGAGTGAGATTCAAGATTCCTTCACTCTATTCTTGTCTCTGCTGTTGACCTGAAAGGATGGTTCCGTAGTTGGCATCCTAGCCTTGGACCCTACAGAAGCTCTGTGGATTATAGCACTGACTTACTTTGCAAGGTGGCTGTGAGGATAAATGTATTAAAGATTGTGAGGTGCTCAGATAAGACAGTAATAGGGACCATGCAAATGACCAAAATAGGCAGATAGCCTAGTCATCCTAGTGGATTGGATTTAGAGGTGCTTGGGTTTATTACTAGCTGTGACTTATGCAAGTCACTTCACCTCAGGTTCCTCACCTGTAATATGGGGGTAAAGTGTTTTATAAAGTGGTTTGAGGCCAGTGGAGTAAAAGTATGGTGTAGGAGCCCCAGTACCTTTTCAGCTTCAAGGCTTGTTTGTTTCAGTCTGATTCTCACACTCATGTAGCCTTCACACCACCTGCTCGGAAACAACAGCAAGAACAGCAAAGATTCACTCAGGCTTGTGCAGATGAGCATTTCTATCTTTCGCTTGGAGGCTCCTGAAGATTAAAGGATTGTTTTATGGGCCCAACTCTGACCCAGGGGGGTAATAAGTAGAAAAGAGAGAAGTATGCAATGAGAACTTCAAAGTGCTTCAGAGCAAAACTCTAGACTGTACTTCATTTTCACCAGAAACACAGAAATTGCCATCCCAGATGAGACCAATAGTTTATCTAGTCCTGCCCTCACAGTAGCAAAGAGCTTAAGTTCAGAAGAAGATTTAAAATGCTCTGAATGTAGGATTATGTAAACGTATTGTTAGGGGGACATTTCTTCCTAGTTAGTAGTTGGCTCATGGCCTGAAGCATGAGGACTGAGCTTGTTTATAATCATTTCTCCTTGTTATTGTAGCTATCTATGATATTCATATAAACTTTGAACCCTTCTAAGAGCTTTGTCTCAATAATATTTTCCCACAGTGAGTACTGTAGTTCAATTATTTGTAAAATGGTGCTAAAGCTTTACCTACATTTACCACAGATGAAGTGGCATTGTAATGCTACAGTTTGATCAGTGGAACCCTGTGAATATCTGCAGCTGGTATTTGCATCTACAGATATGGATACAAATTTTGTATCCAGAACTTTGCAAATTTCTGGATAACTATTTGATATCCATGGGTATCCGTGGATGTGGATGTGGATAGCCGCAGATCATTTTTCAAGATGTGGCTGCAAGTGCTAATTTTGTATCTCACAGGGACGGGGTTCTTAGAGAAGACTCTGGAAAGATTTCCTAGATGATGGTGGGGCAGAAAGGAGATTACACAGGTGTATGGCTGGCTGTGTCTCCCTTAAATTGGCCATTAGAATGCTGCAGAGATTTAATTATATCGTGTTGTGTGCCTAGAGCTTTTTGGTTATAAATAAAATAGAATAATGAAATTGTTTAAATAATATGGTTGCTGGGAGTTTGAACCCAGGCCCTTCATAGCTAAGATCATGAGCCTCTGCAGCTAGACCTAAAGGAATAAACCCTCTAGCAAACTGTTGATCAGGCCCTCAGGGGGATATACATAGAGGGAAAATGTTGCTATGATCATGATTTGTAATTATTACCTTCCAAAGCTTGGGGTCAGTCACATGCATTAACAGTGCTGATGGCTTTATTGTATGCCTGTCTATACCGCAGCTAGATAGGTACTGGGGATTTTCTGTGTGACTATGGCTACCAGAAGCTCAACAGCTTTTACAGAGTGATACGTTTCTGCAAGGTCGGACACTCCCTTCACCTACGCCATCGTGCGAGACGGATAATTATAGAAGCATCCTCTTTATGGAATTCATTGGCGGTCATAGCACCAGAAGCCCCTTCGAGAGTGTTGAGGAAACCCCCTGAAAATTCTTGCCTAAGGCTTGTCTAAACGTATTTTTAAAAGGCACTGTTGTATTTCTCGGCATCTGTCTGTAGCTATGGCAGAAGGAAACAGATGTAAGCAAGCCTATCCATTTCTTCCTTCCAAGACTCTGTTATTTCCTGGATGGCAGCCAACCTTCAAATCAGGCCTCAAGGCAGTACCACTTTCTCTCCTCTCCCTGACCTGCTAACAGACGAGACATTTGTACATTATTGAACATTAGAGTACACACTGTGCCTTGCGACTGGCCAGTCCAGAGGACTCAGCAGAGTTGTAAATCTCCCATAGTATCTTTCATAGTGGGAACCTTGGGTAATGTCAGAAATATTCACTTGTGAGCTGCCCTGGATTCAGCGAAAACGCCTTCTGCCTGTACACACAAAGAAAGTAGCTGGAGTTGCTGTTGATACAAGGTCTCCTATTAGCCAGAAAGTGATCAAAACCAAATTGGGACGTGAGTGATGGGCTGCATGGGTGGCGTCAGCTCTGTGATACAGGGGAGACTGCAACGTGCTTGTCAGGTTCTGTACTGCAAAGCCTGGGATGATTTTTGTCATCAAACCAAAGTCTTATGCCAGTTCAGTGATGTATCATCATTTTAATTCTGTCCCACAGTTGATGGTGCATTCCTCCCTCCCTTTCCCTAGAGGTTAATCACTGCATGAGGTGACTCTATTGCTAGCACATTCTATGATCTGGAAATCTGGTTGCTAATTACTGTTTTAGGACCAGGCAAGGAATCTGCAGAGTCCTGCCCTAAGAGTGACTGCACTGGTCCATGGTTTGAATTTCAGGACATTTCTGGCTAACTATGAGTCTAATGGGGGTTGACCAGTCTGTGTCTGGAAGAAAAATGGACTCCTTTTATAATCTAGAGTGTATCTATCCCTAATAAACACTTAGCATGTCACAAGCTTGACAACACAAAAGGAAAATACCTGCCTGAAAAAGGGAAATGATCCCATTTTAGGAAAAGCATAGTTGATTTTTATTTTGACTTTTCAGACATTTATTAGGGGTGGAGGAAGGGTAAATTTGCCCAACCTCCCTAAAAATCTTGCTTGGAAGATGGTATTTCTTTCCCTTTCTGGTCACGTTTTACCTCTGGAGTTACTCAGCGAATTAATAGGTATAGAAATGCAAAGCTCTTTTCTTATTACACGCCATCGATCTGATTGCAGTGTCATTAATTGAAAGACTTGGGAAAGGTGATGGATGGTTCGGCTCAGGATTCCACATTCATTTTGGCATAGCCCTGCAGGAGAAAAGCTGCATGAAGCTGATTGAAGGGCTCTTTTTGTCTGACATGAATTATTCTTTCATTGTCAAACCTTGTAACAGCATTCAGACAGAGGGAGATTTACAACGTGAAATCCTAAACGGGGTCTAGTCTTAAAATAAAATTAGGGTAAAAAAAGGCTTTATCGTACAATGTTGAAAACAGCTATAATTTTAAAAATCCTGTTTCTATAAATTAAATCTTCTCTGCAAAACCCATGGGGCATCTGTTTCTCGCTTAATTTTGAATTAGTTCAATGTTAAGGCCACAGATGCAAAACAATTGCTTTAATTGTGTAACCATTGTCAATATTTTTATTACAGCCAATGATGTTTTGTAGTTTGGAAGGGTTTGCTTGTTTGTTTGTTTGACTGCCGTCATTTACCTTCCATACCGATTTACTCATTAATCTGTGGATCCCAGTTGTCCTATAAAACTATAGTTGAGAGTTATTTCTATTGGGGAAAAAAAAGAAACAAGTGATATTTAAACCATTAGTTTTAAAGAAATTGTTTAGAATTTGGGAAGGCAAGAAAAAATACAGTATCCCTTGTGCCCTCACAATTTCAGATTAAGTTTGTTTCTGAAAGCAAATCCTGTCTAATATTTTGTGGAGGTTTTTTTTAGCTGATGATGCTGAAGAGTTCTACTGCCCGTATTCCTGTTGCTCTTTTGTTTGTTAAATATTTGTGCCCTGCTGCTGGTAAATGCTTACAGTATCACCAAGTGGAACAGTAAAAACCCAGCATGAAGGTTCAGTCCGTCCCTTACTTGTTGTAATGCAGAATAGCCACCCAACTTTTAGTCTTATCTGAGAATACAATAGTGAAATAACATTATAAATTGTAAATATACAAATACCTAGATGGCAATGTAGCTAAATTAGACAAAGTAGGTTAGCTGAATTAAAAGCCTTGGATTAGATTAGGGGTGTCTATTCATCTAATTATTTTTTAAGAAAATTACTCATTTTAGCAGCAAGTGGTATGTTTTAAGGACCAAAGGTATTAGGGAGCAGGTTGTGATCTCAGTACAAAATGGGCAAGGAAATAGAATTATTGCACATAAAGCACAATAATGAAAACTCTCTCGCTGTCTCAGGCGATCTACTTTCATGAGAAGTTATAACACATCCACTCCAGGGATTTAGGTCTTCTACTATTCTCTCTGCCTCTACTCTTCTACCTCCCCTTCTCCTCCCAATGACACAACACATGTGATTATTTTATGTTACAAACTCTTAAATAAACATCCCTTTAACTTGAGAGAAGAATTTGCAGGCAGCAAATTGGTCCAATAAGGAAGATTAGTAATTCATATTAACGTCAGAAGCTGCCTAGCCACATACTATGAAATCAAATGAGTCTCTGGGAATGGTTGTTCCGTCTCTGCCCCCCTCGCTGTTCTGCATATTACACCCTCACATATGTATATTAAGGTCTCATTCTTCAGTGAAGGGTGAGATTTTTTTGTAGGATCTGTTATGCTTTTTTCTCTCTGATAAGACCTTTGGGAGAGAGGCTGAGAGCAGAGTTGTTTTACCGGGACTGCAGAGCCTTGCTAGCGCTCTCCACATTGTATTAGTCCTGTGGTGTGTTTCTTTCAGAGAGCAAAAAGAATAAACCCTGCACTTGGCATATTGGAAGTCTTCTGTCACCACAGTGCCTGCAATGCCCAACAGCTAAGTTTTGAAACGAAGTGCCTGGTGGGTTAGCACCACTGAAAATAAAAATAGCAGGTTTATTTCTTTCCTTCATGCTAGGAAATCTGCTCTGGGATTCTTGCACTCAGGGCTTCATTTGGTAAAGGAATTGTTTTACTGCAGCTTCCCTTTAATTTTGTTTTGTTGAGAACACCTGCTGTGTGGTTACCAGTAACTAGTTACTCTCTACTCTTCTACCCATTAGCATTCTCGTATTGGGGAATTTCTCTTTGGGGATGTATTTTTGCTGCTTTATTGTCTAAAGAGGGTTTTGTTTTTAAGCCTTCTTGGGCTAAATAAAGTTAATGACTTTTCAGGATCACTGGAAGGAAAAAAATGGTCTGGTGTCACTAACAAGCCTTCCAAGGATTGTGATATAAGTAGCAATAGAGCTAATGAGATAGTTAGTCTCCATGTGGAATTGGTGGCACGTTATAGAGGAGAAAAAATGTGACTTATAAGTAACTATTTTCATCAAATGATTTAATTTTTAATCTGTGACATATTTCAAAACAGGTGATTATTCTTTCAGTTTAAATTACACTTGGCACCAGAGCTGTCATGATGAAATCTCCGGGCATAAAATCGCTCACAGATTTTAGTCACACCTTTGAAATAGTCTATGCTGAACAGACAGTAAACCGAATCTTTCTCATTCTTACCTTTTATTGTGGATTCAGAATGGTGTTGGATTGTTTGATTTGGGAAGGGTTTTGGTTTTTAAAAAATGTTTGTCCTTTATTAAGTAGCACTTTGGTATATTTCCAAAAATAAAATTCTTTCGTCAAATGTAAAAATAAATAAGTATAAAAAGTTCTGTATGTTACTTTTTAATTGGTAGGCTAATGTCTAAAAATGTGTGGAAAGCACTCTTAAAATGTCCTCACAAATAACAGTTGCTTTTTAAAAATTAACAGAGGGTGTATAGTTTTCTCAATTTTGGGGCTTAACTTCAATACAATCAATCTTCTTTTAGTCTCTTCTTAAGAAATTAAATTTCATGTGTATTTGTCATATGCATCTTTAACTCCAGAACAGTTGATCAGAAAAAAACGGATGCATAGCTACAGAATTTTTTTAAAAGCCCTCTTTTGTTAAAGCCTTTAAATCCCCTTTTATTTATTTATTAGTTCATTTTTATTTCTTTTTATTGTGTTTTCTAAAGGAATATATAGAATGCCATGTCTAATTATGGTTGTATTCACATTAATAACCTGCAACTTTACATAACAATGAGTACTAAACATCGAAAAAGCAGAAACAGATGCAATTATTTGTTGCTAGCTAAGTTACTGTACGTGACCCAGGTGCTGTAGTATTATTTGCATGTGTTTCCCACCTTTGTTCACTCAGACACATGGGGATCTCAAGCTATTGCTGACTAATTGATAGTTGTAGTAACTGCTATAGGCTCCTTAGATTAGAAATGCATGCAGACGTGTGTCTTGATTCAAACATTAAGGAACACACACTCTCACTTACTTACATGGGCAGAAAGTCTTCATACTAATAGAGGTGTGTGATGGAGATAGCAGGACATAAAACAGAAGAGAGAGAGGGAGAGAGAGAGACAGACAGAGAGATGGCATGCAGCATGTATACCCCTACAAATAGTTCTAAAATGCGTTTGCAAATGCAGAAGTCTTCAGAACCATCCAACAGTTCAGAACACCCTTTTTATCTCTTCTCTGCGGGACGTCTCCTCCAGATTACTCGAAAAAAGCGGAAAAGGTGAGAGCTCTGCCATCTTAGCTCTGAATTCATCTGATTTCCTTTTTTCCCCCCCTTGTATTCCTCATGCCATTGTCCATTCTTATGATGGCAGCCGCCCTTGCTCTTGAATGCAAGTGTCACAGCGGGAGCAAAAAGGGCTCAGGGCTGCATTGTCAAAGCCATGGTTGCCTATTGTTTCTTAGCCTTTCACTGCTCTGCTTTTCCGAGCCTCTTTCCCTATCAGTGGCCCCTGTCAAGGGGAGGAGTAGGGAGAAAATTGTAAGAGTTAGTCGTCCTTTTTATTGCACACTGTTATGATAAACAGCCCAGCAATAGATTCCACAAAATTAGGAATTATAACGATGGGACCGGGGTGGAGGGAGTGCGATTCTTTGTAGATTTGTGTTTTTCGTTGTCCATCTGTCAAAAGGTTGGTTTCTTAGGAAAGACTTTTGTATTGGTATTTTGGCCAGCCAAAAAGTAGAAGCAGCTGCAAAGTGAACAGTGAACTGTTTAGCCACAAGGTAAAAATTTCCTGTTGCTATTTGGAGACTGAAGCTTTTCAATCTTAAGGGGGAGAAAGAGCATGACTGAAGGCATTTCTCTAGTTGTGGTCCATCCATCCATCTATCCATCTGTATTTTATGTGTAAAAGCAAATTATAGTGATTGCAACTTTGTTTCTTTTGAAAACGGTTCTAAGAAGAACGAGGTATTTGTTTTAGAAAATTGAGTCTTGCACTGGAAAATGTAGAGGGGGACAACTTTCTTGTTCTAGTCACAAGGCAGACGCTGTGCTGTGAATTCATCTAAAAATAAAATTGTGTCAATTGTTTTCCTCCTGCAAGAAAAATTATGCTCAAGTATTTAGTTGACATTTATATATCTGTCCGGTTGTTTTCCATGAACAGGCCAGCTTTTCTGGTACCCAAACTTCAGGGAGGTTACAAAGTCATGGCCTCAAAACATTTTTGTTAAATATTAAAAACAAATTATATTTGTAAAATGTGGCTTTCAGTAAGAATACATATGTATTTAAATATCCAAGATATACATTTTTGTTAAAGCAAGGAGAGATGCAAGAAAAATTTGGGATAGAGCTCCAAATAGCTCTACTAAACATTTTACCAGTCCCCGTTTTATTTATAGTTAACAACCTCAATGTAAATTAAATTTGCCCAGCGTGGAATTTAATTTTTAAAAGCATCCCTCATTAAATCACATTGACAAAATTATTTTGATATTTATAATGATCAAGACATAACAATTTCCAATCATTCAGACGTTTATTCCTTGAACTTGGAATATCTAAGTGGTTGCGAATGTCCAGCACTATTTTACTGTGTCTATTAATAGTGGGCAGAGTGCGTTCTCAGTTGTAAATGTAGCTTAAGTCCGAGTGGGGTTTTGGAGAGAAATACCCCCTAATTGAATGTTCATACCCTGAGTTGGTTATATTTGAGAAGACCCTGTTGTTTGGCCCTCCCAAATAATAAATGTGTCTTGTGAATTATTTTGAAATAAATGGAGGGAAATATTTCAGACCAGCTCCTTCCCTTTTTACTAGAGAATTTTAGAAGTTACCGATTATAGTGTGTGTTAATGGTCTGATGAACAAATTGTCTTTAGTACATCCTGCAAATACCTTGACTTGCTTTGTGCACTAAGCTTTTTTAGACACACGCATTGTCTGGCATTACCGAGGTTTAGGTCAAGCATGTGTCTGTTTGAAATTTCTCTATAAATGAAACTTTTGAAGCAAGGATGAAAGAGCTCTGGCCTTGTTTTCGTCCAAAGTCTGAATGCAATTGAGGCCACCCTGTGAGCACAATGTTTAATTTCTATTCCACATCTGCCTCATATTTGCAATCAGAGGCCAGTGGTCATGGTCAAGGAGTAACTGTCAGTGATAAAGTTTAGTACCCTCTTTGTCAGAAGGCTGTCGTGTCTGCCCTGTACATCTGGAGTATCATTTTGGAAAATCTTCTGAATTGATAACCTCTGATGATTCCTACTCTAGGGGAAAATACTACGGTAGAAGAGAATTCAAGTATGTTAAAAATTCTCGACACTGGCTCTTTTCGGTATGATAAGCCTAATTCTGTTCTAACTCTCATGTGAAAAAGGAGTCAGTTCATTGAACTCAATGGCATTTACCCGTCTGAAACAGGTAACAGTGGAATTGATATCAGGCCCAGTTAATTTTCTTTTCAGTTTCAGACCATGGACATTACCTTGCAGGTATTTCTTGGGGCTCATTCACAGCTCCTATTTAACACTCGTAATTATAGGTAATTATGGACCAGGTACAATGGTCCCAATTCTGCTCTAATTTACATAAATGTAAAACTTTGACCTCAGTGGACACTCCAAATTCATACCCAGTATAAGGAGATCAGAATTTATCCTTCTGGGATCCAGGAATAAACTTTTGAATGTTTTCTTTAGCTAGTAAAATGTATTTCCAATCTAAAATAAGAAGGTCGGGATTTTTACAAGTCTGCTCTCATAGAATTCAATGGGAACTTGGCCACTGAGTTTTGATGCAAGCAGAGATAGGCAAGTCCTGAGCAGCTTAGAAAATCTGAGCCTAAGAGAATAAATGGGAGGTTAGCTAACATAAGGACAGCAAGATTTGGCTGAAGAAATGTGTTTCACTTGAGTACAGAGCAGTTAATGGAGAGTGAATGCAGAGCTGTTATGACCCTGGAATGGGAGAACTGGTTTGGATGTAATAAGAAAAACCTTCCCTCTAAGTGCTTTAAGCTGTATTTAATTTGCGAATGGAATACTATCTCCACATTTTTGTGGGTTTTTTTTTGCAATATTCAATAAACTTCTAATATAACAAATTGTTGTATCAGCCTCCCTGTTTCTTGAGCCCTATTCTTACTAAGTGGAATTTATCCTGTACTGAGGAATGACCTGGGCACCACTTAACTCCCCAAAACCAAGCTTAAGAGGGACAAAAGTGTGACCCATGCCTTGTCCTGATCCCCTATGTAGGAATGAATGTAATCAGCCATGTTCTCTCAGTTACCTGAGTGGGAGTTATACACCCCAGAAGGGATGCAATGGGGTTCTATGTGAGACCAGAATCCAAGCCACAATCCTATTAAAAAGAACATAAGAACGGCCATATTGGGTAAGGCCAATTGTCTATCTAACCCAGTATCCCGTCTTCCGACAGTGGCCAATGACAGATGCCTCAGAGGGAATGAACAGAACAGGCAATCACCAAGTGATCCATCCCCTTCCGCCTACTCCCAGAGGCTAGGGATACCATCTCTGCCTATTAGGGATGTTAAATATCGGTTAATTGAATAGTCGATTAATCTCATGAATTCTTATCGGTTAGTCGACTATTCTATAGTCCCTGGGCATCCACTGTCCGGGGTGGGGAAGGGTCTCCAGACCTGGCACGAACCAGGACTGAGCCGGGCTACCTGTCCACTTGGCTCCTAATACGGTACTTTAAATGCAGAGTCTTAGTGGGGGTAGGTCCAGGACCCAGTGCAAGCTGGAACAGAGCTGGGCTGCTGGCTACCCTGCTAAAAATTTACTGGTAAGGGGTGGGGAGGAAATGTGTGCAGTCTATAGCATTAACCTATAAGCTTTTGCTTATAGGTTAATCAGTTAATCAACTATACTATTGCATCCCTACTGCCTATCCTGGCTAATAACTATCCTCCATGAATTTATCTAGTTCTTTTTTGAACCCTGTTTTAGTCTTAGTCTTCATATTATCCTCTGGCAAGGAGTTCCACAGGTTGACTGTGCATTGTTTGAGGAAATACTTCTTTTTGGTAGTTTAAATCTGCTGCGTGTTAGTTTCATTTGGTGACCCTTAGTTATTGTGTTATGAGAAAGAATAAATAACACTTCCTTATTTACATTTTCCACATCAGTAATGATTATATAGACCTCAGTCCTATCTCTCCTTAGTCATCTCTTTCCCAAGATGAAAACTCCCAATCGTATTAATCTCTGCTAGATTGTAAGCCATTCCCTATCCTTAATAATGTCTGTTCCCCTCTTCTGTACCTTTTCCAATTCCAATACAAATAAAAAGGCTAGTGGCACAGCAGTAGAAATTTCAGAACAGAATCTGTTCTCTTCAGATTTGAAGTCTTGTTTTACAATGAGATTCTCCTCACCTTTGGGGTTCCTTTTTCTGACTGAAGCAAAATGCAGGACTATGTAGCACTTTAAAGACTAACAAGATGGTTTATTAGATGATGAGCTTTCGTGGGCCAGACCCTGAGGAAGTGGGTCTGGCCCACGAAAGCTCATCATCTAATAAACCATCCTGTTAGTCTTTAAAGTGCTACATAGTCTTGTCTTTTGCTTCAGGTACACCAGACTAACACGGCTACATTTCTATCATTTTTCTGACTGGAACCTGAACTCTGAATCTTCTGTGGCTTCCCCAGCACTTTCAATTAACTATGTTAATGAACTTAAGGCCAGTCACTGAGCTCCTTGCGCACCACCCACACGACTCCCATTGACCAAACTGGGATTTGCCTACATATAAAGGATCCAGGATTAGAAAGTAACAATGGGACACACGCAAAGCAGACCTTTTTGGATAGCAAGGTCAGGACAACATTAATCGCCAGTGGAGGCCAATATTACTATTTTATTGAATCCATATCCATGTTTCATTGTTATCTGTGGTATATAGGAATAGGACAGTATCCCTTTAAATAGCATATGCGCCATCTAATGATGCTCACTCTTCTGTGTTTTAGAAGCTGCCAGAATCCAACTGGAACAGCAATGGGTACCTTGGCCTTGCCTGTTGTTTTTATTCAGTACATGCACTGTGCCCATGTGATTACTTCAAATTATGCCTGCTGAGTAAAGGGCAAAAGATACAACATCATCATGGCCCAGCTCCTGATTCAATTTGGGCAGGATTTTGCTCTCCAAGTAACTGCATTTGCTTCAGTGGAGACATTTGTGTGGTGAAGTGCTCTTCAGTGATGCAAAAGGATCAGAATATGGTCCCGGACGGTGGAACTTAAAACAGCTTAAGTTCTGTAACAAGGTGGAGCAGCTGGGATACAAAGTTGACGAGATGTAGAATTCTCTGTCTCCTAATGGGAAAAACCAGTGGGAAAGCTTGGAAGAGACAGCTCCTTTTTGCACAAACCCCCCTCCTGTGTAAGAGCTGTTATTCCTGAAAACACAGCTCTTTTTTGCCCAAAAGCCTCTTGCGCAAAAACGGCCCCTAATTTTATGCAAATGAAGCACGATAATATGCTATTCTATGCTTCATCTGCATAAGATTTTGCACAAGAGATGCGCAGTGTAGACGTAGCTATAGAGCTGGAATCATGGGCATTTTTGTTTATACATAAAATTACACAAAACAAAATTTTACTTTCATGAATGTTCATACCAAAAAAGGACACTGATACAAACTGACAAAAATGGGTAGTACCAAGGTTACTGTTCAGCCAGTCAGCTCCCAGCATGCAGAGATGTGATTTTTTGGGTTATTTTTTCACCTTTTAATGGCTTGGGAAAACTTCCATGGGAGCAAAATGAACCTAAGGTTATAATCTGTTTTAAGGTAGAACCTAGAGGCTCCAGATGAGATCAGGATCACATTGTACTGGACACTGTACAAGCACATAGTGCAGGAAGTCTCTTATCTGAAGAATGCAGGATTGATAGGCAAGAGAGATAAAGTATTTTGTAGTATTGGTGTAGCCAAGTTCATCACAGGATTTGTGGGTTACAAGTCGGGTGACCTAATAGCTTTTATCGGACCAACTTCTGCTGGTGAAAGAGAAAAGCTTGCAAGCTCTGCAGAGATCTTCAAATCTGGGTAGATAATCGGAGCATCATGGCTAACTACAGGTCCACCCCAAGTCATGGACTCAGCAGAGACCCTAGTTTTAGATCTCTTTACAACAATCTCTATGTTACCCACTAACTTCCTACCATGTAATAAGGACCAATAATTTAAAGAGGCAAATTCATTGATTAGTAGGAATAAGAATATTGCCCTGAGATCTTTGTTCACTGGTTTTGGAAGTCCAGTGTTTTTTTTTTCTCTCCCAGTTTTAATTGTTTGAACCCATTCAGTATTTATGTGTGTCCTTATGTAGCATGTTTCATATTTAAAGCACTTTACTAACTATGAACTTGACTCACCTCTTGTGGATGCACATGGGGCTACATCAGAGTGGGACAAACTTCCTGGTGGGAGAGAAGGCACTAATGTTGTCAACATATTTCTTTAATGGAAGGTAGCTTTATATCCAGCTGGAGCTTCATAGGTTGAATACAATCTGATTGATCCAAACCTATGTATGATAATTGTGTTTCATGGACATTTTTGAGACTTTAATTTTTTGTCCCAATTTTGGATGGGAAAAGTATTTCCTGTCTAGCTCTGTATGAACCATGTAAGATCACATTTCTTTTTGTTCTGTGTTTGTATAATGGCTAGCATAATGGTGTTCACCCAGTCCATGTCTTGGGCCTCTAGGACCTACTGCAGGACAAATAATTAGAAATACTAAGTGGTAGGAGGCCTTACTGTCTTTATGGGAAACCTCTCTTTATAGAGGTAGTAACATCACTCCTGCAAAGTATCCTGGTAGCTGACTGAGGCCAGGTGTATACTACGGGAGAAAGTCAACCTAAGATAGGCAACTTAAGCTATGTGAATAGTGTAGCTGGCATTGAGGTACCTTAGATTGAATTTCTGCAGCATCCCCACTGCGGGAAGTCAAAAGGAGAACTCTCCCATTGACTTTCCTTACTCCTCATGACACAGTCGAGTACAGAGTCAATGGGGGCACCATGAGCAGTCGATTTAGTGGGTCCTTATTAGACCTGATAAATTGAACCCCCTAAGATCGATCTCCACAACATCAATCTCCCAGTAAGTGGCGACAAGTCCTTAGGCTACTTAGAGAATTTTGCATGTACTCCCAGTTGAGCATACTTACTCTGATAAAGTGGATAACTCTATTAAGAAGGAAAATTAGAAATGGGGAGAGTGTTTAAAAAATGCTAGGATTTATTTGAACAAGTTATTAATCAGCTTTTACTATTATTATACAATTTAACCATATTATTTAGCTTTAAAATCAGCTAATTTAATAATGACATGGTGAGTATTAATTAAATCTATGAAAAAAGGTAAAACATCTCAATAGCTCTCATGCTATATATTTACTGCTTGTAGTGAATACAGATGAGTATAGATACTGTCGTAATAAAGCTAAATACACTATTAGCCTTGTAGTCTCAGCCTTTGAGAAAGCTTGTCTTTCTAAGGGAGCACTAAGTCTGTAGCTTGCTATTTTGGATGCCTCCTTCTAGGAAGTGATTCAAAATCTAAACATTTGTAAAATGATCTTGTGGGCCATCTGGTTCTTGAATGTTTGAAAAGCTACATTCAGCAGGGTGGATCAGACAAGAAAGTCAGTGACAAACCTTCATGGTTCTGAGTTTTAAAATAAACTTGTTGTGGCTAAAACGTGAAGTGTTAGCTTTTTAGAAGGCATGTTGTCAGTTCAGTGCACTGTACTTGATCAGTCAAGCTGTGTTTAATTGCAGCGGGATGGTTTACAATTTGAAACAGACATAAAAGGCTAATATTTCTTCCTGTAATTCCCAGATCCTATCAGCACAGAATAGGAATAAACATAGCCCCTGAGCCTACAAACATTTGTGCGTGCAAGTGTGTAACTTTGCTCACATAATGAGTCTAACAGATGTCAGGGTGCTACACGTGTGGGTAAAGTGGTGCACTTACGTGTTTGTGTAACTCTGTTCACTCCACATGGGCTCTGAGTTTGTTGCAGCCCTAGCAGCTATGCACCCCAGTCTCTTTATGGGCATTTTCCATTAAACCACCCAGTTCAAGCTCTCCTGTTGGTCAACAAGGCCGCCATTGCATAAGTGGAAGCTCATTTGGGGTTTGAAGTACTCTGGACCTCAGATGTGTTGATAGCGCCTCCTCTATCCAGAGGAAGAATGTAACCCACTTGTCAGTGTGTGTTATGCCTCCCTTCTGTGCTTATGCATCTCTTATAGCTCTTCACTCCAGCCTCATCTCAAGCTGTAGAGAGATTCCATCTTTCAGCTCTGGAGGTCCCTGGTTTAATCCCTGGTGTGTTGCCTAAGATAATGGCTGACACATGTGCAGGATCTGACATCTTAGGCTGTGCCTATAAACAAATACAATGATTTGGCTATTATGAAATGTCAGACTGAATGTGCAAACCACCAAGAAACACTAATTTTAGATCTTAGCTTAGGTACCCCGTCCCACCACCCACAAAGGATAGACATTGTGACTATAGCTGATGATTTTATTCCATTGGACCTGGTTCTGATCTGTCTCTGTTTTCTCCTAATTGCAGCACCTTTGACTTCATCCGAGTACCCTCTGATTTCAAGTGTGTATGTGTAAGGGAGATTAGAATTGGGTCACAAAAGATTGTGCAATATAATGTATCACGGGAGAATTATTTTTTCAGCTGTTTTGTGGATTAGACACTGAAAAAAGCTTGAGAACCTTGTAACTAGCTGAAAATAAAGAGGGGATTTTGAAAGGCAGAATGTCATTGCCCAGGTTGGACTTTGTCCAGAACTAACATTCTTGCTCCTGCAAAAAATATAATTGAATTTTTAGAAATAATTTTTTGCATAGGGCTGCTGCTATTATTTTTTCAGCCCATGTGAAAGATGCTATCTATGCTCCCAAGCTATCAAAATCACCTTACGATCTGCTTAGCTAAGTTCACAGCATGCACAGTTAACAAGTGCTTGGTTTTAGAGTAACCCTAAGTCCTGAATAGGTTCTCTGTGTATTTTGGTGCGTTTCTGGATGGAATTCAATGAGGTCCAGAGCTTTGTGAGTTTGTGGAAGCCCATCCTTTAGAAGAGAGTGGTAAGAAAAGTCAACCACATGTCAGAGTGTGGGGTGTGTGAGCCAAGAGCTCTGCAGACTGCATTTGTTTGTGTCATGACAGTTCTGTTGGATTCAGTGCCTTCTGGCAACAGTTTGTCACCATTAAGCTTTAAAAACATTGGGCTAGATCCTCCTTTGGTGTGGTCTGATTGAGCATGGGGAAGTATGCTGATGTACAGCGCTTGTGGACCTGGCCCATTGTATGCTTGGAAGGGGATAATCCTGCTGCTAGTCTGAGCCACTGCTTGTGGTAGGGTGGCTTGAATAATAACCATGGACTGGAGCGTTCACTCGTCCCGCACCCATCCAAATCTTGGCCCAAACACTGATGCACTTACTGAAAGAACCAAGCTTTACTTAAGCAAATCTACCATTGAAAGCACTAGGCTAAGGAAGGCCTGCGAAGGAGGAACGTAGGTTGTCAGGATTTAGCCTCATAAAGCCTGATCCAATGACCAGTGAAGTCAAGGGTAGTCTTATTCCAGTGAATCCTGGATTAGACCTTGGTTCAAAAGCCCTGGGACAATTTTTAGGCCTCTCGATTTATGTTAATGTTTTGGAAGCCTCTTCACTTTCTGATCTCTCATTCCGTGAGTGGCGCTGCTGGAGTGAGAGACTTTAATGGGAGATTTTGTTTATACTAACTCTCAGTGGGTGACATTCCAGCTAGGGAAGGCAAGCCCAGCCCTGCTCCTTCTGCCCAATGCCCCATCCCTTCTGACCAAGACCTGCCCCGTTAGCAGCCTTTCCCCTTGAAGCCAAGTTCCACCCAACCCCAGCCTGAAGCCCAGTCCCTCCTGGCTAGCCATGGCTCCAGTTCTCCCAGGGGGCTGATGAGCATTGGGAAGGCAATTCCTTCCCTTGCCTACCTTACCCACCACCCCAGCATTTTCCCATAATGTGGCAGGGTGCAGAGGCATTGCTTGCTTTCCAGCAAGCAGAGAATTATTGCACTACTCCGGCTCTAAAAAGTTCTGTGCTGGTGGGACTGAGAACTGGACGTTCTAGCAGGTTCTGCAAAGGAACCTAGGAAACCCTACAAAAATAGCCACTGACTGTGAAGGACAAAAGGGAGAAAGACCTTGGAAGGGGGGAAAGCAGCATGAACACTGGCTTTTTTTAAAAGTAGAAGCTGAAGGCTTATATCCCTTCAAGGCACAAACCAATTTCTAACTAATTGGGGGGTAGAAAGAAACATTCCCTAGGTGTAAGTTATTCCATGCCTACATATGAGGAGGGTGAGGAGGGACATGCCTTCAAAGTAGCTGCTACTGTCTACTGTGAAAGACAAGATACTTCACAGATGGGCCATTCATTTGACCCAGTACAGCAACTCTTACATTCCAAAATCAAACTAGGTTCACTGGAATAGTTCCCAGTGATTTACATGACTGATTTGCTGAGTCTGCCCCTTTATGGTCAGGAAAGTCACTATCAGCTCAGCAGAAGTAATTCTCATAGGGTGTGTCTACACAGCACTGTTATCTTGAAATAACTGATGTTATTTCGAAATAACAATGCAGGCATCTATACAAATAAGTTTGAAATTATGGAAAGTTTATTTTGAAATCTGTAACCCTCATTCCACGAGGAATAACACTTATTTCGAAATAGCTCTTTTGGAATAGCAGTGGTGTGCAGGCGCCACTGCAGCTATTTCAAAATAGCTCCTCCCCAGGGCCATTCAGAGTAATTACTCCCCAGTGCTTCCTAGGACTCTAATTCGAGATAGCACATCCACATTAAGGAAGCCTGCCTTGGACTAATTTTGAAGCTTCCCTGAAGAGTAGATGTGCTATTTCGAAATAAGCTATTTCAGAGTCTTTCTTCTGAAATAGCTTATTTTGAAATAAGCATGCAGTGTAGATGTACCCCTAGGAAGTTATTGACAGATTCTGTGGCTACGTCTACATTGGCCCCTATTACGGAATAGGGATGCAAATGTAGAATTTTGGAAGAGGTAAATGCGCGGGGGATTTAAATATCCCCTGCGACATTTGCATTTTCATGGCTGCCACTTTTTTCCGGCTTGGAGATAAGCCGGAGAAAAGCGTCCAGACTGGCGCGATCCTCCAGAATAAAGCCCTATTGCAAGTAGGAATGAGAGATCCTCCAGAATAGGGCTTTATTCCGGAGGATCGCACCAGTCTGGACGCTTTTCTCCGGCTTATCTCCAAGCCGGAAAAAAGCGGCGGCCATGGAAATGCAAATGCCGCAGGGGATATTTAAATCCCCCGCGCATTTGCCTCTTCCAAAGTTCTACATTAGCATGCCTATTTCGTAATAGGCGGCCAGTGTAGACACAGCCTGTATGTTAGTTGAGCTCTCAAGAAAATAGGGAAGAAAACAGAAGGACCAAAGCATTGTCTGGCTGATTCAGACAGGCAGTTGTCTAGTACAATGGCACCTTCTCCCACTCATTGCGGTCTGTCTCATTATTGCATTGCATTTTATTTTACAGAATAATTATACCCAGTTTCTACAAGGGGAACATTTTCCCCCCTTTGGTTGTTACATCAGAGCGGAAGCCTAAACCCACTCTGGCGCCCAGCAAACCTGTGGGAAAGGGCACAAACCCATTCAACCTGAACTCTGCTGATGGGTTTGCAATGAGAGTCAATCAATGGGAAACTAGGTCCATTCAGACTTCAAGGGTTATGAATGTAGGCAGGCAGGCCCTGACCAAAAACCGATTCAGAATCTTTTTCAACCTGACCATGGAAAGATTTGTTTTCCAGTAGAACACCCAGTGTTAAAGATTTGCAAGTTATTGAAAAGCAGCAGCATTGGGTAGTCTTCTGACCTTGCCAAATTTCTAGTCTATCTATAAAGGCCCATTTTCTGGCTCTAGCATTACCTTTGAAACATATAGACTGCTTCAGGCTGCAGAATACACATCCCAGCAGGTGTGACTCTGTCCTTTATGCTTTTGAGAAAGATAAACTCAATTCCAGTCACTTTACTCTTTAGAACAAAACCTTGCTATGGTCCATTCTACTCTACATGGGTATTAAAGCTTTCCATAAGGGCAGGAGTTTGCTGTGGACCAACTGGCATCCAGTAGTGCAGACTGCCCCATTGAGTTGTATCAGTAGCTTTCTGCCCATTAACCCAGAAATGGCTTCCTTTCACTGACGCTCTATGGAGGCTTTGTAAGCCTTCCGATTGACAGACGTTAGAAAAATGTGACATTGCATAAATGTGCGGATTATTTTGGATATGCCTCAGGTGATCATCTGAATGTTGGAAGGGTGCTGATCTGAGCAGGAACCTTTGAGAGACACAAATGTCCTTCCTTGAGCATCACCATTTCTGACATGGCCTCCTCCTCCAGTCATTCTCCACTTCTGTCATTCTCAGCCAGAGACCTTCACTCACCTCCCTCCGCAGCCCATAGCACCAGGGACAGAACAGAGCAGTTGCTGTTAGGAAAAAGAGAAGAAACACTACAAAGATGTGATTCACCACCCAGGTATCTGCTCTCCCTTTCTTTAGCTAAGCAAGACTTTAACTATAACCATAGCATAAAGCTAGGGGCACGCCATAATATTTATTACTTAATTTAAATTCTCATTATATTCTGTATTATAGAATGAAGACTGACTAAGGGCCTGAACTAATCACTAATTACGCTATTTTGCAATCATGTTATGATTTTGTTCAAAAAAGGATTAAAAAATCTGCTCATTATTCGTTTCTCTTGTTGGCAACATCAACACAGCATCTCTGCTCTTGTGGCTCTCAGGAGAGTGGTGTTCAGCTGGTTCAGCTACAGAGTTTTCACGAGAACTTTGTCATGTCAGCTACTGCAAAATTTTCAATAGTCCCTAAGCCCTGGAAGTCAGAAACATCTTAGGTTCCAGTTGGGCTACATTGTTAAAAACATTTAGGCACCTAATTTTCATTGATTTCACTAAGATTTGCCCCAAGTGCCTATGTCACTTTTGAAAATGCACTTAAGTCACTTAGGCGTGTTTTTAAAAAGTTACCCTTATATCTCTGTGCCTGTTTCTCATCTATAAAATGGAGAATAACAGCACTTCCTGTCTTCAATCTGCGCTGGTCATTTCTAGTTAAATTGGAAACTCTTCAAAGTAAGGATTGTCTTTTATTGTGCATCTGTTCTTTGCCTTAGATAAAGGGGCTCTGATCTTGGCTTAGGCCTCTAGGTACAAGTAATCATTAATTCATTAGCGAATGGGCCATGGGGAAGCACCTATGTCTGGGTCAGAATTGAAGAGCATTGGCAGAATGAGATACTGACATCCTTTTGTTTCCACTGCTGTGCTGTGTCTCTGTGGATAAATTGCAGGCGTTTCTAACCCAGTAACTTTTATCAGCACTGTATAACTCCCACCAAGATTTAAAACCGATTTTTTAAAAAATCAAACAAATAAAAATACACTTGGGGCTCTTGGGAACAAAGCCCTCAGTGGAATGCTTGCTGGACCTCCCTTTGGGGTTTCTCTTGGAATCTCTGAGCTAGATTAAAGCTGTCAGCTCTTCAGAGTACAGAAGTGGGATGTTCTTTCACTCTGGGGGTCTACACAGCAGCGTTATTTAGGAATAACATCCATGATTCCAAAATAACTATGTGAGCGTCTACACAGCTAGCCTGTATTTTGAAATAATTTCAAAATAACGGGAAGCTTATTTCCCCAGTAATTACTCCCAGTGCTTCCTGGGGGTTTAAATCGAGGTGGCACATACACATTAGGGGAGCCTGCCTCGGACTAATTTTGAGGCTTCCTTGTAGTGTAGACGTGCTATTTTGAAATAAGCTATTTTGGAGTATTTCTTCCAGAATAGCTTATTCCAAAATAATCATGCAGCGTAGATGTAGCCTGGTTGACCTTCTGTTTTAAGAGTCACCCTTGCCACCAGGGCTGGCAGAAGGAACTGGTTTGAGAACAGAAGTGTCTGTATGACCAGAAACCAGTGAGGTTCTGTCATGAGGAGCGGAGTGCCCCAAGAATTGGTTTTTGGGCTGGTTTTGTTCAACATCTTTATTAATGACTTGGATGAGGGGATGGATTGCACCCTCAGCAAGTTTGCAGATGATGCTTAGTGAGGGCGAGAAATAGATATGTTGAAGGGTAGGGATAGGGTCCAGAATGACCTAGAGAAATTGGAGGATTGGGCCAAAAGAAATCTGATGAGGTTCAACAAGGACAAGTGCAGAGTCCTGCACTTGGGATGGAAGAATCCTAAGCACTATTACAGGCTGGGGACCAACTGGATAAGTAGCAGTTCTGCAGAAAAGAACCTGGTGATTACAGTGGATGAGAAGCTGGATATGAGTCACCAGTGTGCCCTTGCAGCCAGGAAGGCTAATGGCATATTGGGATGCATTAGCAGGAGCATTGCCTGCAGATCTAGGAAAGTGATTATTCCCCTTTATTCGGCTCTGGTGAGGCCACATCTGGAGTACTGTATCCAGTTCTGGGCCCACCACTATAGAAAGGATGTGGTCACATTGGAGAGGGTTCAGCAGAGGGCGACCAACATGATGAAGGGGCTGGAGCACATGGCCTATGAGGAATTTGGGCTTATCTAGTCTGCAGAAGAGAAGCGTGAGGAGGGATTTGATCACAGCCTTCAACTACCTGTTTCAAAGAGGATGGAGAAAGGCTGTTCTCAGTGGGGACTGATGGCAGAACAGGGAGTAATGGTCTCAAGTTACAGTGCAGGAGGTCTTGGTTGGATGTTAAGAAAAACTATTTCCCTAGGAGGGTGGTGAAGCACTGGGATGGGTTACCTAGGGAGGGGGTGAAATCTCCATCCCTAGAGATTTTTAAGTCCCGGTTTGACAAAGACCTGGCTGGGATGATTTAGTTGGATTGGTCCTGCTTTGGACAGAGGGCTGGACTCAATGACCTCCTGAGGTCTCTTCCAGCCCCAGAATTCTATGATTACTTTGTTTTTATGTACATTACATTTCATCTGCCATTTTCTTAGTCAGTCTCCTAGTTTTGTGAATCCTTTTGAAGCTCTTCACAGTCTGCTTTGGACTTAACTATCTTGAGCAGTTTAGTATCATCTTCAAATGTTGCCACCTCACTGTTTACCTCTGTCTGCAGATCATTTATGAATTTGTTGAATAGGATTGGTCCCAGTATGGACCCCGGAGGACGCCATTGGTTCTCTCTCTCCATTCTGAATATGTAAGAACCTTCATAAATCTCTATTCTAAGTGCAACTTGCTTTCACTAAGAAAAAAACATGTGCTGAAGACATTTAAAAAAAAATCCATCCATGATATTCCTGGTGTGGGGAGAGTGGGAGAGAAGAGAGCCCCACTGGTGCTACATGCTAGTCACATCGCATAATACGATGCTGGACTGAAATAGTATAAGAACTGGAAGAGAATGGAAGAAAAGAAAGGAGAAAGGTTTTTTGCCTGCCTGTAGAGGTTGTCTGTTTCGATCTGCATTTGAGAGGTCACTATTTGAATCTGTTATTAACTAGCTGCATTTGCAATGGTTGTTAATTTCAGCTGTTATTAAGTTTAATTTATACAAACAAATACACACACACGCACCCTTTTTCTATAATGGGAACATTTCGCAGGAGGTAACTCAGTGGCTGCTGTTTCCTGCCTCGTGATAGTAGTATAACCATTTATAACCCTGACTCCTGTCATATGAAGTGCACTTACCAGCACTCCTGTATGTCTCACCCTTATTATATGGTATATTAAGGATGATGAAATTGGGCCCACACTGTTATGGAGCAAAGTAGAAAACACAACACCCAACAGTAAGTATAATAACGTAATAGGATAAGTGAGAGAGTGTAACAGCAGGATGTAATAGGTGCCTTGGATACTGCGGTGATGGGGCCCTTATATTTACCTAGATAGCTGAAAGCAGGAAAACTAGGGCAAAGGGGCATTTAATGCTCCAGGAAGTAGGTGTGGGTGAATTGAGAATCCAGAATTGTGGACTAGTATAGGGAAAATAATAATACTCTGTACTTAGCCCTGTTCATCCTTTAGTATAGGACTCTGGGTGCTTTATACACTTCAGAGTTTAGAGCTCCTCCAGCTATCATCTTTCCTAATATTTTTCCCATTGTGCCATGTAAACGTGCTTGGTGCTTCATTAAACCTGAGTGAAGGCATAAACACACACCCCGGCACTAAGGACACCCCTTTTAAGGGAGGAGCAGGATACGAATCAGTATTTCCACAGAGCTGGAGAGAGATATTTGGTGGCCTTCATTTCATGTTTGGGACATCCCTGATCTAATCCATTATGGGATGTTCCCCATCACCAGCAAAGGAAGGGCCTGGGAAGAAACTCCAAGGGGAGAGCCATGTCAGAACTCTTCCTCTTCCTGCCCCACTGGCAACCTCTCTAAGGGTACGTCCACACAGCAGTGTTATTTCAGAGTATCTGACATTATTCCAAAATAACTACATCCTTGTCTACACACAAGGGCTACGTCTACACTGGCCCCTCTTCCGGAAGGGGCATGTAAATTTAACGAGTCGTCGTAGGGAAATCCGCGGGGGATTTAAATATCCCCCGCGGCATTTAAATAAAAATGTCCGCCGCTTTTTTCCAGCTTTTAAAAAAGCCGGAAAAGAGCGTCTAGACTGGCCCCGATCCTCCGGAAAAAGTGCCCTTTTCCGGAGGCTCTTATTCTTACTTTGGAGGGCACTTTTTCCGGAGGATCGGGGCCAGTCTAGACGCTCTTTTCCGGCTTTTTTAAAAGCCGGAAAAAAGCGGCGGACATTTTTATTTAAATGCCGCGGGGGATATTTAAATCCCCCGCGGATTTCCCTACGACGACTCGTTAAATTTACATGCCCCTTCCGGAAGAGGGGCCAGTGTAGACGTAGCCAAGCAGTTATTTTGACATAATGTCAAAATACTGTCAAGCTGGAGGACTTCTTATTCCAACTCCTGTAACCCTCATTGTCTGAGGAGTAAGGGAAGTCGGGGGAAGAGTGCTCTTTCTCGGCTTGACAAAGCCCTGGCCGGGTTGATTTAGTTGGGATTGGTCCTGCCTAGAGCAGGGGGCTGGACTTGATGACCTTCTGAGGTCTCTTCCAGTTCTATGATTCTATGATTCTATGACTTCCTGCTCTGTAGACAGAGTCAAAAGCTACAATAAGCTATTTCGACTTAAGCCATACAATTGATGGCTTTAGCCCTGCTATGTAGATGTGCCCTTAGGTTTTAGTCAGCACATGGAGGCAATAGGACTCCCCATATTTAGCTGATGTCATGCTGAGCAATATAGTCTGGCAAGAGGCTGTGCATTGACCTGGATACTTCCTCCGGCAAGATCAGATGGTTTTCTTGCCACCCTTTAGCATATTTAACATTGGTTTTCCATACCTTCCTTTGAAGAATGCTGTTCTTTTTGCTGCTCCGGCTCTGGGTTGCTTAGCTCTGATAGGGTTGCTCTTGGAGGAGATAGACACTTATCGCATTTGCTGACTTGCATTGAGAAAAGTGATGGCTCATATAGTCTCCCACTGCAGCGGGGGGTGGGGTGTATTCTTTTCTGCTTACACAGTGACTCAGATAGTCTCTTCCTCAGTGGTGCTTAGGATCAGGTTAAATAAACCATTTAGATAAGTTGGAGATAGAGGCGCAGATACAAGAGATGATGTGAAATATGCCATTACTTCATTTCTCTTTGACTCAGGCTGCTTTACATTGAGTTAGACTCTCTGACACCCACTTACACCCACTTACTGATATCAAAGGGGACTGAGCTGGCTTAAGGAGCTCAAAGAGGTAGTAAGAAGTGCAAGTTAAACTAGCTGTCTCCTTGCTTTAACTTATACCTTCTTGCTAATTTCTTTTCAAGCTATAATCTACTTTTCTGACCCCACCCCAGCATGCACCCGAGGCTTGGTCTACAGTTCATGGTTAGATCGATGTAAGGCCATCCTAGCTGGGGAAGTGTCATCACTTAAGTTTGGCTCCTGCTCATGTGTGCCTCTTTGCACCAATTTAGTAACACCACCTCCCCACATGGCATACAGTCACAACTGATGTAATTAGGCTGATGCAATGTTAACTTACGTCATTACTGGCTTTCAGGAGCCATCCCACAATGCCCCCACATTAGCAATATAAGTGCTACAAGTGCTCCTGGAGAGGATGGAACGAGTGTGCGGGGCTGTATGCCAACGTAAGTTAGGTCAATGTAATTTTGTAGTGTTGACGTGGCTTTAGTCACAGGGAATTAGACTCAGAAGGCCAAATTCCTTTTCTTTTGTTATAAGATTTTGGAGTGATATTGTTTATTGTGGGCCAGATTCTCAGCCAAGTCAAATGGATATAATGTCATTTGAAATAATGGATCTATGCCACCCTGCAAGGATCTGACCTTGTTAAACTGACATTAATAGGGATGGGGGAATTGAGAGTGTGTGAGAGTGAGATCCAAGACATTGGTAAACCCTTAATTTGTTTGAAAGGGGATTTGGAACTTAACTGGCCCCCATAAAATATCTATATCTGTATCTATATTTTTGGGCAGGAGGGACAGGAGAGGGGATCTTTAGATTAAAAAGAGTTGAGGACCATATAATGATTGCAGTTGCACCAGGATGTTAATCTGTTAGAATAAATGGAGTTCCTCCTAGTTGAAACCAGTGCAAATGGCTTCTAAATTTGTCCCCAAAATTCTAAATGATACCTTAATATCTGAAGAGAAGTGTCACTGCCCAGTGCCGTAACTAGGTATTTTTGCACCTGGGGCAAAATATTAATTATGCACCCCCTGTCCTTAGGTAAGCACACATTGTGCTCTTCACTTCTGCAGCTTATTATTTTTTACGTATTGTGTCTTGGCGCTCCTGATTATGATGCTTCCGGGGTGAGTGCCCCACTTGCCTTGCCCTTGTTACAGTCCTGCCACCATCCAGAACATCATCTGTATTTCTGTGTCTGAGTTGGGTAGAACTGTATTGGGGCTGTTAAACTCCAGTTAGCCCTCTATTTGTTAATCCATTCCCTTCAAACTGTGTTAGTATGTCCAGCACAAAGTTTGTGGAGTACTGATATATAGATTCAAATGGTATTTCTTGTCTTCTGTTCAATAAATGTCTGAAGGAAATGGATAATAAAATTCACAACATAGTTCAAAGAATTGCCAAGATGGAGAAATCTGTTGCACACACTCAGAAAGATGCTCAGTGAAGTCTTTAATAATAGAACAAAGAAGTTTTCAAAAGAAAAAAGAGAGAAATGCAGTGAGAGAGAGAAATTGAGAGAGAAACTTCTAAAAATTGGTATAGTTCTTTATTTGAAAAAAATACATTATTATACTAGAAAACATAGTTTAAAAAAACATTGTAAGAAATGTAGAAATTTTAGAAGTGAAGGAAGCTTACAAAGGACACACAGTCCTTTTAAAATTTACCAGATTTATTCGGGGAAAAATGTATTTTAATCTTTTTCAGCCTACAGCAGTGGCTCCCAACCTTTGCGAGCATACGGACACCTTTTCAAGCTATTAAAATTGTACGGACTCCCAAGCAATATAGCTGTTTTCAAACATTCCATTACGTGATAATAATTTTAGATATATAATAGTTCATGTTATCTAAACAAATATAGTAATATTGAGAGATAGTACAGCATGCCCACATTGAAATGTGACAATGTTGAGGCACCATATATTTTATTGAATAAAATTTTATTGGCTCCACTGATCCATTTTTGCTAGCGGACCAACTAAACCCTTCCCACCACTCTAATAGCTTTTGAATGGTTAGAGCAGGCTGACCTATTCAAAAAAAGAGAAAAAAATGGTAAAAAGTGACTGACCCATTTATTAGCCAATTCCAAAGTACAGTCACAGCTTGTCAGCTTCAGTGTGGGCCGAAGGACATGAAGACTTTAGGGCACGGAGCTTCTCAGATCCCTTTGGCTGCTGTTCATCTGTGCTGTTTTCTCAGCTCCTGTCGCCTCCGTCCCCTGACCATCCACGTAGCAAGGGGGCTCTCGTGGCCAAAGGGAGCTCTGAAGCTGCCAGATCCTCAAGGGTGGAATTTCAGGAGGGTAGGGGCAAGGGCAGAACTTCTGGAGTGTGGAGGGGAGCAGTAGCCATGCACACTGGGACGCGGCTTGCTTTTGATCCCGTTCTCCCGAAGCTAAGGGCACATGGGGGAAATTGCATGCATGACGTGCATGCCTCTCTGATTGCGGTGGGCCTGATCCTTACTTTTAAAAACTTTCTGTGGACCCTCTACAGTGCCTTCATGCATCACAGGCTGGGAACCACTAGTCATAGAATCATAGAATCCCAGGGCTGAAAGAGACCTCAGGAGTCATCAAGTCCAGCCCCCTGCCCAATGCAGGACCAATCCCAACTAAATCAACCCGGCCAGGGCTTTGTCAAGCCGAGACTTAAACACCTCTAGGGATGGAGACTCCACTACTTCCCTGGGGAACCCATTCCAGTGCTTCACCACCCTCGTAGGGTATGTCTAGACTACATGGCTCCGTCGACAGAGCCATGTAAACTAGTTTACCCGGCATAGGCAAAGAAGAGGGGATTTAAATAATCCCTGTTTCATTAAAATAAACATGGCCGCCGCGCTCTGCCGACGATCAGCTCATCCGGCACAGTGCGGTAGTCTAGACGCGGATCGGTCAGCGGGGGAAGCCTTTGCCGACCGATCTCTTATGCCTCGTGAAACTAAGGGTTTTTCCAATCATCTGGGATCTCTTCCGATCTCCATGAGTTTTGAAAGATAATGTCCAAAGCTCTGCAATGACACTTGCCAGCTCCCTCAGTACCCTCGGATGTATTTAATCCGGGCCCATGGATTTGCATATGTTTAGCTTTTCTAAATAGTTCCTAACTTGTTCTTTCCCCACCATGGGATGTCCACTACCTTTCCATACTGTGTTGCCTAGTGCATTTGTCTGGGAGTTTATCTTGTCTGTTTCCCACATCATCTGTCACTAGGTTACCTCCCTCATCCACACCCTCTCTGATCACCCTCTTAATGATAACATACCTGTAGAAACCTTTCTACACAAATGGAATCATCTTGCTCACTTAAAAATGGTCAAAAGAAGTTTCCTGAGAGTTGTACATTTGCTCTTTCTTGTTGAGGAACATACACAGAATTTGAACCCAAATTAAGGTGAACTCTGTTCTTTATCAAGGACAGCACCATTCCAAAGACATAAATCTGAGGATTTAAAAACCAACATGTATTAGTTTTGAGGGCAGAACTATTTTCCAACTTCAGACTTACTAGAAGTAGAAATAAGTAGTCCATGGTAGTTTAGTTGATGCCACACATTGGTTGGGTGCCAAGTCTTGTCTCCAAGAATCAAGAGGATAATTTACAGAAATTCATACTTACATGAGTTTTAGTTAATCCAATTATTTCATAATGAATTGGGTTGCACAATGTAATACTGCTATTAAGCTCATAATATCTTAGGAGCTTACATTACTTAAGCCACTGTTTAAGATATTGAATAGAACCACACCCAGAACAGATCCCTGTGGAGCCCCACTTGATATGCCCTTTCAGCTTAATTGTGAGCCAGCAATAACCTGTAGCATGTCCTATATTTATCAACAAATGGCTATTTTGTGTGTGAGAGGCGTCTGTCTGCGTATCTATCTCTATCCCCATACACACTCTGCTATTTCTCTCTCTCGCTCGCTGCTTCTCTGGGTATGCATGGGTAAGGAGAGTTTTAGCAGGTGGAATGTGATTCAAGCCAGAGTTGGAACTGGAGATTACTAGCAACCCTCCTTTTTGTGGAGAAAACGCCACGGGATATTTAATCCACCAGGGCCCTTGGTTTTAGATGGATAACAAACAGCCACATTCAATCCTGCCTTGTGCGTGCGTAGAGCTTGAAAAGACATTTTTACTGCAATGTAGGAACCCATGTGCCAATGTCAGTGTGTCACATGACAAGCCTCAATCAGATTTTAGGCTGCAGCATGCAGAGCCCAGAGACCGTTTTAACTGCATTTGCTCTGATTTGCTCTGTATAGGAGATGCTGGCTACTTAGCATTATTGATTCCTCTTGACTTATTGGGTACATTAGTTGCCGTTGACCCTGGCATCCTGTTGGATGGAACAGTCTGGTGCCTCACGTGATGCTGTCTGGCTTTGTCCTTGCTCTGAGTCAATTCCTGTTTTACTCAGCAGATGTCTTTTGTTCTTCTCAGAAAAGAATTGCTCCTCCAATTGCTCTGATGTTTTACTGGATGTGACCCCGTCCGACTTACATACTCCCCTTTCAGCCAGTCTGTCTCCATCCCCCATTACTCTATATTACTGCTTCTGCATAAGCCAAAAGGAGCCAGCAGATTGGCTGGTACATTCCTGAAATTAACATAGTTCTTGTCTGAAATGAAGCGTGGGAGTGGATTAAAAAATGTCCGAAAGGACTGCCTAGTGTAAATCAGTGTGACCCCATCCCTGATTTCAGTGGAGCTGTGCTGATTTACTCCAGTCCTTAGTGCCAGGCTGTTTATGTGAGACGTAATTTGTACCGTGGCCTTCTGCAGGCACTCTCTCCAAGGCTTACTTTCAGCCTCTTTAGCTTCAGAAAGCTGCAGAATTCAGTGTCACTTCTGATACTCTATGGAGGTAAGGACTAGGATTTTACCTTGGGTTCTAAGATTTCCTTATTTTAGGCCCCATCTGCAAATTTCCCAGTGTGCATAAAACTTTCGCGTAGTTTGAGGAGTGGTTGAGGGGGGATCTAAATGTAGGACTTTCAGTGCTACCGCTGGTAGAGATATGGTCTAGGGAAATTTGTCATAATCCAAATTTCTTCTAAAGTTAGAAATATTTGGATCCAGGGTCCTAGATTACTGCAGGGGCACATGTGTAGTATGCTGCATAATTGCAAACATTCTCCTCCACTGCTGCCTTATGCTTGAGTTTTTGTTTTGAAGACTCATCAGTTGTAAATGTAAAAATGCAATAAGGTCTCATTCATCTGCAGTTATTCCTGATTTACACCTGTGTTCAGGTAAGCCGGGCAGTTCTAGTCAGTTTCATTATCTTTGAGTTCTGTTATTCCTTTTCTGTTTTCTATCACTTAGGCTCAGTAACAGAATACTGTGTTTCATTAAAATCTCACGATTCCTACTTAAACCGTCATAAATTATTGTATCATCACTTTCCCCTATTGACTGCATCTTTGTTCATTCAAGACTCCCTGTTTCATATTGGGTTTTGCCACTGTGAGGTGGGGTGGTAAATTAAAAACAAAAATCCATTAAAAGGAAATTCTGGTGGTAAATGAAAATGCCTGTCATTACTATAGAACTCCCTCTGCTGGTTGTATTTGGAATTGAGTGTGGATAAGAGGGCTTCAGACAATAGAAGCTGCAATGATTTCAAGTTGTTTCCTAATGAAAGGTCTGATTTTAATCTTGCTTTACACCAAAATTACACCAGCACAATTCCTTTGTGCTGAGGGCATTACTCTTTGTTTGCACTGGTCTAGGTGCATTAGACCACCATATTTTAAACCTCACTCGCAGTATATCTTGCAACACAGATAACAGGGCAGTTGATCCTCCGTTATCTGGCACTTTGTGTTGTCATTTTCACCTATGCAAATGAGGGGTGAAATGCTGCCATTCTGATTTTGCAGTTTCAGATTCACTTTGTTCAAGTGAAAAAGATGATGAGGTCAAAGCTGGTTTGGACCCGCCACAGTGCACCTACAGGACCTATGGTGCTGGAACTAGGAGTTTGATGGGTGGGGTTCTGCAGCACCCCCGTGGCTTGAAGTGGTTTCAGTTATATACAGGGTTTCCAGTTTGGTTCAACAGCTCTCAGCACCCCCAACTATAAAAATTGTTCTAGCTCACCTGACAGGACCTGTTGTGTGAGATGCAAAGGGAAGAAGGAAGAGATGAGGCATTACTTACACTGCTGTGAATCAGGAGTAGCTCTTCTCAAGCCCACACAGTTTGTAAAACTGGCCAGTGAGATTAGACTCAGACCCCATGCACAGAAAGCAGATCCAAGGTGCTGGTTACATTCCAAGTTCTATCTTTTTCCAATGTTCTGTGGGGTCAGGTACTGCAGGGTTAGCTTGGCTTGAAACAGAGATAACCGTCAGCAGCCAAGTTCAAGTCTCAGTCCAGACTTCATCTTCCCAGTTATGGGTCTAATCACAAAGGCAGTTGTGCTGGAGACCTGTTGCTGTCTAGTTGTCCAATGTCTACCTTGTTGCACCAGAGCTTTCCTCTTCCTTCTGTAACAATAATCACTTGGAGCGACAGGTTGAACCTCTCTGCTCTGGCACCCTCAAGACCTGACTGGCACTGAACCAGAGATTTTACCAAACCATAGGAGGTCAATATTGTCTAGAAGCATTACCAGCACTGCCACTGGTTCATTAAGCTCTTAGAAGACATTTAGGCTATGTCTAGACTGCAAGCCTCTTTCAAAAGAGGCTTTTTTGAAAGATACTTTCGAAAAAGCCTCTTTCGAAAGAGAGCATCTAGACTGCACACGGAAAGCAGCAAGTGAGTCTGGATGCTCTCTTTCTAAAAAGCCCTGTTTGCTTTCAAGAACGCCTTTTTTCGAAAGAGCACTTTCGAAAAAAGGCGTTCTTCCTCGTGCAATGAGGTTTACCGCCGTCAAAAGAAAAGCCGCGTTCTTTCGATTTAATTTCGAAGGAACACGGCTGCAGTCTAGATGCAGGTGAAGTTTTTTTGAAAAAAACCCTGAGTCTGGACACAGCCTTAGGGATAAATTAGAGCTAGCTAATATCACTGAACACTAAGAGCCAGGATTGGTAGCTGTAAACAAATTTCGTGAGACCACTAGAAACTTGACCACACCTATAATAAGTGAACATCTGGCTTATTAAAATCATGCTGGAGCACTGATGTTGCTGGACCAGTGAGTGCTGGACTAGGGAGGTTCAACCTGTAGTTACCTTCATCAGGCTTATTACAAGAGGTGAAGAGATATGTTGGGAAGGTAATGGTGGAGCAGGACAGAGGTGTGTCGCTTTCCGTTCTGTGCCAAAAGCACAGAGAGGACTCCTCTTCCTGCATAAATGCAAATCAGGATTGAATTTAAAAAATAAAATGATCTACAGGAAATCGAGGTTGGAATCTGCTGGGACAGCATGGAAGGAACATGTACTTCCCAGAGCACAGAGGCTGTTGATCCTTACAAAAGCCATGGAAAGGGGAGAAGTTTCCCTTCCCTTCCTTGTCATTGTGCACCCTCAGAAGGGCCAGGCAGGAATCTGAGACTCTCATATTGTGTCAGCAGGGTGGGGAGAGATCGCTACATAATGTCAGAAGGGAGGAGCGATCTATAAAGTTATATGCAAATGTAAATGATTCCAAGGAACCCAGTGCATGGGAGGGTGCTTTGTCTTATGAATCCATATATATTACACCTGTCTTTGGGCAGAAGGAGATAGCCACATGGGCCAAGGGACAAGGCAGGGGCTTGGAATTCAGGCAATCAGTTCTTTTATTTGCTCTGACCTGGATCAAGGCCTTCCTTAAGTCACTTCACCCCTCTGTATCTCTCTTTCCCTGCTCACCCTTTGTGCCTGATTTGCCTAGGTGGACTGCAAGCTCGTAGGAACAGGCACTGTGTCTTGCTATGTATTATGTGTATGTACAGTGCCTAGCACAATGAGGCCCTGGTCGCAATTTGGGCATTGAGGCATAGTATAATACAGATAACTACGGGACCTGCTCGCCATTGCTCAAGTCCTTAACTGAAATAATTTTTGTTTTACTTCATTTAAAATATTGTTCTAGACTGTGGCTAGGGAGGAGGGGTTCAGGATGCAGGCTGGCCCAGGGAGATAAGACTACCCCACCTCTCTCTCACCCCCACAGCTTGAGGGGACGAGTTGCTCAGTGGTTTGAGCATTAGCCTGCTAAACCCAGGGTTGTGAGCTCAATCCTTGAGGGGGGCTATTTAGAGATCTGGGGAAAATCTGTCAGGGATGGTATTTGGTCTTACCATGAGAGCAGGGGACTGGACTCAGTGACTTCTCAAGGTCTCTTCCAGCTCTATGAGAGAGAGAGAGATAGGAGAAATGCATCTCCATGGCTGCTGCGCTGAGCACAAAGAGACAGCCTCAAATATATAGTAGATAGCTAGACTATTTGATCTGAGGAAGTGGGTCTGGCCCACGAAAGCTCATCATCTAATAAACCATCTTGTTAGTCTTTAAAGTGCTACATTGTCCTGCATTTTGCTTCAACTACCCCAGACTAACACGGCTACATTTCTATCACTATCCCATTCTGCACCTTGCTGCCCCAGTGGAGTTATAGCTGTCCCAGTCTCCAGCTCTGGCCCCTTGCTGCCCCCATGTGGTCATTACACAGTGTAACTGTCCCTCCTACCAGACCCCTCCCTTTCCATTTTATGAGACACAGTCGTATTCCAGGCACATCCCATTGTCACAGACCAACCAAACCCTGACCTTGCTTTACATTATTATAAAGGGAAGGTCTATACCACATTTGGTGATCCTTGCTTGTACCATTTAGGAGGAGTTCTTGAACAAACAAACTCACATACAGATGGACAGAGAGACAGACACACAAACTGTCTCAAATATATAGTAGATAATAAGGCAAGCTGTCAATTACTGAATGTGTTAGCACTGAAGAATCTACCTCTCCCCTTAGCCAAAAGAGGGAGCCTGAGCCATTAAAGGAGTGTTGTGAAAAGAGAAAACTGTCTGAATATATGTCTGGAGATTTCTGATTGAAACCCTGGGCTATGTCATGAAGGATCCATCTTCCTTTCAGGGACCAAGTTTCCAAAGAATAATAAATTCACTCTAGGTCTGAACTGAATGCAAAATTGGTCAGACCTCTGCAGGAATCAGTTTTGTGTATGCGTGTGCACCATCCATAGCATGGATTGGGGATCTGTGTGTGCAGTGCATATACATTCACTCTCTCTTGCTTTCTCCTGCACCTGCCTGCAGATGCCACAGAAAATTGATCTTTATGAAACAAAAAAGGTGAACCCTGGTGCTCAGCAGTTCGGAGCCATCTGTCTTGTCAGGAGCGTTGTTGCATGGGAACAGCAGAAGGTGGCTACTTAGAATTATTCATTAATAAAGAGCCAGCCAAATTCCAGCTAAAAAGCCATCCTTCTGTGTATGGGGGAAAAACAACCTTATTTGTCTACAGGAATTAGGCAGGGAGTCTGGGCTATCACTCACACAAATTGAAATCTGGGCACATGATACATCTAAGCACACATTTTTTAAAGACCTGACACTGCAAAGGTGCTGAGGGCCTCCCATTGACTGGAACAAGAATTATGGGTACTCAATACCACCGAAAATCAGACTAGAAAAGGCTTTAAAAAGAGCTCTTGTCTCCCACAAAGGCTCCCCTGGCATAGCCAGCTCCTATGCAGCTGCTGCGCCCCTAGTCATCATCACCCAGCACATAGCAGAACAACATGGTGCTGGGGCTAGGTCGCATCCAGACTCAAGGAGCCACAACTCACTGTGCCCAGCAGAAGCTTTGTGCAGTTGAAAGCCTAGCTCTTAAAAATTTCCCACCATAACAAGCAGTGTCTGAAGGATACTCCAGGCAAAAATGGGAGGTGGCCCATGGTCTGAGGACAGAGTTAAGGTGTTTTGGGTGACCTTACTTGTTCATTCTTTTCAGCACTTGTGCATTTTTTATCCAAGCACAGGTTTCCAGGTATTTATGTCTAGTCTTTATTTCACCTCACTTGGCTTCTCTTTGTTTAGCCATTTGTCTTTCTTTGGTTTCAAACTGACTCCTCTTTATCATTCATTTTTATGCTACTTTTCAGGTCGCATTGGAATATAGAGCCAAATTTTCAGCTGCAATAAACTAATACAGCTACATTGAAGTCAAGGAAACTTCAGGTTTATACCAGCCGAGGGTGTCCCTGATAGTTTTGCCCCCATCAACAATAAAAAGGTGAGTTTATCCTATTTTCCCAGTAACAATTCTCTGTACCTTGGTGAAGGAAGGTTTGCAGAGGAAATTTCAATTGTAGGCAATAAAGGTACTATTTGGATTTCCAAATGGGAGAAACTGTACCTTCCTGTTTTTATTTCAATATTGTCTCCTGCTGAAGGCCTCTGTTTTGAGATCATGTCAGAGATTACAAAGTCCCCAGAACACTTCTCTGTCCCTGAAGAATCAACCAACCTAAACTAATACTTTAATGACTACTTTTCCTAGCAAGGAAACAAATTCAGGCACACACACACATCCACAAAAAAAAAAAAAAAAAAAAAAAAAGATAGAGAGAAAGAAAGAAAGGAAAAGAAAAAAAAGAAGCCAATAGCTGAGGGGGACCTTGTCTGGTCAATGAAAGGAAGAGACGGATGTCTGGTGCCATGGCAATGGAATAGGGATTATTTTGCTCTGGAAAATAGGTTCCTTTTTTTTATGTCAGTGCTTTTTCTCAGGCAGCTAAGAGTTGTCACTGAGCCTGATGAGAGGCTCATTTAGAGGAAAACGAGATTCTCTGAGTAGAATTGAATGCCTGCGTTCACCGACTGCTGCTTGAGCCGTCTGCTTTGCTTTTAAGGAAAAGAGGCATAGCAGTATGTGTGTGTGTGAGTGAGAGAGAGAGAGAGAGAGAGAGAGAGAGAGAGAGAGAGAGCATGCAAATGCAATTCTATATAGACTGAGACTGGTGGAAGTGAACAAAATTAACAAGGTACTTGAGAATCGTTTTGGTGGTACAAAAATGCTTCCTGTTGCTGGATATTGTGTAGAATCACATAAATGAGTGCTTAGTGCTTGTACTGTCATTGGGGTAGATTCTCACCATTGACTGGAGAGGAACACCAGCTTGAGGGTCTGGTCTATTGCTGACTGGGAATTTTTTCACATCACATTTTTTGTTGGAAAATGCCAATTTGTTGAGACTTTTTGTGGAAAAGGGTCTGGTTTCAAGTAAGTTGTCAAGTGTAAGAGCTGGGAATGCAGCAGCACCCAGTGGCTCAAAGTGGTTTCCACCACAGACAGCATTTGCACTTTGTTTAATGGCTCTTAACACATCTATACAAACGGTACCAACCCCCCTGTTTTTGACTTGAAAACATTTTACAAAAACGTTTCGCAATTGGCGAAACATTTTGTTTCGACTCTTTCAAAAGGAAAAATCCAGGGGGAAATGACTTCTCCTTTGAAAATGTGGGATGCATACATTTGAATGTCAAAAAATATAAAGACAAAATTGAATAGAAATGTGTGAAAGGATCAGAATGAAATATTTCAATGGACTTGAACTGAGTCTCCCCACCCCCGCTCAGATTTTGGTTTTGAGAAGAGGTTTGCTGCTTTGCTGTTTTGTCTTGTCATCCTGATTTAGGATGGGAAAACGTGGACATCTCAGAAATGTTCTTGCCCAGTTCTAATTTGTTTCATTAGTTATTTAACCCTCCTAACCATATTTGTCAGGCAGGGGGATTTTAATAGGGCCAATGGTGCGACAAGGTTCAGGGAGATTAAGGGACTTCCTGAAGAAATACAGTAGGTCTTCAAACCAACTAGTCTTAGAACTTGGGAGCCCCCTGAACTCCTCATATCAGTTGGACTCAGTCCCATGCTGTTTCTCAAATTAGAAATGGAAAGGCCACCTGGTTCATCCTTTCCAAGGATAAGATTGTTCCCTTCCCTGCCATAGGGCTGCTATAAATCAGAAGTTAACTCTATGAAGTCTGTGGGCTTGACTTCTCATTGCTTTGGCCTTTTGAAGTTATTAAAACATGTGCAAAATGGGCCAGGTCTAATTCAGCCGAGTCTTATTGACAGCCGTGGAGCTATGCTGATTTACACCAGCTGTGGAATGTCCCAGCAAGTGGGAAGTAGGTGTAAATGGTGCCGCTTTGACTTATTGATGACTTATGCCAACTTTTCATTGGCGAGCATGACAGCTCAAGGTGCAAGGCAGAGGTCAAACAGCTGACACGGAAGCCAGCTGCTTCTGCTGAGAGAAGAAACAAAGCATGGGGGGGGGGAGTGAATAGGATGTGGAAGTGTAGTGCTGGGTTTATGCGAAGAGAAGACGCTCCCTGATTGAACCCACCCTGGTACAGATTCTGAAGTTCACAGTGCACAGGGTTTGTGGTGCATCAGTTCTAAGAAAGGCCACGATAAGGAAGACAGTTTTTGTGCTTCCTTTTTACCCCTCCTAGCCATGATAATATTATGGGATGGGTGTGTAGCCTGGTATGTTTTCCCCATTTGGCCAAATTCAGCCCTGAAAAAACCAGTGAAACTCCATCAACTACATTACTGAACGTAGGCTCTTCTAGGTGAAATCTTTTCAGTCATGTTGGTCATGACGATCAGGTGTCGGGTAAGAAACATCTCTGCCCTGTGGTAGAAGGAGGGTGACTGGAACTAAAGATCTCAGCTAAACTGTCTGTGCTGCCACAGTCTCCCTGTAACACCTTTGGCAAGAGCTGTGACCTCTCTGCTTCAGTTCCCAATCATCTGATTGCACGATGAATCTTTTTCTAACACTGTTTGTCTGTCTTGCCTGCTTGGAAGATAAGACCTTGTGGCCAAGGAGTATTTCTTACTAGCCATCAAACCAGCAGTTGGCGTATTGGGATCTCAATCTTAGTTAACATCCTTAGGTGCTCTGCTAAAGCCAATAATAATATTGTATCCTCTTACCTGTATGTGTAGAATAGACTTCATAAGCCCTAATAATTTACTACATTTGTATATTGTCTGTTCAGCCTTGAGTGAAAAAGAGCTCCTCTGTCTGATTTTCTGTTATTTTCTAATAAGGAACCCAAAATAATCTCTCCTATGGGGAAAATGTGCCAGGACGAAAAACTAAATGTAATTCTCCTTTTAAACTGTTAACAACTGTGAAACATAAAATCTCTGTCCAGGTAAAAATGTGTAGTAGTCATAGCAACAGCAGAATGGCTATTTATTTTTGGATTTCCATTTTCACTGATTTATTTAGCACATTGAAGATCAATGTGTAATAAACAGGAATTTGTTGAGAGGGGTTTGTTTTTGTTTTTAAATGGAATAAAACCAGGGTTGGGTTACTTTAGCCTGTGGAAAATAAAAAGGATAAAATAAAACCCCTGTTTCTTTCAGTGGCTTTTCTTCTTCCCACAAATATGTGCTCTGAGGTGAGTGTGGGAGGGTGAGAATATGACTAATATGTATATTTGCTGCCTGCTAGAGAAACCTTAGTGGATAAAGCTGAGAGGAGGTTTAAGCACAGTGTGAAGCCAGGAGCCATCAGAAATGGATGCTCACTTTGGCCCATGGTTGGTTTATTTGCACACACCTGCTGCCAAGCAAATATACACAGCCTGTGCTGGATGACTTTTGTTGCTGTGTCTAGCATGGCAGGGCTGATGAAAGGCAAGGGAGAGCAGGGATGGTTGTACTGGGGACCCTCACGTGGGAGTCCCCCAAAAATGTTTGCAACTGAGGTGAAATGGGAGGGGATAGAGATCCAGTGAGCATGACATGCCAGGGTACCAATTTTTTCTCAGTGGGCCTTGCCCCTAAACAGTGAACAATATCCACTGGTCTCTTCTTGCTTTCAGCCTCTGAGCATCCAGTCATTGGTGTCCCAAACCTGCGAGAATTACAATGGGAATATACCCTCCACAGACTGTATGTTGTATTTACTAATTAGTCTGTGGGTGTGTTACTGTCCTCTGCTGGGAACAATACAAATTACTCAACGGAACGTCATAAGCTCTATAGTGCCAATAGATCCCCCTCTATCTCGAGTGGTAAGGGCCTGTGTGATAATAGGAATAAGAATAACAACACATTTGTTAACAACAGAATATTTTCCATCAACTTTGAATTTTGAAGAAAAAAATCTTCATGAAAATTTTCTCCTTTCTGCCATCTCTACTACTAATTCTTAGCCCTTCTGTAGTTTTTTTTTCATATAAAGATCTTAAAGGGTTTTATAAAGATGGGCAAATAGCTCTGCTTTAAGATGGGGAAGCTGCCCCACACCTAGTTGTTTGAGCCAATTCCAAATATTTCAGAAGTGGCTGCCAGCTTTTGATACTTTAGCTTTTGGGTTTCCATTTTAATCATCCACAGATCCGGTTTAAATCAATGCTCAGCACTTCTAGGAGTCTCAGGTTGTGTGCAGAGAGATGGTGGTGCTCAAAATCAATGGCCACTTGTAAAATATCAGCCTAACTCACAATCAAGTGTTGGGCCAACTTTTGGAAGGCTGGCCAATTTGGATGTTTAAAGCAGGATTTGTTAGGACCAAGCAAAATTTGAAGCCAAATAATAGGGAGCAAAACTAGACACACAAATGTGAATGGAGCCCGAGTATTTCTGAGATTGGCTACAAAAGCATCATTGTTTAATAGGTTTCCACGTTGCTCTAAAAGTTGGTCCCTCCCAGAGCTATGCTCCCTGTGATAGATTTGGGTGACTAAGATTGATGGCTATGAAAGAAATAGTATTGATGACACATTATATAAGGCTCATTAAAAATTGCAAGTATGACAGATGTTTGGGAAGTCGTCAGTCATTTTCTTTTTCTATTAATATGCATTTCCTTGGCCCATGCTTGGATTGCATTCAAGCAATGTGTGAGAAGAGACCAGCAGTGGACCAGAGAAGGCTTTTTGCAATTTAGCAGGTTTGAGCTGGAAAAAATGTGCATTTTGGCATAAACTGAGCTTTGGTTTGAATTTTTAAATATAAAGAGACCTTGTTCCAGGTCAGATCCCGAGATGGTGTAAATCAGAATGTGGTTCCATAGAAATCAGTGGAGCAGTTGAGAATCAGGCCTGGAAATAACATTGGGGCAGGAAAGGGGATTCAATAAAAAACCCAGCCTGCAGCCATAAATACAATATGAACAGGGTATAAACATTATTAAAGCAAGTACAGCTCTTCTGGATAGGTTTGCTTCCCAGTGTTCTCTTAATTATGCTTCCCTGTTGTTGGGAGCAGAGAATAGTGGACTGGTGATCCTGAACCATGATCTAAATCAGAATGAAACTGTTCCCAATGTAAGTGAATAATGAAATTTGCATATTCATAGCAAGAGACGAGTCACTTTCTTTCTTAATAATCCACCTCCAGACCTGCTTGTGGCCTGATCCAAAACCTGTCAAAGTCAATGAGAATCTTTATTTTGGCTCTTCATGTCAGCCACATTCCCATATCTGACCATGAAATATTTTAAAAACAACGAATGGTCTAGCTGCACCTTAAAGACTAACAAAACATGTAGATGGTATCATGAGTTTTCATGGGTACAACCCACTTCTGCTCATGATACAATGTACATGTTTTGCTAGAGTTTAAGGTCCTGCTAGACCATTCATTGGTTTTTTTTTAATGTTTTTCCAGTTACAGACTAACTTGGCTACTCCTCTGAAGCTTTTGAACATAAAAGATTTGTTATGTTAAAAAGGAAACAACTGGAGGACACGCCTGTAATATTGACAATTTAAATGATCACAGCTCAAAATTGTTGCACAGGGTACACTGAAAGAAGCCTAAGTAGGCAGATCAATGAGTTCAAGTACAGAGCAGGCAACCAGAGCAGATGAAAAAAAGAATTCAACAAAAATGCTATTTCCATGCAAATGTCCAGCATAAAAAAATACACAATAGAAGGGGCCAAATGTATAATATATTAGCCAAACTGTTTCCAAATTATTAAAAAAAAATCTGAGAGGTGTCCAAACCCTTCTATATAACTCTTCAATGGGGACAGACACTGATAGCATCACTCACAATAAGTACCATTAACTTGAATAGGCCTTTATCTAAAATAAGGCATGCCTTACTGTAGAATCAGGCTCTTGATGTATAGAGTCACAGAGAATCAGACTTTGCATAAGGATTTGTTTTGGCAAATACACTTTATAGAGGGCCATACTTGTTTAGTATTGTCAGTATACCAGAGACTGTTTAAACAAACGCACAGCATGCATTCGTCTCATTATTCAGCTATGACAGACTTTTCTTCCAGCTTTTTAATTAGCACTCATTTACTAAGCATTAAACCATCTTTTCCTTTAAACATAAAGATCACCCCTAGGAGCCATGCATTCCAAAAGATAATTGCACCTTGTAATTCCGATGCTTCAACAATTTAGACTGAAATATTGATGGAAATATTCCAGTGTTGTTGGGGATTTTTTTTCTGAGCACATATCTCAATCTTTTAAATATCTCTGTGTCATAAACTTAAATACAAACTCAAATCCAGTTTGGCAATAAAAGTTTAGTGGTTTTGGATTATGCGAATCAGAAGCATTTCAGACAGATTTCTGTTTTCAAAGATGGAAGAGGCAGTTAACAAATTGTTGTATATATGAATTTGTAATGGATCTACATTACTGGTTGAGGAACCTCTGAAAAATATCAGAGCTAGATTTTAAGTGTGTAAATCCAGAGCAATGCTACTGATTTGCACTAGATTCTGACTTTATGGGTACTGAAAGTTTTCATGAAACCTTTAGCAGGAATAGAATCAACACTGTGATTGCCCCAGGAATTGCAAATGGCTATGTAAATCCAGTGAAAATATATGGAAAAATGGGAAAAATTATTGGACACAGAAACTGAACTTAAAAACTCTGGCCTTTAGAATAGTACTCTTCCATCTGTGGGTTGAAGAAGGAGGACCATTAAAAAGTGCATAATAGGGGTACGTCATTTGGCCCTGAATTTATACAAGATCTGATGGTTGCTGGAAAAACGTAGATGGGGCAGCTTATTTTTTATCATTTAGGAGGGATTCCCTAAATTATAGAGTTGGGCCACAGATCACTGAATTAATTGATAAATATCTGACCTTTCATTTACCTTTAAAACTGACTTTCTAGCTGGGACCCTCAAGAAATTATTGTTGTCCTTTTAAAAAACACATCTTTGATGAATTTCACATCTTGTCATCTCAGACAGCTGGTCGTTGGCTCAGCTGCAGAGCCAAGCATTCTTATTCTCACACACCAAGACACAAGTGGCTCTCACTGAAATCAAGGAGAGTTATTTGTACCTTAGGCAGTGATACGGGAAGCCGGTATTTTGTAGGATTAGCAATCTCCTGATTATGGACAAAATGATGAATGATCAAAGAAAAGGGTGAAGCCATTTTTCAGTGGTTTGGTGTATGACTGAGAAGCGAAGACAATGACTCTGGAAAAAGACATCTGAGACCTAGCAAATGTTCCTTTTTTATGATACAGAGTAATCCTTGGTAATGTATTTGCAGGTCAACAGACTGTGATGTTCATGTCCTGGAGGTATTCCAACATGTTTCATGAAGCAGTTTGCTACGTTGTCCCATTATGCTTTCAGTTGTTTTGTGGGTTCAAACACTGGATCTTTAACTTAGATTATTTTATCCCATGTTCTACATGTTGTATCTCGCATTGTTCCTGTTTAAATAGCCCTTGTGAACCAGGTAACTCATTTTGCTTCAACTCTGTCCTAAAGGGACCCTTTCATTGACAATAGGATAGAGTCCAGCCTTTCTTCTCCTTTGGCTTCTCTGGCAAGTTTGCCAAGGAGGATACACAGTGTAATCATAGTGCTGACCTCTAGGGACTGAAGTGAAACCATCGTTTCATTTCATATAGGTGTCCAGGGGCAATTGGATGGTGATGACTGTCCATAGATGTGGCCTGGATTCCAACTCGCCTCCTAAAATAATTGTCCATAATGCTTGTTGTGCATTGCTCCAGTTTGGCCCTAACACACGACCAGTTAGTGACCACCCAGGACTATTCTACTTTGGCAGGTTGCCCTCTTTTCTGGCAAATGTACAGCTCATGTCTTGAACTGTGCCAGACACACAGTTTGTGGTTCATTTTCTGCTCTCAGCTTGGCTGCTCAACAAGTCTATATATACACCGGTCATATTCATGTTACATACAATCTGACACTCACTAGATAGTCTTGGGATTAACAAGGCACCCACGGCTATCCAGCTTGTGTTGCAAGCCAGAAGAGCTGGTGGTGAATCTCATGCTTGCCTTTCTCCAGAGAGTCTTCAAGTTTCATTTTGGCACAGAGATGCAATCAGGCACAAGACACTTATCCTGCCAAGACTTTTTGCTGAATAGATGATGTGTCTATGGTTATACAGTTTACTGATCTGAACATGCCATTGCCTTGCCCTCATAGCCTAGGGCAAGTTCTAATCAGCTCATGAATAGGCACCAGGCCATCTGAAAAGCTAAGCATGAGTAGAGACAATTTGTCCATCAGCTGTGAGTGTTGAGAGAATATGATTTCCAGCTGAGGATATCTATCCACCTGCATCTGCATCCTGAGCGTGCATGTCTGTGTTTTAAAAGAGAAGCACCGGCACTAAGCATCTTTACATCTACCATATATTTGAATGAGTTTGTCTCTGCAAGTCCATCTGTTTGTTCAAGAACTCCTCCCAAATGATGTGAGGTAGGACCGCCAAATTCAGTACACAGTTTCCCCTTATCATAACTTGAAGCACTGTAAGGATTTGGTTGTGCCAGGACAATGGGATGTGCCTGGAATGGGATTGTTTCTCAGACAACCATACAGAAAAGAGACAAAATCACCAGGCAGGTGAAAGGGGCTGACTGGGGATGCCCCTCCACCCTGCCTGGGACTTCCTCAGCTTTGAGCCTCCCACCTTCCCATGTGCCTTTTAGGGAGGGTGACAGGGGCTGAAGCCCTCCCCCTCTGATTCATATGGGAACATTTTTGACTGTGCCCCTTCATCAGGGAGCGAGGGGAAAGTGCACAGTTTTCTGCATTCCTCACTCTGGTGGGGGAGGACAGGGGGCTGATGAACTTGGACCTGTCCCAGCCAGGGGACATGTACCCTTCCCATAGCTGTGCCTGCTGGAGCTGCAGCAACCATAGAGAGGTGCTTTTCACCATGCTGCTGCAATGAGGGGTGGGGTGGGGTAGTCCTCCCTCCTGGGTCAGCTTGCATACTGAACCCCACATCTCCAGCCCCGCCTCAGAGCAATGATTTAAATGAAACATGAACATGTTCATTTGATTTGCCAAAAAACAAAAATTGAGTTAAGGTCCTGAGCAATGCCAGGTGAATCTTCTAGTTTTCAATAAAACCAATGTCTGTTCTGCAGTGACTTCAGGTGGTTTTCATTCTAGGGGTCAGATTCTCAGCTGGTATAAATTGGAGTAACTCCATGAAAATCTGTGGAATGGGGAGGGGGGAGGAGAGCACTGACAGAATTGCAAGGCCCCCAGGAGTGTTTTGATCAATCTCTAGTTTCTTTTGAATTGATTCACAGTCAACTCCAATGATCTACAATGACCTGTGTACGAGGCAGCTGCTTGTGAACCTATTTGAAAGCTGGGCTGGGACTGGGGTTAGAAGAGATGCACTCCCAGAAACACACCTGCTGCGGATTAGGCCCTCTCCTGTTACTATCTCATCAGGTCCTACAGTGAAAGAAATTGCTGTGTTTAACGTCTATGTGTTGCCTATTATCCACTAATGCAGTTGAGAAAAAAATCAGAAAGATAATTTACAAATTTGTATTTAATATGGGACCTTGTTCCAGCTAATCCACTCCTGATAGTGCAGAAAATACATTGAATTTGAGCTCTTGTATCGAATTGAATATCCTTGTGGGGTACCATTTCCATATTTTCCTTTACGCTATCACTTGGATTTTTTTCCTTCTCAGTTTATATTTTTCTGGCCAGGAAGATTGCACGATTTAGATTTACATTATATTGCATGTAATCAACTGAATTTGCAAGCTTCTGAGTTTACAAGTGCAAATGGTGCATTCATGGGAACAACTGGGCACCAACTATGGGAAAAAGGGCTAAGTACAAATTTGGAAGCTATGTGGAAGTTCTGCCCTTGCCATTCAATAAGCATGTGATTGTAGCAGATTTAAAACTAATAAAAGAAAGTTCTTCTTCACACAGCGTGTAGTCAGCCTGTGGAACTCCTTGCCAGAGGAGTCTGTGAAGGCTAGGACTATAATAGAGTTTAAAGAGAAGCTAGATAATTTCATGGAGGTTAGGTCCATAAAAGGCTATTAGCCAGGGGATAAAATGGTGTCCTTGGCCTCTGTCTGTCAGAGGCTGGAGAGGGATGGCAGGAGACAAATCGCTTGATCATTGTCTTAGGTCCACCCTCTCTGGGGCACCTGGTGCTGGCCACTGTCGGCAGACAGGATACTGGGCTAGATGGACCTTTGGTCTGACCCAGTACAGCCGTTCTTATGTTCTTATGATCGTTTTCCTTCCAACAGGTGTTTTTATACACTGTAGAACACACATTATAGAATGTGCTGTACCATTATCTATGCCTGGGCATAACCAATGGTGACATTTGCAGAACAGGACTAAACTGATGTTATGTTTTAAATGCATTAAAGTTTCATAAGAATTTAAGTTTTAAAATGCCCAAAACATTGGAGGTGGATAATTTTCCAAGAGTTAAATTAAGGGATATTGATTTGCTGTAATTGCTGTTTTCACGTATCTAATTGAAACCAGATATGCTATTCAAAGTAATGTGTACACAGTACTAATTAGGGTCTTGGGGTCTGATCTGTTTGTATCCACATCTGTATCTGTACAAATGAGCCCTGGATAGCTGCATTGAAATGCATGGATACAGATACCTGTGGATATAAAGTGGATATCCATGGATTTGCAGGACTTTTCTAAAACCTGTTTAATTTGGTGAGTGTCTTTCCTTTGACTTCAACAGGTGTTGGATCAGACCCTAGAAGAGATCACAAAGATCATGTGATTTAAAACTAAAGCAACACGAGCTAAGGAATGGGAGTTTCTGAAGTCTGATTTTGGGTCTGACACGGAAATGCTGGCATGACACAGATCACTTCAACTTTCTGCCTTACTCACCTATTTCATAGAATCATAGAATCTTAGAGCTGGAAGAGACCTCAGAAGGTCATCAAATCCAGCCCCCTGCTCTAGGCAGGACCAATCCCAATTAAATCAACCCAGCCAGGGCTTTGTCAAGCTGAGACTTAAACACCTTTAGGGATGGAGACTCCATTACTTCCCTAGGTAACCCATTCCAGTGCTTCACCACCCTCCTAGTGAAATAGTGTTTCCTAATATCCAACCTAGACCTCTCCCACCACAACTTGAGACCATTGCTCCTTGCTCTGCCATCTGTCACTACTGTGAACAGCCTTTCTCCAGCCTCTTTGGAACCTCCCTTCAGGAAGTTGAAGGCTGCTCTCAAATCCCCCCTCACTCTTCTCTTCTGCAGACTAAACAGACCCAACTCCCTCAGCCTCTCCTCATAGGTCATATGCTCCAGCCCCCTAATCATTTGTAATCTGTTTGTCTCACTTGACCTATTGCTTTGAAAGCTGTGTTTTATTACTGCAGATTGAGCATCTGCAATACACATAATCACATGTGGATGCACACATACACAATCTCCTGTGAAAAGTTTGTGATGATTGTTTTTGGTTTGGAAGACAGAAAATTATGTAGCTGTAGTCTGTAGCTTGTACAAATCATTAGACAGTCATTGACCTTATTGGAGCTGCACCGTTTTACACCACTGGGGGACCTGGCCCTAAGATTGTGTCATGAGACTCTTTCAGCTCCAGTTATAAACTATTCACAATGCTTGAGTGTAACTTTTATTCATTTTCCTCCATTTAGCTGGATGTCACTTTTCAGTGATATAGAGCAAAGCAGGGGAAGAGAGATGGTTTAAAAAAACCATCAGCCCAATGGAATGAAATGTAAGGAAACGGGTTTTCCTGTAAATATATCCTATAATAATGTTGTGGGCATAATATTTATAGCCAATGGGGAATAGTCATATGGAAAAAACGTTAAAGTTTAAAGAAAAGACACAGCTGCTTGCATCTAAAATATGGAATTTGATTCTCTGCTCCCCTCCATTGCCTATATTCTATGTATCTTTACTGTCTTCCGCAGAATTAGTCTTGACTTACACTAACATAAGCTAGAGAATAATTGGGCCCAGCAAATTCTGAAGTAAGATCCATAATTAAATTCACTGAAGTACTTACTTATATGAGGAATTTTAAATAGGGCTGGCTGGAAAACCACCATTCTGTTTTATTAGAAATGTCAAGGTTTTGGTATTTGCTTTAGTTCCAGAGTGAAGCTCTGACACCTTGTTTGAGAAGGGGAGAGAAAACCTGCCCAACCCAGAATATCCAGGTAGTTCACACACTCACCTGTGATATGGAAGATTTGCCCTGCCTGGTTTTGGGAAGGAACTTGTAGCTGTTTCTTCCACTTTGCAGGCAAGTGGCGGAACCATGTGGCTGCTCTGGGTCTCTCTCTCAAATTGCATCCTGGACTGGAGAAAACGTCCCAATGTTTTCGTTGAAACGGACGTGCTTCTGTGAAATACTGTGACACAATGGCACTTTTTAAAGGGAAAAATAGTTTTGTTGACATTTTCCCCACCAGCTCTGACTACAAGTCCACATCTAGTTTCACTGAAGTCAACTGGACCATTCACACACTAAAAGTGAACTATGTAATTAAATACATTGATGAACTATGGACTATGGGAACTCATGGGCCACATGGTAGAAGGTGCTGTGGGCTTTTACCTTTCATTGATATGAAGCCCCTAGTGGGTAAATAGCCATGAGCTACAGCCATCAATCTAAGACAGATGCATAGTAGGGCAAATCTCCAAGCATCGCTCTTGATGGAGAAATGTATGGAAAAGAGGTAAATCATAAATTGTAAGGTATATAATCTACTACTGTTTTAGGCTGCATACTCTCATCTAGACTGCATGAGCACAGCCTGTCAGGGTTTGGCATTTTTGCTAGTTGATCCCCATTTCTCAACCTTTAATAATTTTCTGGTACTCCCTCAACAGAATGGTGCGGGGATGAGGGGGAAGACGCTCAGATGTTATAAGTCAGGTTTGCTGTGAGTCATTGCAAGGAGTCTCTGTGGTGGAAGTGCATCTAAATTAGCAAAGCACTCAGGAGCAAGAGGTCCAGCCACTGCAGCCCATAAAACATCAGCATGCAATCAGGGCTGCAGTACAAGCAGAAATCCAGCTATTACTTTCTAGTAGCTTCCTTGACCAGCCCCCCGTCTAGCAGAATTATGGCTGATGAAAGTTCCAGAATTCCTCTGGATTCCACCACTTAAGATCTGAGTTCCCCTCTCTCCGAAGAACACCAGTGAAGCCCAACTCATCCCAAAACAGGAGCCGTGACTGTGCAAGCTTCTTCCCATTCCCAGCCTGCTCTGCTAATGGACCCCCAAAAACCCAGCACTAGCAGTCAGATGTTCAGGCTTCATGCTGCTTCAGTCAATGTGACAGGTTTTTTTTTTCTTTATGATATAGATCCCTGTCTACTAGGAATTGAGCCCATGATACCAACTGTTTTCATGCAGGCCACTGAACAGCCATTGGATGTCAAGTGAGTCTATACCCTATTAACCCAACTGGGATTAAAACCAGTGACTGACGGATCAAAAGCTCCATAGCCTGTTACAAGTGTCTCACAAGTGTCATTTCTCTGCAGTTATCCTCTTTTTTTTTCTTTTCAATGTGACCCTTAATTATGTCCTGCTGCACCGTGTGACTCTATGTGGCTAGAATTTCTCCCATCTGTGAATTTCACACCATACGTTTAAAGAAACTGCTGGGTCTGGTGAAGGCACGTGAGTTGAATGCTAGAATGTGAGTCATTTAAAGAAAATGAGCAGCATTAGCTGGACAATATATGGGCAATAGCATGTTGAACACTATTGTAAAGCCAAGTATCATGTACGGTATACTGTCCTTTGTCCATGTGCAAAGGTGGTTAGAAAGCAGATTTCCATCCTCAGGAGAAAAAAATAGATTTTGAAAAAATATTCATCTCAAATCAAGATGAAAAACATAATTTACATTTTTTTTCATTTAAATGAAATGCTGACCTTTTTTTGATTTCAGGCTATTGGCAATGCTTGACTTCAGTACTTTCAAAATATTTTGTTTATATTGTGCCTCTTTTTAAACATTTTAAAAGGTTTTAAATGTAAAAGAAAATTTCAAGATAAAAAGTCGTTTCAAAATGAAAAATCAAAACTCTCCATTCTAGAAATGCTGAAATGGACATTTTGACATTTTTTAAATGTTCTTTTCCCCAATCTTATTTTTTAAATTTGTGGTTATTGTTGAAATCAGCACAATTTCACAAAAAAGATTTAATTTTGTGGAAATGACATTTTCTGACAGACAACTGACAGACATTTTTGACAGTACTGAGGTAAAAGCGCCATGTGTTATTGTGGAACATGCTACCAGTAGTGTGTCTGTATACTGAGGTTGCATCTCAATCTTATCTCCATACACAGGACACTAAAGATTTTTTGCAAGGTTTACTCTCCTAAATGAAATAAAACTGCTACCCCGTGGGACTCATCCATCATTTAACTAATGATTTTACATCACTGGAATGCAGAAAAGCATCTACAATTAAAAACAAACCAACCCTGTAAACAATTAATCTATTTCACTCAAGGCCATTGAGTTCTGCCAAGGATTAGCTTGGGCAATCAATAATGCACTTCTGCAGATCTCAAACCTTTTTCAATTTCCATAGTTGAAAATTTTAAAGCAAAATTTCTCTGAGTGGGTCCTTTTTAATGAGAAATGGAGTGCAGTTCTGAGTGCAATCCCAAAAGAAACTTTTGTTGTTGTTGTTGTTGCAAAAGTGGCTCCTTTTGAAACTCTCAGTGACATGGGAGGCATGAAAAATACCGAATACTTTTTGTGACTCTTTCATGTCCCTCTAGCTAAAACTGTGTTGGGCGCCAAAGTTGATTAACCTCTGCAACACATGCCCAGTGACTGCCATTAGATGAGTCATATGGCAGCATGAGCCAAGTTCCATCCCAGGGAAAAAAAAACCCAGCTATAGCACAGGAACAAACCCCTGAAAAAAACAGGAATCTAGGACTGTATTTGGGCTATAAATACAGTTTAGAACTGTCTGGCTATTTGCTTTAATCCCCTGCGCTTCTATTTTAAATTTAAATGGTATTACCCTGTTAACCACTTTCCATTTTTATCATTCTTACCATGATGTAAGGACATGAGATATTTTAGAAACCAGAAAAGGGCCATTTGCACCATTATGGCTTGATGCTAATTTCTGTCCATTTCTTGAACTAATCCTCATCCTGGTGATGAACTATTTCTTTACATATGCCTCGCACAAAACTTCCCATACCCTTTAACCTATGATAAATCCATTGGAGTGGGGAGGGGGGGGGGGTCTCAGATAGAAAGGAGGAAGGACTGGAGGAAAGCTTCCTTTTGTTCCTCCTGCTTTTTCACTAAGGCTGTGTCTAGACTCTGTCGGCAGAGACATGTAGATTAGGGTTGTAGGCAAAGGCAAATGAAGGCGCGATTTAAATGATCGCGGCTTCATTTACATTTACATGGCTGCCGCGCTGAGCCGACAAACAGCTGATCAGCTGTTTGTCGGCTCGCCGCTAGTCTGGACGCTCCCCTGCCGACATCAAAGCCCTTTGTTGGCAGCCCCGTTATTCCTCGTGGAATGAGGTTTACCGGGGCTGCCGACAAAGGGCTTTGATGTCGACAGGGGGAACGTCCAGACTAGCGGCGAGCCGACAAACAGCTGATCAGCTGTTTGTCGGCTCAGCGCGGCAGCCATGTAAATGTAAATGAAGCCGCGATCATTTAAATCGCGGCTTCATTTACCTTTGCTGAACAAACAAATCTACATGCCTCTGCCGACAGAGGCATGTAGTGTAGACGTACCCCATGACTGATATTGTACAACACATGATATTAATGGTAGAAATAATTTTCAGTATTTTCTGAGTCATTTAAGAGATACTGCAGTCACATTTAAAAAAACACGTAGGCATCTAAGCTTACTTAAAAGTCAATGGGGTGTAGACTTCTAAGGATCAGAGTTTTAAAGGTATTGAGGCTCTAAAGATGAAGTTAGGTGCCCAGTGTGATTTTCAAAAGTGATGAGGTGCCTAAATCCCATTGTAATAAATGGGAATTCTAAGTACTGCTCAGAGAAAATTTTTAGATGAAAGGATTTTCACCAAAAAATGCAGATTTGGGTCAACCGAAATAGTCCACAAATCCATGTCAAAGTTCACCAAAATGTTTTAATCAGAACAAAAAAATACAAATTCAGAAGAAGTCAAAACATTTCATTCAGATCTTTTCAAAATGAAACTTTTTGACTTTTCAAAGATTGAAATGAAATGTTTTCTTTTTGGTCAAACAAAGTTTTTTTTTTTTTTAAGCTGAAATTCAACTTCTTTGACTTTTTCAGTTCACTGAAACATCTAAAAAATTTTGAATTGCTCCAAAACTATTTTTGTTTTCAATTTTTGGATTAGCCACTAAATCAATAAATTGGTTATTCACCGCTCTCTCCTCATAAGCCACCTGAGTATTTTTGAATATGCTACCATGTGTTTGGATTTACATATAGATTCATTATGTGAAGTTACAACTCTATGCACATCATGGTACACAAAAGTTCAATAACAATGACAGATGAGGACAAAGCTTTCTGATGGTTTGTTAATGCTGCATTTTGTGGACAGACAGTGTAAATAGGCTCTTGGGGACCACATTGATTGAGATAGCTGAGGTTCAAGATGAACAGATATTTAATATGAAGTATTTACATCTTTTCAGTAGGAAGTAGGACTCCTGTTGTTGGAGAGAGAGGGTGGGACACACAATTATAGCTTTCCCCTCTTGTGGACCCCTATACCTCGCACAAGGATGGTATAGTACTTCAAATAACAAAGGCATTTCCTGGGAGAACCCAACCACAAAGCTATATCTGCACTAGAGGCTGGCCCCAGTGCAGCCCCCGAGAGCAGACAGGATTGTTAAAAAGGCAATTCGTACTGATCCAATTTATGCTGGGTTCAGGCCAGAGTGAACCGCATCAGTGCAAATTGCTGCTTAGTTTGTCTCCATTTGGGATTTGCACTGGTGCAGCTATGCCAGTGATGGCACTAGTGCATGCAAGGCTGTTTGAATGCAGCTGTGTATACTGCAGTGCATTATGTAGGCACAATGCATGGCAATGAAGATTTCAGTCTGAGGCAGGACAGTAATTCCTGGTGAAGGAGATCAAATAGAATGTGAGAAATGGAGATGAAGCCAATTGTTTATTTTTTGTCCACTACTGTAAAATATTACAGGGACCTTGCAATGCATCTCTGCTTTCCGGCTTTCTCCTGTATGTTTGGGTGTGGTTTAGTGGGCCTGGCTCGTGGCCAGATCTGGATAGAATCTCACAACACATACAGTGATATAGAGAGGGCTATTTTTACAGAGGAGTAAGCCAATCTTTCTTTCTCTCCCCTGTGTCTGCTTGTTTCCTAGGTACACCACATTCCCCACAGCGAGCTTTCCACTCCCAGAGAAAGTTTGTGCAAGTCCTAAAATAATTTCATCCCACCGGCCCACAAATATTCCCATTTGGTAAGCCTTATATAGAGTAATTATTGTTTGACATGGCACCACAGCTAGGTCAGGGCTTATTTTGGGTTGTGTGTTATAAAAAGCTGTTTGTTTAAAAAAAAAAAAAAAAAAGACTGTTTGCCCATCTGTCATGTTGAACAAATGGGTCTAGAAACTTGTTAGTTGCCTTTGTTGTTTGTTTGTTTGCTTGAAGAGTCAGCATTCAGCGATACCAAAGCCATCTAGCCATCAGTGTCCAGCTTATGTAGATGAGTCTTCATTTTAATTATAAAATGTAATGGGTAGGTAGCCAGTTGTTGTGGGGCTAATGACATATGCTGGTGGGAGTCACATTTTTGGAGGAGAAGGTGAAAACTTAGTAGCCACACAGGTAAGAAGCTAAATATTATGGGCAAGTGACAGGAGTGACAGTAAGAAAGTTAAGCTACCTGCTTCACTTTTCATCTATATAGCACATAGCACTTTTAGGGTATGTCTACACTACAACGTTAATTCGAACTAACTTAGTTCGAATTAGTTAATTCGAACTAAGCTAATTCGAACTAACGGATCCAGACTAAAAAACTAGTTCGAATTAGCGTTTTGCTAATTCGAACTAGCATGTCCACATTAAGTGGACCCTGAACCGGGGTTAAGGATGGCCGGAAGCAGTGCCGGCAGGGCATCAGAGGAGGACTTAGAGCGTGGAGCTGCTGCCTCAGGCTAGCCGAGGGCTGTGCTTAAAGGGTCCCGACCCCCACCCCGGACAGACAGTTCTCAGGGGTGCCCCGCTTGCAAAGCAGTCCTGGCTTGGAGTGCCCGGATTATCCACACTGGGCACATCACACCACTCAGCCATCAGCCCGGCTGCACTTGCCGCAGGCTGCTATCTGGGAAGAGGGAGCAATTGGGGGGCTGCAGGAGAGCTTCCACCCCCAGAAGCCCGCAGAGCCAGCCCAGTCCTCCCCATCGGGGGCTCGTGCCCCATTCCTCCCTCACCTCCTTCCACTTACCCTTCCCTAGCCCCTCTTCTTGATGTACAAAATAAAGATAACGTGTCTTCCAAAATGGAATCTGTCTTTATTGAACAAAACCGAGAGAGGCTGGGAGAGGGGTCAGGGGTTGGGAACAGGTCCCATATGAAGAGAGGCTAAAGGGACTGGGACTTTTCAGCTTAGAAAAGAGGAGACGGAGGGGGGACAGGATAGAGGTCTCTAAAAGCAGGAGTGGGGTGGAGAGGGTGCATACAGAAAAGTTCTTCATTCGTTCCCATAAAGAAGGACTAGAGGACACCAAAGGAAAGGAATGGGTAGCAGGCTTCAAAGTAGTAACAGAAAGTTGTTCTTCACAAAGCAAAGAGTCAACCTGTGGAACTCCTTGCTGCAGGAGGCTGTGAAGGCTACAACTAGAACAGAGTTTAAAGGGAAGTGAGATCAAGTCATGGAGGTTGGGTCCATGGAGTGCTATTAGCCAGGGGGTAGGAGTGGTGTCCCTGCCCAAGGTTTGTGGAAGGCTGGAGAGGGATGGCACGAGACAAATGGCTTGGTCACTGTCTTCGGTCCATCCCCTCCAGGGTCCCTAGGGTTGGCCGCTGTCGGAAGACAGGCTACTGGGCTAGATGGACCTTTGGTCTGACCCAGGACGGCCATTGTAAGCTCAGGGCTCAGGGTTGGGGGTCTCACTGGACCCCCTTGATTCTCTTGCACACCTGCTCCTGGGTGGCCAGGCTGGCAGCTCTCCTGCCCTAGCCGGCCACTTTCCTGTGCCTAGTGCAGAGATCGTGGACGAGGTCCACGATGTCCGCACTAGCCCAGGTGGGTGCCTGCCTCTTGCGGTCCCGGGCAAGTTCCCGGGAGCCGCCAGCCTGGTCCCGGGAAGAGGGGGAGGGCTGGGGGGCATCGGGTGGGTGGCTCGATCTGTGCCAGGTGCAGGGTCTGCTGGCTGGGTGCTGGCAGGCTTGCACCTGGCACGGGCACCGTAGCCAGCCCGTGCCCCTTTAAGGGGTCCGGGACCGGGAGGGGGGCAGTAGAATTTCCCTGGTGTTGGCCAGAGTGGCCACCAGGGAAACCTGGGGAGGGCTAGCCTCCCACTAGTTCGAATTAAGGGTCTACACACCCCTTAATTCGAACTAGCTAGTTCGAACTAGGCTTAATCCTCATGGAATGAGGTTTCCTAGTTTGAACTAAGCGCTCCGTTAGTTTGAATTAAATTCGAACTAACGGAGCGCTAGTGTAGCGCCTATGAAAGTTAGTTTGAACTAACGTCCGTTAGTTCGAACTAACTTTGTAGTGTAGACATACCCTCAGTGCTCAAGGAACATCCCATCTGTTAGTCAACTAATTCTCACAACTGCTTTGTGAGATAAATAAATGTATAGTCTTGTTTTACAGATGGAGAAATTGAGGCACCAGAGAGGTAATGACTTGCCTGCGGCCACACGAGTGAGTCAGCTTGGATTAGACCAAAGGAGCTTCTGGCTTCTATCCGTATGTTCATTTCTCCAGAGCAAGCAACGTCAGATAGCAAAGTTCTTTCTACTTTTAATAACTGGTTCTAAAAACTGACGTGTGTGTATCTACATCTACATCTACATCTACATCTGTATCTATCAATTGCTTTACCCATTTCTGAAATGCAGCTACTTCAGGGGTGGGAAACAGCTGTTGTTTAATGGTGCGTAGCAATACTTTGCAATGTTTTAGGACAAGGTTGGAAAACTATTGCATTCAATAATTTGGTTATGCAATTACCCAAGTTTGAACTTGACCAACACATCTAAATTAGTACCACATACTCTTACAAAGATGGTCATAGCAGCTTTAATGATCACAAGGGACGGAAGTTTTATCCAGGAGTATGTCTAGACCAGTGGTCTCCAACCTTTTTACACCGAAGATCACTTTTTAAATCTCAGAACAGGCGAAGATCTACCGCCCCGCCCCTTCCTTGAAGTCCCGCCCCTTCCTTGAAGCCCCGCCCACTCTATTCTCCTCCTGTCCATCACTTGCTATCCCTAGCCCTTACTTACACACTCTGATAAACAGTTTATTTTTAAATTATGCGCTATATAAAATTAAAATCACGTGTTTATAGTTATGAAATAAATGGTCTGTTTTTTATTCATGCTATTTAAATCTAAAATGAAGCATTTATAATTATAAATTTTTTGGGGACAGAGTTCTGCGGCTGGGGGCAGGGTGCTGGGAGGGCAGAGGACAAGGTTCTGCAGCAGGAGACAGAGTGACAGTGGGGACAGAGTTCTGCGGCTGGGGCAGGGGAGAGGGAACAGGGTGCTGGGAGGGCAGAGGACAGGGTTCTGCAGCAGGAGACAGAGTGACAGTGGGGACAGAGTTCTGCGGCTGGGGCAGGGGAGAGGGAACAGGGTGCTGGGAGGGCAGAGGACAGGGTTCTGCAGCAGGAGACAGAGTGACAGTGGGGACAGAGTTCGGAGAGTGGGGTCGGGAATGGGGACAGAGGTCTGTAGCTGGGAACAGGGGAGTGGAGTCTGGGGAGTGGGGACAGGGTGTCAGTGGCCGCAGAGTCACTTGCATCTGCCTCCTCCCAGGATTCTCCTCCACCCCCCGCGGGAAGCCAGCACATGCCTCATCTGGGCCCCCCGTGGCAAAAGGGAAACCCCGAACGTGCCTGCCCTGGAGCTAACCCCCGCCTCCCGCGTCGGGGCCAAACACTGGCGGGAGCCTGCCTCGGGGGCAACCCCCCCATTCCGCGGCGGGGCCAAACCCCCATGGGAGCCTGCACCAGGGGCAACCTCCACCCCTCCCGCGGCGGGGCCAAACCCCCCTCCCGCGGCCCGGCCAACTCCCTTCCCTCCCAAACCCCGGGGCCGACTCCCGCGGCACAGGGAAACCCCTGCGCCCAACTCACCCCTCCGGCGCCGGCGGTGCAGGGAATCCTCCGCACTCCTCCTCTAGGGCCAACGCCCCCTCCCCCAGCACGCAACAGAGCTGTGGGAGGGGGAGCAGCCCGCGTACTTCCGGAACCCCCGGAAGTGACGCGGGCTTCAGAGAGGATTTCCGTCCACCCCGCGGGAAGCCGGCACTACACTAGAGGTAGGTAGTGGGGCTTCTCGGGGGTGGGGAGAAAATGAGGGGCGGGGTTGCCCGAACACCTCGCAATCGACTGGTCGAGGCCTCGCTATCGACCAGTCGATCATGATCGACGGGTTGGTGACCACGGGTCTAGACTGTATCCCTCTGTCGGCAGAGGGATGCAGATTAAACAGGTCGACATTGCAAATGAGGCAGGGATTTAAATATCCCGTGCCTAATTTGCATAAAAATGGCCACCACATTTTGCCGACTCAGCACTTTGTCAGCAAAAAGCTGCAGTCTAGAAGGGGATTTGTTGAGAAAGAAAGCCTTTTCCGACAGATCTCTTAAGCCTCCAGCAAGGAGGTTTACAGGATCTGACGAAAAAGGCTTTCTTTCTCGACAGATCCCCCTCTAGACTGCCGCTTTTTTCTGACAAAGTGCTGAGTTGGCAAAACGCAGTGGCCATTTTTATGCAAATTAGGTGCAGGATATTTAAATCCCTATCTCATTTGCAATATTGACCTGCCTAATCTGCATCTCTCTGCCAACAGAGGGATGCAGTCTAGACATACCCTAGAAGTTAGAACACGGACTTCTGAGTTAGGACTTGAATTCAGTTCTTAGTGACCCAGAGGAATTCTTCTCACCTCTCTGTGTCTCAGTGGATTTAGTAATACTCATGTGCTCTGAGTGGGACATGTTAGGGGTTAATTTACTGTTTGTTAATCCTTTGGTAACTTAGAGGAAAAGAGCAGTGTAACAGTATTATTAGAAGCAGTGAGGATCTTGGCTATATTAGTGGTACACCTTTTGGGTAAGTTGTGTCAGGGCAAAGAAATCGGGGCCTGAATGGATGAACCATATGTAGGTAGAGTTCATTGGTATGTGTGGAGGAAACTGTCCAAAGCACACGTTGCAGCTGTATCCTCTCACAATAACAGATTCTTTGCTCCTAAGAACTTACAGTATAAGATAGATAAATATAGAGCAGATTGACATGTTTTCTGGACAGGGACTTAGTTGTATTGAGTTCTAAGGTGCTATTTTCTCTTCTGTTTGTGGGACATTTGATAGTGTCATTCCTTATTACATTTAAGGGGAGTTACCACTCTTAAACCCATGGAAGATTTGAAAGGTTTTTACCCACATGAACATGCTCTTTAGAGCCTCTGAGTTTCCAGATTATTCATTAAAGCAGGGAGTCTGTTGTTTTGTTTCAAGATGGGTGAACTGGATGGAACAAAATAGGAACCGGACCAAAGCTTCATCTAAAATTTAATTCAGGCTTGTTTGTGAGGCTTTTGTTTTCACAGCGGCTTCAGAATGTTTGATCATTGTCCAAGAATACCGAAAGAAAAGCCTTTGCATGTCGTACTTCAGGCATCACAGGAATCAGCTTGTGTCATGATGTATGGAACCACAGAAAACAAAGACAGATACAGATACAGATTACGGCACAGCTTGAATTCTAACTTTGCCTCCTTTGTTTATTGCAGACCACACCCTGCAGGAAACACTGTGCAGCCCCTAGAGACATCTAGTGGCTGAATAATACACTGCAAGTTAACAGAGAGTAGAAGAAGCCGAAGTTGCAGAAGAGAACTGCTTCTCTTGCTGTTTCCAGTTCGAAGAGAAGGGAAATTCTGTTTCCTTCTCTATATTTTCTGCCATATCATGCCCCAGTCCAGGTCTTCTCTGCATGCATTCAGTGCTGTCGTCCCTCTGGACCTTGATCTGCAGAGGAGTGTGGAAAAAACAGGTTTTCACACTGGTCTGGTTTTGTTCATGTAGATCCCTGCTGATGACAGCTGGAGGCTCAAGACCCCTTTGTCTTCCTTTGCTTGAGGAACACAGCTACTGCCCTGTCCCAGGATTGGCCTGGGGAAGACAGCGGGAAACATTTTTCAAGGTAAGGAAACAACATTTCCAACTGGTGCAGCAAAATGAGCCACAGCAGAATAAGGGTTAACCTGTCATCATGCTGGCCATAGCAGTTCAGGCAATAAATCTCACAATCTCTTTATTCACCACCCCAGCAGTTGAGATCTGTTTGGGATACTTTTGAGAAAAGCCTCTGCTTGTCTGTAGTATCTCGCTTGGATGGCATATCCAATGGACCTGTCATAGCTCAGCACCAGCAATGTCTAGGAGACCACAGATGTGGACACTGTAGAGTATCAGAGTGAGGATCATCTCAGCAAGAAAGCGCCAACTCCCCTTGCCACATTGGTCTGGCAAAGTTTGAGCTTGTTGAGTAGCAAGGCATATCTAGAAGTCACTTAAATAAATGGCTGGAGTAAACCAGGATTTTGAGTCGGAGCTCTTATTTGTATTGACTGTTGTCACCTTGGCAGGATCTAATTTATCTTACTTTTCTATAGTTGCACACAGGCAGTCTAAAGGGCACCCGTCTTACAGTTTAGAAAGAGAGACTTTTTCCTTATCTGTTAGCTTTCTTTCTTTGACATCTCCTGTCCCAGTCCCGGTGTTTGACAGAACCTAAAGAAACAGAACCTAAGCATTTGAAGTGGCACTCAAGAGGCAATAGGAAAATGTCACTGTTTCTTAATCTTATTTTTTTGTGGTTTTCTACAACCAGTCTTGGTTATCATTGCTCCCAACCAAGCTTCTGGCTAAGGAAAAGGGCAGGTAGCAAGCTTCCCTCAAAGAGCTATACTGATGTTCATTAGGATGTGTCTTCACTTGGATAAAACATCTTCAGCTGGCCAAGTCAGCTGGCTTAGGCTTCAGGGCTCTAAAATTGCCATGTAAACATTTGAGCTCAGACTAGAGCCCACACTATGGGACCCTTTGAGGAGGCAGGGTTGCAGATCCCAAGCCCATATCAGCTGAACAATGCCTGTGACAGGTGTTTATATTGAAGTGTACTCTTGGTCCTCGAAGGGGAGGACTTACTTTTGGAGATCAGAGGGAAGTTTGGTCTCCATGCGCTCCTCTGCTGGGCAGCTGGCTGCCAGCAGCAACCTTCCTGGTCAGCTTTAAAGCTGTGTAAAATATTTGACTCTGTTTTGCTTCTTCATATCATGTGATTTTTATGCAGAAAACATGCAAAATGCCTGCTTTTGAGGCCTTTGCTCAAAACTAGCTTTTTGATGGAAAACGTTTGCAAGCTGTTCTTCCTCTGCTCATCCCCATTGAGGTCCTATTTCACATTTCACCCTGGTCTTCAAGGGCCTCAGAGAGCCATGCTCTCTCTGGCCTGGGAAAGGTCTTCTCCTGAGGAAGGAGTGACCACCACACCAATAATGCAGCAAGAGTGGAGCACAATGGGGACGAGGCACCATCTTTGCTGTAACTCAGTAGAACATTGATGGCCTTGTTTAGAGCCAGAGTGTTTTCCCACTGCATTGTGGGACACGGATGAGTTACCAGCCCTCTCTAAAAGAGCCTTGTGAGGCAGAGCACCATACCAAACAATGCCCTTATCAGCCTGCTGAGGAGAACATCTGACATTCTACTGAAGCAATGGAAAATCACTTTCTCTTCACCTTCCTGTATCTCCACCATCCTATTGACCAAATCTGCCATCCCAGGGGGAATGTGACCACATTTAGCTCATTAGATTAAAAGGATGATAGTGAGAAACACTGTTGGGAGCATCTGGACATAAGGCCCAGCCCCCCAAGGTGTGATATGCTCTTGTCTCCTGTTGATTTGGATGGATTTTGAGGATCTTAGCATCCTGCAGAATCAGAGCCCTAGGTGCTGTGGTGACTGGGGGAGAGAAGGATGATTTTTCAGTTATAGCTGCCCACTGTGATGCTTTGATGTCTCAGTCTGCCATCTAGAAATCTCAGCTAGCATAGCCAATATGGCTGCCTGGCAGCAGCTAGTGCTCCAACTTGTAGGCTAATACAGTGCTTATCTGCATGCAGAGACATAGACGGTGAGAGATTGAATGCAAATGTAGCATCTAGCAGCCTCAGTGCCTTCTTGCAAACTATTGATTAGGTGTCTGATTTACTTTCCCTTGATAATAGACCATAGGAATAAGCCAATAGAACGAGGAGAAAGAAAACCTGTCATGATCATTCGATGCAGCTGGTGAGCCAGTGGAGAGACAAAGCCATCTGATTGGGTTAGAATAAAGCTAGGGTTGGGGGAACTGTCTTAGCAACAGCAGAACTGAACTTACCCCCTCCCTTCTGTGCCCACAGTGCTGCCACACTGGAAAGTTCTTGATTATATTCCTTGATGCTTTTATTTCACGATAGCCCTATCTGAGCATGACTGGTTTGGTTCACAGAGTGTGCCTGTTTACCTGGTCACTTCATAGTTTTTTAGAAAGAATGAAAGGATTTCTTTTGCTCTGACCAATCTTACTAAAACCCAGTATTGAGCTCCAGGTAAAATGATATGCCAATATCTTAATTTCCTTTGTTTTGAAATCCCTCTGTGTGGGCATCATGGGCTAAAAAGCAAAGGTGGAATTTATTGTCCTGTGGAGCTTTTCACTATCTTATTTTGATGCATTTCCAAAGCAGATGAAACAATGTAAAACTGTCCCCTCCATTATGATATGATATTTGTGCTGCAGTATTACAGTTTGAGGGAGATAGACAGTTTTTGTGGTGAGAGCTGGAAACCCAGGTTTATATGCACAGCTCTGCCAATGACTTGGAGTGGGAACGCTTTCCGTGCCTCATTTTCCATCTGGGTCTATTTTACGGCTCACACAGTATACATCAGCCTGCACCATAGCTGGTGCTTAAGTTCTAGACTTAGAGTTTAATGTTTGTAAAACATGTTGCTATCCTAAGATGAGAGATACCTTCACTACCAGGTGAATGCCACTGAATAACATTAAGATCTCATATAAAGGACACTCCTTTATTGTTGAATAGGTGAAATCTTCAGTTTCCTGTACCACAAGTACATCGTACAGGAAGCTAGAAGGGTCTGGTAGCTACATTATTGCACTGGGAATAAGGAGAAAAGAGTTCTAATCCCAGCACTGCCTCTAACCTATATGATCTTAGATCCTCACACCTATTTTCTCATCAACCTTTTGTCTGTTTTGTCTACTAGGACAAAGACAAGCTAGGGTTGTTCTTATTATATGTATCTGCAGCAGCTAACACAGAAGGGTCCTGACTTCACTCCTGATCTCTAGGCACTGCCCTCAGACAGGATGTTAGTGGTGGGGTTTTGGACTAAATCGTGTCAAATTGCAAAGGGTAATTTAAAAAAGGTTGAGAATGAAGATAAACTGAACATTTACTGGAAACCAAATAGGGATGTAAAATCTGTTTAATTGGTTAACCTGTTAAACATTATGGCTACGTCTACACTGGCATGTGCCTTTGCGCAAGAGATGTGCTTTTGCGCAAAAGCATCCGTGCCAGTGTAGACCCTCTCTTGAGCAAGAAAGCTCTGATGGCCATTTTAGCCAATTAACGTTGCCTGTCTACACTGGCCTCTTGCGCAAGAACAGGTGCGCAAGAGGGCTTATCCCTGAGCAGGAGCATCATAGTTCTTGTGCAAGAAGCCCTGATTTCCTACATTAGAACGCCAGTGTTCTTGCACAAGAACTCCCTGCCAGTGTAGACAGGCAGCATGTTTTTGCGCAAAAGCGGCCGCTTTGGTGCAAAATCATGCCAATGTAGACACAGCCTATATGTTTAACTGGTTAGACGATTAAAGGGGTTAACTGGTTAATTAGTCACATCCCTAAAACCAAACTTAGGCATTTTGAGTCCTTTCTGGGCATGACCTTCATTGTCCTCTTCTCACCTGCTGACTTGTTTAGCTCATAAGCATTTACACTTTTATCTCGCTATTTTCATGTTGATAATAGGCATAGATTTTGTTAGTCCTGCATCTGTTGCGATGGCGGGTACAATAATAGAAGCACCGCCGGGACCAATATATATTGGCCTTGTCTCAGGAGCGTGTCCAGTAATGTCTAGGTCAGGGAGCCTGTAACTGCAGAGTCAGGGAATTTAGTCAGCTGTCATCACTTCTTAATTAAAAATAGCAGAGCCGCACTTGCATTCCACGGCTTTGTGTTAACTCATTTGTCATCTGTCCTCTTTTCACCAACAGATCACCCCCTCACCCTGAAAAAAAGAGATGATGTGCATCAACTTAGCAGGTACAAAGGCAGGTTTCTTCAGAGAGGACTTGTAAGAAAGAAAATACCTTTTAACTGAATGCATAATTAACTCGTGGAACTCAGTACTTTGAGATGTTATTGAGACCAATAGTTTAGGCGGAATCAAAGGAGGAGTGGACTTATTTAACTGTATGGGATGTCTACTTCCGTGGTTCAGGGAATAAGCCAAACAATAACAGCATGGAGTTGAGAAGAAACTTATGGGAAAATTAACCCATGATCATCCACTATGGGATTTCTTGCTCTTTCTGCCAAAGCAACTGATCCTCTGCTGACAGAGACAGATTGGACTGTCAGTTTGATCCAGTCAGATTGTTGCTGTGTTCCTTTACACATAACTGACCGAATTCCTTATTTCCTATTAAATAGAGTTCCACAATATCTCTGCTTGCTATCGCCTAGTGGTAGGTTTCACTAATTTCATTGTGAAACTCCTGAGGAGACATTGAGCTGGGACATTACACCAAGGTCAAGAAGCTGTAGGGGAGACAAATAGGCTGTGTCTACACTGGGCCACTTATTCCGGAAAATCAGCCGCTTTTCCGGAATAAGCTGCGCGCTGTCTACACTGGCCCTTGAATTTCCGGAAAAGCAACGACGCTCTACTGTACAAAATCAGCCGCTATTCCGGAAAAGCTACGCTGCTCCCGCTCGGGCATAAGTCCTTATTCCGGAACACTGTTCTGGAAAAGGGCCAGTGTAGACAGCCCAGTAGTCTTTTCCGGAAAAAAAGCCCCGATCGTGAAAATGACGATCGGGGCTCTTTTCCGGAAAAGCGCGTCTACATTGGCCACAGATGCTTTTCCGGAAAAAGGGCTTTTCCGGAAAAGCAGCCTGCCAACGTAGACACTCTTTTTCCGGAAATACTTATAACAAAAACTATTCTGTTTTAAGCATTTCCGGAAATTCATGCCAGTGTAGACACAGCCATAGTGTGTTGTAATATATTTACTGAATGAAAATGCAACTCCCATTCCTCTTCTCCTACCCCCCATTCCGCCCAAAAAAGGGGAGAGGTGGAGTGCATTGCCTGATGAGATATTCTTTAACACTTGGAGGCAAGGAACAGTTCTGGCAATTGGGAGACTTTTTTCTTGCTGCTGCTTCGACAAATAAATCACTGGTGGAATTACACGAGGCCTCATTCTGACCATACTTACACCAAATTCTGTTAATTTCAGTGAAGTTACTCCTGATATGCACCAGTGCAAGTAAAAACAAACATATCTAATACATATCTGACCTGTTACCTACACCCCAAAGAAATGTATGTGCAGGTCCATTGGATTGATGTGGGATCAAATTCAAACCCTGATGTAATTTCACTAAAGTTAATCATAATGTCAGGGTGAATTTGGCCCATTTTGTGTTCACTTACTATTATGTAGTACATTTAATACAGTTGCACCTAGGAACCAACCAAGAATAGGGCCTTGTCATGCAAGGCCCTGTATTAGCACAGGGATGCAGAAAGGCCTTTCCCCAAACATACACAAACAGGAAGTAATGTAACAGTTTAGTAATTTAATATCACCCAGTGGGGTCAGTAGCTAAACTCAACTGGATTCCACTCTGAATATTTTAAAAGAACCTAAGTGAATTAGTTGCTCGGCTTCTAATGAATTTTAATGGGATCTGGGCACTTCATTATAGGATCATTTGAAAATCACAGCCTCAACTACTTTGTAATCCAAGTAGATATTGTGACATGGATTTATAACTATCTGTGTTACAATTCATTGAAACCTTTGACCAGTCAGATGGAAAGAGATCTCTTTCGGCTGAGACCACTTGTCAACTCATGTATCCCAAGAAGGGGTGCTACAGCTAAAACAGCAGACACGGTGCACAAAGTTGTCTGGAATCCATCCTTAGCTTGTCCTGCCTTTGTGAGGACATACACGGCTGCTACATGGGGGACCTCTCCTAAAATACTTTCCTTGAAGAAACAGACTGAAACACAGAGTGTACAACAAGAACTAACATTATTCTAACTCCTTCAGCATTTTCCCAGGAAGTTTTTTCTTGACCTTCACTTAATATTGTGAAAGTGAAACCACTCTGTCCAGACTCAAATCATTCATCCACAACACCAGAACTATGAAAACATTTCAGAACCTAAACAATTTTAGTACAAGAGTACTTCCAAACATCATCTGAGTACCTCAGAGCACTTGATAATGATTAAACCTTGTAATGCCCTTGTGAGGTAGGTTATGCCCATTTTATTACCATGCACAGAACCGTTAAGTTTCTGGGGGATATGGTAATTTTGCTAACTGTGTTTGTATACCTAGAATTTGTGGGATGTGCCAACTGAACCGTAGAAGTGCTTTGATTGGATGCAGAAGGAGCACACAGCTCTCACAGTCAGCCTTGTGTGCAATCTGTGTGTTCCTCACTTCAAGCGTCCTTGCTTTATGTGCATGTCACTTTAGAAATGCTGTTAGGAAAAAAAACCATGCAGACAGAAACCAGTGGAATCTTCTAACCCCTGTGCAGGGGCAACATTAAATCAAAAGTCTTGTGGGCCATATATAGAATCCTGATGGGCCACCGTTTGCCCACCACTGAGTCAGAGGGTCTGGACACTGCTGATAATCAGTTCCTAGATGTCTCATGTTGGACATCCAGCTGAAGTGATTCATTCAAAGTCACACAGAGACTCTGTGGTGACATTAGGACTAGCCCTCTCTCCTGATTCCAAATCACCAGTTTTTACCAATGGATCAGCGTCTTCAATATCAACCTTAAAGAGAGTCATTCGGTCAGTTAATATTTCTCCACCGCTGGTCATTCTGAAAACTAGAAAACGACACTCCTGCAGTCTTTCTCCACTGAACTGACATCTTCGTCTCCTCTCTGGGAACCCTGGAGGCTTCTTTTCTTCATGTCAGTGGAGACGTTTTCAGACAGCACCAAACTTTTTTCCAGACTAATTAAGCTCTGATGACTTCAGCTGTATTTGCAGCTCCTGATTAAGGCCATGATACTAATTAAACTCTTAAATGATTAAAAATGCAAATAGTAAGACCTGGGTTCAGCAGCAGGCTTCCATTTTCAAGCTTCAGGACAGCAGAGTGAATTTGTGGCAGAGTCTCTGGTGGAAACAATCTTTTTTTAAACAATTTTGCTCCTTTGCACTTTGTGCGGAAGTGACTTTGGCTGCTGGGGTAAAACCTCACAGCTAAAAAAGAAGGTTTGATTAAAACACAATCCCCCATCCCTTATCCACGGGTGCCCCAGATGTGGCAGTCTTCGCAGAGAGGCTGAGGAATTGAATGGGCCATTGAGCACAGGAGCATCTGTCACTTGTCTCAAAGGGCTGATCCCACTCCCATGGAAGTCAGTAGCAAAACCCTCAGTGGGTGGAAACTACCCTTGTGCGGAGAGCCAGCAGGCGGCTTACTCATCACTTAAACCTCCTTTTGGAGGCATGAGTGGGACTCAAGAGGATCGTAGGTGCTCTGTACAGAGGTGCATTAAACCCAGTGGCAGTAAAATTAGGTGGGCCAGCAGAGAAGTCCCGTTAGCTCAAGATTGACCCTTAGAATACGTCTACACTGCAACACTATTTTGAAATAACTAGCGCTATTCCGAAATAACTTGGTCTGTGTCTGCACAGCAGGCAGTTATTTCAAAGTAGTGTCAAAATACTGTCAAGCTGGAGGACTTTTTACTCTGACTCCTGTAATCCTCATTGTATAAGGAAGAAGGAAGAAAGAGTGCTCTATTTCAAAATAAGTGCTGTGTAGACACTCCCTATTTTGAAATAAGAAACACAATTGACATAGCTCAATTTGCGTAGCTTATTTTGAGGAAAGCCCTGCAGTATAGACGCACCCTTATTGGCTTGGTGGTGTGAGAAAGGTTCGTGCTGTTGTTGGCAGTGCCACAGGGAAGGTTTTTCTCTCCAGGGCTGAAAATTGAAGATATTTCAATGACTTCACGAACCTAGGTGCTTAGGGATTTCCATGCTGGATCAGAAGTGGGGGGAGGTATTTCGATACTCAGATAACTTGGTCCCACCACTGATTAGTACCTGATTCTTCAGGGGAAAATGTAAGAATCCTGCAACAGGCACTTATAATTGTAACATGCCCAGAGGGGAAATTTCTTCAGAATTCCTGTTAGTTAAATTCATAGTAAAAGAGATGCCTGAAAAACAAATGTGAAGATATCCTTCTGGGGCAGCTACTGCTGGTCACATCAAATGAGAAGGATCTTCGACAGGCAGAAATTGGTTTATATCACTTGGAATTACATCAGTTTACAATATCTTAGGGTGTGGTCCCATTGTCTCCAAAGGATGAAGCCAATTTCCACCATCTGAGGATTTGTCCTATTATCTCAACTTGGTTCTGGTTGAATAGTTCAGGGGATGTTAAATTATGCTTCTGTCATTTAAGTGATGATATTTCCCCCCCAGACTGTCCTTTTAAGAGGCTAAAACAAAACAAAAGAGTACGTGGCAACTACTTCACATACAAATGGTAGATTTTGCCCACCCAGGGGCAGCATTTCACAGCCGGCATATGTTAACAAGGACAGATGTGTTGGCCAAATGCCAAACTGATAAAATTGCCCAGGGAGGAAAAATAAAAGAAATCACAAGAGTTATTCCATGCTGAGGTTTTGTACTTTTGTGTCTCCTGAAGGGAATGCATCGGTCAGTAATCAAAGGTTTGAAAAGTCATTCAACCGCTCCTGCTTGCCCTCCAAATTAGAATGCAAACCATCTGCACCACAGAATACAGCTCTCCTTAAAGCTTGCAGGCCAGATTCAGATCACCAGTGGAAATCCAGAGTAACTGAAGTTAATAGAATCACCCTGAATTTCACTTTCTGGCCTGCATAAATATTTCTGTGCCAGATTAACATGTGGGGCCCCGCCCTTTTAATAGGCTTCTTTTCTCTGGAGCTGTTGAGAAATCTCAGGGGAGTGTCTCATTTTAAGCAATCCTGCTTGGCCAAAATGTACACCCTGAAGCACTCAAAAGGCAGCCCCATTGCTGTTCTGCAGCCTCCTGTCATCGTACACTTCAGGGACAGGGCTGTGATGCCAGCCTGAGATTCCGCAATAAATCCTTTGCTTTGTCTGGACAGTGTAACACTGATGGCAAGTCAGCGGGAGGACGGATGTGCCATGTAAGTACTGAAATACCAGGCACACCCTGACTGTTTTGCAGATGCTGCTCCTTTGGAGTGTGAAGCAACAAATCCAAGGTGTTATGTACATGGACACAAGTGAAATGGGAGCGTGTCTCCACTGCATTGGGGATTGACACTGCAGCAATCAGTCCACCGGCTGTTGATTTATCGTATCTCCGTATACACAACCAGTTGATCTCCAAGAGCTCTCCCATTGATGCCTGTACTCTACCGGGATGAGAAGAGGAGCTGGTGTCCAGGGGAGTGCAGCCCCTACCAACCTTACCTCATGCAAGACACTGTGATAGGTTTGTTGACTTCAGTTATATTATTTGCATAGTTGGAAAACTGTATGGCGACTTGCCTGCCTGGTGCAAAGGTTGCGGATCTCTCAAGACATCTAGATAGACTTATGTGTAGTGCTGGGGAGGAGCCGGTGGTCGTGGTTCATGTAGGTAACAGTGACATAGGGGAGGATAGGAGAGAGGTTCTGGAGGTCAAATTTAGGCTGCTAGGAAAGAGAATGAAATCCAGGACCTCTATTGTAGTGTTCTCTGAAATGCTTCCAGTTCCACGCAGAGGGCCAGGTAGGCAGGCAGAGCTTCAGAGTCTCAATGTGTGAATGAGATGATGGAGTAGAGAGGAGGGGTTTAGATTTATTAGGAACTGGGGAAACTTTTGGGATAAGGGGAGTCAATACAGGAAGGATGGGATCCACCTAAACCAAAATGAAACCAGACTGCTGGCACTTAACATTAAAAAGGTTGTAGAGCAGTTTTTAAACTAAGGTCTGGGGGAAGGCCGACAGGTGCAGAGGAACACATGGATTGGACAGAGACATCTATTAGGGGAGGTTCTATTGATGGAGATGCTCTAGTCTTCTAGGCCACTCCCACACCCAGCACCTTCCAGGCATCCCTTATTCCTGCTTTCCTAATGCAGTTGCTAACTCCAGCCCTGGTGCAGCTTGTATTGGCTGTTCTGCTGCACCTAGGGTGGGGCTTGAACCCTCAACCCTGCCCTCCAGAGACAAATGAGCAATCCTTAAGGCCACACAGAAACCCACCCAACTACTCTCTCTTCGGGGTGTACCTTATCCTGCCTTCCTTATGTGGGACGCCTATGAGGAAAATAGAACCGCTCATAAACTTTGTCAAATAAAGTGTAAAAATATAATAAGGAAAGCCAAAAACTCAAAAAGTAATAGTCAAATGTTTTTAAGTACATCAGAAGCAGGAACAACCCTAAACAACCAATAGGGGGCCCTTAGACGATCGAGATGCTAAAGGAGCACTCAAAGATAATAAAGTCATAGTGGAGAAGCTAAATGAATTTTTTGCTTCAGTCTTCATGGCTGAGGATATTGGGGAGATTCCCAGACCTGAGACATTCTTTTCAGATGACAAATCGGAGGAATTGTCACAGAGTTTTGGAAGAACTCAGATGGGAAATTGTGGAACTATTAACTGTGGTGTGTAACCGATCCTGTAAATCGGATTCCGTACCTAATGAAGATAGCTAATGTGACACCAATATTTTAAAAGGGCTCTAGAGGTGATCTTGGCAATTACTTTCCCTCAACAAATTATATTCATCCACGTGTCTGACTATTTTATTCTTCACTGTAGTTTCAACTAATTTGCCTGGTACTGATGTTAGACATCAGTACCAGGCAAATTAGTTGAAACTACAGTGAAGAATAAAATAGTCAGACACGTGGATGAATATAATTTGTTGAGGGAAAGTCAACATGGTTTCTGTAAAGAAAAACCCTGCCTTACTAATCGGCTAGAGTTCTTTGAGTGGATCAGCAAACATGTGGACAAGGGAGATCCAGTGGTTATAGTATACTTAGATTTCCAGAAAGCCTTTGACAAGGTCCCTCACCAAAGGCTCTAAAGTAAAGTAAGTTGTCATAGCATAAGAGGGAAGGTCCTTTCATGGACTGATAACTGGTTAAAAGACAGGAAACAAAGGGTAGGAATAAGTGGTAAGTTTTCTGAGTGGAGAGAGGTAACCAGTGGGGTCTCCTAAGGATCTGTCCTAGGACCAGTCCTATTCAACTTATTCCTAAATGATCTGGAGAAAGGGGTAAGCAGTGAGGTGTCCAAATTTGCAGATGATACCAAACTGCTCAAGACAGTTAAGACCAAAGCAGACTGTGAAGAGCTTCTTGTTCACCAAACTAAGTGATTGGGCAACAAAATGGCAAATGAAATTTAATTGTCAATAAATGTAAAGTATGCACATTGGAAAAAATAATCCCAACTATAGATAAATACGATGGGGACTAGTTTGGCTACAACTACTCAAGAGAAAGATCGTGGAGTCACTGTGGCTAGTTCTCTGAAAATATCCACTCAGTGTGCACTGGCAATGAAAAAAGCAAATAGAATGTTAGGAGTCATTTAAAAAGGAATAGAGAATAAGACAGAAAATATCTTATTGCCTCTATATAAAACCATGGTACTCCCACATCTTGAATACTGCATACAGATGTGGTTGCCTCATCTCAAAAAAGATCTATTGGCATTGGAAAAGGTTCAGAAAAGGGCAACAAAAATGATTAGTGGTTTGGAACGGGTCCCTTATGAAGAGAAATTAAAAAGCTTGGACTTTTCATCTTGGAAAAGAGGAGACTAAGGGGGGATATGATAGAAGTCTATAAAATCATGACTGGTATGGAAAAAGTGAATAAGGAAAAGTTATTTACTTATTCCCACAATAAAAGAACTAGGGGTCACAAAGGAAATAAATAGGTAGCAGGTTTAAAACAAACAAAAGGAAGTTTTTCTTCACTCAGCACAGTCAACCTGTGGAACTCCTTGCCAGAGGATGCGGTGAAGACTAGAACTTTAACAAGGTTAAAAAAAAAAGGTAGATAGATTCATGGAGGTTAAGTCCATCAATAGCTATTAGCCTCTGTTTCTCTGGAGGTAGGTGATCACATGAGGATTACCTGTTGTGATCCCTCCCTCTGGGGCATCTGGTATTGGCCACTATCAGCAGACAGGATACTGGGCTAGAAGGACATTTGGTCTGACCCAGTATGGCCATTCTTATGTTCTTATGAAGTCACATAGATTGGATTGTTGGTAGGGGTTATTGCAGACGAGGCCTACGAAATGGATGCAGAAGTTTAAAAGAAGAGCTACATCCAAAACCAGGTTCAAAGGTTTTGTTCAACCTGTTGTATATATAGGGCCCTAGAGGGTATCCGACATAGATTTAGTTTTAGATTTAGTACAGTAGATCCCATCCACTAATTCTAAATAGAATAGGGCTGTTGGGATCTAATATTTCAGTTCAGACTCTTTTCTATCCAAGTGGTTTTCTTGCATTTTTGGCTGCTTGGAAGAGGACATCCATAACCAATGTGTATTTTTTGTTTCTCTTAGATCTCCCATGGCACCTGGGTAGACTGGATATCCCTGAGGTGAGAAGGATCATCGAGGCAAATTTAAATACAAAGGTAAATATTGCCTTATATCACAATGCCACATCTGAGGGTTCAATTCTGCTCTTGTTGAAATCATGGGGAGTTTCGCTGCTAACTTCAACAGGAGCTGAGTCAGGCCCCCCCTACAGATGTCACAGACAATGAAAATTTGTCTCAGATAGTTTACTAAATATCATTTGAATGTAAAATGAAATGTACTGTGTTAGTACTAAGTTAAATGGTTAAAATTAGAATAATAGAATCATAGAACTGGAAGGGACCTGAAGCTGTCAGGGTATGTCTACACTACAGCGCTAATTCGAACTAACTTAGTTCGAATTAGTTAATTCGAACTAAGCTAATTCGAACTAACGCGTCTAGAACTAAAAACTAGTTCGAATTAGCGTTTTGCTAATTCGAACTAGCATGTCCACATTAAGTGGACCCTGAACAGGGCTTAAGGATGGCCGGAAGCAGTGCCGGCAGGGCATCAGAGGAGGACTTAGAGCGTTGAGATGCTGTGTCAGGCTAGCGGAGGGCTGCGCTTAAAGGGACCCGACCCCCACCCCAGACAGACAGTTCTCAGGGGTGCCCCGCTTGAAAACCAGTCCTGGCTTGGAGTGCCCTGAGTGCCCACACTGGGCACATCACAGCACTCAGCCATCAGCCCGGCTGTACTTGCCGCAGGCTGCCATCTGGGGAGAGGGGGCAATTGGGGGTCTGCAGGAGAGATTCCACCCCCAGAAGCCCACAGAGCCAGCCCAGTCCTCCCCATCGGAGGCTCATGCCCCATTCCTCCCTCACCTCCTTCCACTTACCCTTCCCTAGCCCCTCTTCTTGATGTACAAAATAAAGATAACGTGTCTTCCAAAATGGAATCTGTCTTTATTGAACAAAACTGGGGGAGACTGGGAAAAGGAGGTGGGAGAGGGGAAGAGAGAGACTGGGAGAGGGGAGGGCAACTAAAATGATCAGGGGTTGGGAACAGGTCCCATATGAAGAGAGGCTAAAGAGTCTGGGACTTTTCAGCTTAGAAAAGAGGAGACGGAGGGGGGACAGGATAGAGGTCTCTAAAAGCAGGAGTTGGGTGGAGAGGGTGCATACAGAAAAGGTCTTCATTAGTTCCCATAAAGAAGGACTAGAGGACACCAAAGGAAAGGAATGGGTAGCAGGCTTCAAAGTAGTAACAGAAAGTTGTTCTTCCCAAAGCAAAGAGTCAACCTGTGGAACTCCTTGCTGCAGGAGGCTGTGAAGGCTACAACTAGAACAGAGTTGAAAGGGAAGTGAGATCAAGTCATGGAGGTTGGGTCCATGGAGTGGTATTAGCCAGGGGGTAGGAGTGGTGTCCCTGCCCAAAGTTTGTGGAAGGCTGGAGAGGGATGGCACGAGACAAATGGCTTGGTCACTGTCTCCGGTCCATCCCCTCCAAGGTACCTAGTGTTGGCCGCTGTCGGCAGACAGGCTACTGGGCTAGATGGACCTTTGGTCTGACCCAGGACGGCCATTGTAAGCTCAGGGCTCAGGGTCGGGGGTCTCAGTGGACCCCCTTGATTTTCATGGACACCTGCTCCTGGGTGGCCAGGCTGGCAGCTCTCCTGCCCAAGCTGGCCACTTTCCTGTGCCTAGTGCAGAGATCGTGGACAAGGTCCACGATGTCCGCACTAGCCCAGGTGGGTGCCCGCCTCTTGCGGTCCCGGGCAAGCTCCTGGGAGCCGCCAGCCTGGTCCCAGGAAGAGGGGGAGGGCTGGAGGGCATCGGGTGGCTGGCTCAATCCGTGCCAGGTGCAGAGTCTGCTGGCTGGGTGCTGGCAGGCTTGCACCTGGCACGGGCACCGTAGCCAGCCCGTGCCCCTTTAAGGGGTCCGGGGCAGGGAGGGGGGCAGACGAGTTTCCCTGGTGTTGGCCAGAGTTCGAATTAAGGCCCACTAGTTCGAATTAAGGGTCTACACAGCCCTTAATTCGAACTAGCTAGTTCGAACTAGGCTTAATCCTCGTAAAATGAGGTTTACCTAGTTCGAACTAAGCGCTCCGCTAGTTCGAATTAAATTCGAACTAGCGGATCGCTAGTGTAGCGCCTATTAAAGTTAGTTGGAACTAACGTCCGTTAGTTCGAACTAACTTTGTAGTGTAGACATACCCTCATTGAGTCCAGTCTCCTGCCTCACTGCAGAACCAACCACTGTCTAGATCATCCCTGACAGGTGTCTCCTGTTAAATTGAATTGAATGTGAAACCAAAAATTTTAAATGTTTTTCTCTCTGTGTGTGGAAACTTTGTGGGACATTTTTGATTCATAGGTGGGACACGTACACTTCAGTTTCGCATGATCTTGATGCAACAGTATGTAAAACTTTATTGTTTTTACCAGTTTTGTGTGAGGCCAGATCCTCACTGGTTTAACTGAGTGTCTCCTTTGATTATGTTGATTTACAGAAGCTAAGGATCTTGTATTGAGAGCTCACTCACAGCACAGCCCCATTCAGAGCAGAGCTGAAGAAGATATTCACACAAATATCTTCACAGTTCACAAGATCCTTACCATTCTAATAATAAGGCAAAGCTTTAATCTGAGGATTCTGTGGCTTTGATCATTCTTTTAATTGACTTCAACATGGGTTATGAATCCCCAGCTTCTGAGGTGATAAGGTGTCAATATAAACCTCTTGCACTTCACATTTGTGGCTTATTTTGTATGCAGAAACTCTTTTAAAACATTCAGCTTTATTATGTGTCATACAGCAGTTCCTGTTCGGTGGTATGTCTCAAGCTCCCTGTATGTCCACCCCCTTCCTAGCTTTTGTGCAGAGAATGATTTAAAAGGGGAGGTGGAATGGGTGAAGATATAAGCTTACCTGTGATCTTCACTGTGCTTGTTGTTGGTGCTGGTGGTGGTAATTTTTTTGTATTGTTGTTTTTGTTCATACTATTAATTGTACTGGAGTAGCAACTAGAGGCCCAAATTATTATTTAGGTTCCCATTGTGCTAGGTGACGCACAAACACAGAACAAATAGTTGGTTCCTGCTCCAAAGACCTTACAATGTAAATATAAGACATGAGATAACAGATGGAGACAGACAGGGGAATACAAGGAAACAGTGAGAGAAGGTTGGTCAGCTTGGGCTGTATTGTGCTAGGCATGGCACATTCTCATAATAATATGAAGGTCCCTGCCTCAAGGAATTTACAATCCAAGTATAAGGCAAGCCAGAGCAGATAGCAGGAAGGACAGGGTAGCAATGAAACAGTTAAGATCACCACAGCCAGCAGAAATTCCAGCACACTAGCTACCTAACCTGTTATGTGCATTGGAGACATCACAACAGACAGGAGAGTTTTAAGAAGAGATTCACGGAAGGTGAAGTTGAAGGCTTGTATGTTATCCTTGTTTCTAAGCAGCACAGCCTAATGCTAGGCAGAGTTCCCCTGTCCTCTGATCTGCTTGTCGCATTGTATACATGCAGTGCCCTACACCCGTCTAAAGGCTGGAATGGCATTTAAAAATTAAAGGGCCAGATCCCCTACTGCTGGGGCTCAGCAGAGCTGCCGTGAAGTCAATGGATCAGCCCTGTTTTCTTTCAGATGTTGCCTTTTCTGCTTGCCTCTGTCAAAGGTCAACAAGTGACTTCCCAAGATCCCACCTGCTGTTTCTTGCCAGGCTCCTGAGTTTCACTGTTTCAACTTTGCTCGTGTCACTTTCTTAATCTACTTCTGCAGCCCTTACAGCTTTTGTCATTTGTTCTGAAATTTGGTCTCGTTTGCTGCTGTCCTTGTGCCAGCAATCAGACAAAGTCAGAGCCACTGGAGACTTGTCCGACTTGTGTCAGAATGCACCACTCTGGAGGATTGTTCCTGCTGTCTATCGCCACCTACTGGAATTGGCTCAGAACACGGGTCTCACAAACCTCTAACACATCCCTTGCTTTCCATCCAAGGCTGTGTCCAGACTCAGGGGTTTTTTCGGAAAAAGTAGCCTTTTTCCGAAAAAACTTCACTTGCATCTAGACTGCAGCCGCGTTCTTTCGAAATTAAATTGAAAGAACGCGGCTTTTCTTTCCACGGCGGTAAATCTCATTTCACGAGGAAGAACGCCTTCTTTCGAAAGTGCTCTTTCGAAAGAAGGCGTTCTTGAATGTAAATAGGGCTTCTTCGAAAGAGAGCATCCAGACTCACTGGGTGCTTTCTTTCGAAAAAGCGGCTTGCTTTTTCAAAAGTTCCGCGTGCAGTCTAGACGCTCTCTTTCGAAAGAGGCTCTTTCAAAAGTAACTTTCGAAAGAGGCTCTTTCGAAAGAGGCTTGCAGTCAAGACATAGCCCAAGAGTATAGGTTTGAAACTGACAGTGGGTATACTTTTTAACATCAACCCATGTGTCTGGGTCATCATTGTTTTTGTCAAATCATATCTGTTCCATATCCAAAGACTCCAGTTCATAAAACCAGGTGCCATGATTTTATTCATACTGAAAATACCCTCCTTGAATAGTCTTTCAAATTTGCTGGATGGATTTGCTATGATTGAAGCATCTTAATTTTGTCCAGTTTGATCCTAGATTCCCCCCACCCACCGCAGTTCACTAGATCATCCATCACTGAGGCATCTAAAATGTTCCATACTGGATTGCTGTCTGTGAAACATGATTACTATATCCAGTCTTTGAACTGCAGCCTTCTCAGCTTAACTGGAGTAAAGCTAGCAGCAAGCCTAGTGCCAACCTTCATTGCCTCGTGGTTCTACTCTGCTTAATAGTTACCCCAAAAAAGAGTAGCAGAAGCACTTAAAGACCGGGTCTCTGATTCTGATGTCAGTTCTTCATTTCCATTGCATTTGCAAGTACTGAGTACTACATCTTGTCTACCGGCCTTCATACAAAAATTAATAGCATTGGCACCAAGGCCATAGAGGGTTTCCTGATGATGCCAAGAAGACAGAGCAGGGATCTGCATCCTTATGTGCAGAGGATCTTGCAAACTCCAAAATGTATCTGCTTTATTTCAGGTCATGTGCTGCTCTGAGCAGCTCTTTGTGTGCTCTGAATCTGTGCCGGTACTGGTTCAGAAGAACCCTGAGATAAATATATGACAGCTACCTCTCCCTAGGATCACTTGTCCTGACCCACACTCGCTGGCTATCTTGACTTTGTCAGTCGCATTGTTTGTATTATCAGGTTCATTTCTTATCAGGTGACTAGAGATGGACCAAAAGAATATGAAATGCTTTTCTGTACCTCTACATTCAGAGGCATTTGGAGGTTTGCAGGAGGGACAGGCACTTTGCTACTGCACTAGTCTGCCTTGGTGAATACCATAATGTTCTGTAGATCATTGAAAAGAAAAAAAATTAAATGTCTTGGAATGACAGAACCATGTGATGCATGAGGGGTGGTTGGCATACTTACAGCTGGACAAATCTTCCTTCCATAAGTATGTGCTGGTATTTTGAGACTTGTATAAATAGTGGCTGGGCATTTTTTTACATTGGGTCATTAGCTTCTAAATTCATACAGAGTCTCCCAGTAGTTCCAAATGGTTACAACTGTCTTCATTTCTTGTCTTAAACTGCTTTGCATAGTGTTGATATGGAATGTTTAACAACTCACATTTTCCATCCTTGAAATGCATTGCATTTCAACGGTGGGTGATGTGATTTTTTTATTTCCACAACTGCATAGAAAGCAAGAGAGACTATTTATCTCTGAACAGGCTATTTATTGCATTCCACCCGCCAAGCATTTTCAATTATACCCCCCTGATTTCTGAATGAGAGCTGTGGAGGTCAGTGAGTGTGAATGGGACATGCAGTTGCTCTGACAATCAAGGCTAGTGAGTCAAGTTGGGCTTCCAAATCCAAGGTACCCAAACTCAACAGCCAGTTTGACTGATTATGTAAGCGGTGTGTGTGGAGGCACACATAGCATAATACGGAAGTGTGACTCCTGTCTCTGATACTTGCATTTCCATTGCTAGAATGTCACAAGCACAGCACTTCATGCACTTAGACCCATTTGAAAGGCCCAGCTTTTCCTACCCTGGGTCTGGAAAATGGTTAGTTGCATTGTTTTTATTAGGGATGTGAGTTACCCAGTAAGCATCACCCTTAGCATCATCCCTAATAGCAGAGAAAGGCTCTTTCTCGACAGATCCCCCTCTAGACTGCCGCTTTTTGCCGACAAAGTGCTGAGTCAGCAAAATGTGGTGGCCATTTTTATGCAAATTAAGTGCGGGATATTTCAATCCCTGCCTCATTTGCAATATCAACCTGCCTAATCTGCATCCCTCTGCCAACAGAGGGATGCAGTCTAGACATATCCAGAGAGAGATGAGTAGGAGGGAAAAGGTAGGAACGGTGACAGCCACATTCTGGAGGTCAGCAAGAAGCTTAAGTTCATTCACAACTCCACAGCTGCTCTGGACTCAGCCATGGTGATGTTGCCAGAGCCCCTCTCCTTGTCTGGTCTGGTCTGTAAATCTTTCAGGATCAGAAGAAAGAAGGTCCAGTGACGTGATGGTAAATCACCAGTACTAGTGATGATCAGCTTGCCGATGCCCTGAGCAAATGACCAAGTGTTCCCTCAAAACGAGTGTGGAAAAGGCATAGCAATCTTGTCTCAAAACTGGCAGGTCACGGAAGTTTAGCCCATATATAGACACTTCTTTTATAGACAGTTCTGATCTTTTGCTGTGACTTTTTCCTCACCCTCCTTCTCCCCCACCCTAGATACCTTGAAAATTGCCCTACAGTTCTCTGAGGCCATCTAGATAGCGGTGCTCTTTTGGGATACTGAAAATATCCCAAAGTAGCAGTTCTGCATCTTTAAATGCATCCGTTACTTTGAAATCTATTTCAAAATAATAGGCGCACTATTCCTGCATCCTTGTAAGGGAAAAGCATGGTCCCCACCCCAATGTGCTTAAAACCTAAGCTATATAATAATAGTGGTCATTCCTGCTGATAGAGCCAAGCAGGGTGATCCGGCTTGCAGAGGTCCTGCCAATCAGGGCCTAGGGAGGGGGGAGCATACAGCGCTTAGAGTCAACCCTGGCAGTTCACTCTAAGCGCTGCGTGCCGGAGGGCAGGAAGTGAGAGCGCTCCTTGCAGGTGGGGGCAGGGCAGGAGGAGACTTCGCACGCTCCCCTTGCCTCTGATTGGCCAGGGGGCAGGGAGAGTGCGTGAAGTCTCCTCCTGCCCTGAAAGGGGCTCAGCACTTAGAGGTGCAGGAGGGGGATTTCATGTGCTCCCCCCACTCCCAGGCCCTGATTGGGTGTGTGGGGGGGGAGTGCATGAAGTCTCCTCCCACCTCCATGTCCGTGGGTGCCTAGAGGGACCCACTAGCTGTTCAGAGCAGCTGGCAGTTCTTTCTGAGGGGGTGGGGACAAAGACTTCATGCCTCCCCCATCCACAGAGCAATCAGGGTCTGTTGGCGGAGAAACACGGAAGTGTCCTGACCCCGCCCCTTATGCATGAGGCCCTGCCCCTTCCAGGGTGGCCCAGGGCACTTCAAAAATTTCTGAAGTGGCTCCAGTCAAAAATTATTGCCCACCTCTGTAATAGAGCCACCCCAGACCCATCTGGATCCAAACCTGAATCCCACTGAGGTTCTGCGCGTGGCCTGTGAGACATTTTGTTTACCTTTGTCCATTCACAGGCTTGCCGGATTCCACTGGTTTCCATCCATGTAGGTTTTTTTCCTACTGTTATTACTAAAATGACACACACATAAAACCAGGGCACGTGACGTGAGGTGCACGCTGATTGCACACAACATTGCTCGTGCCTTCCCTCTGCATCCAATCAGAGCACTGCTATGGTTCAGTCGGCACAAACGTCAAATTCTAGGTACGCAAACTCCATTAGCAAAACTACCCTGTCCCAGGAGACTGTCTTGGTTACAACAATCTTGTGACTCACTGAAATGATAGAGGGCCACTCATACAGCCCGTTCACTAGCTTACCTTGCCTGTCTCTGATCAAAACTCTCCTTGGTTTTGTGTGTGTTTGAAATCCCAAACCAACTCTGGCTCCATATTTTGCATATGACCCATATTTATGGTCAGTGGAACCAGCATCCAAAATCCAAGCACTGTCCTGCTTTTAGATATTCGAAACACAGATCCGAATTCATATGCTGTGGCTTGTTGCACGACATGAGCACTTAGGGCTTGATTGCTTCTTAACTTGTTTGCCTATATAACGGTGTTTGGGAAATAGTCTGCAGGTTGAACCTCCCTCCTTCAGCATCCTCAGGTCCTGACGCAGGGAATTTGCCAGACCAGGGGAGATAGTGCACCAAGGGCTGCGCTTTTCCTGCTTGGCCACCCCACTGCCGCCTTAGGCTCTGCTTTCCCCACAGGGGGGAGGGGACTCTGCTTTCCCCTCCATGGCTCTGCTCCACCCGGGGGTCTGTTTCTGCCTGCAGCTCTGCTGCTGCCCGGGATTGGGGTCTGTGCTTCTCCCAAACCGGTTGCCCAGGGCTCCTGCTGTTGCCCAGGGCTCCATGCACCACCTGGTAGCTCTGCTGCCACCAGCAGCTCTCCCCAGTGGCCCCGCTGCCACCCAGAGCTCTGCGCTTCACCCAGCAGATCCGCTGCCACAGGGGCTTTGTTCTCTCAGCTCCCTAGTCTGGCAATGGTCTTGGCCCCACAGGGTCACCCCCACGATGCCAAACCAGGGGTGATGCCAGAATAAGGAAGTCTGGATTATGGAGTTTCAGCCTGTTTTGACCTTGTGTTGATCATTCAGAAGTAAATAGAAGCAGCATCCCAGCTGTCCCCCCACAGACACACCACGCAGCTGGTTGGACAACCGGTGGAATCTTGGTTATTCCCCCATTATGCTCAGCTACGATAGTGATGAGCACGTGGTAAGAACCTATACAGACCAGATTAGAACAGAAGAGAGAGGCTGGACTGCTGGCATTACTTTCTTTTCCTGGGATGCCAGGTCAGCAATCCACTGCCCCTTTTTGTGGCCTGTATCTCCGTGGCAGTTTCTCGCCTTTACAGATTATTAGCATATTCTGCTGTGGTCCTGGCAGCACAGGCACGTTTTGTTGCTCGGGGTAGGGGAGGGAAGGAAGTTGAGTCTTTTAACCTGTCAGGATCCCTTTGACTGTGGATACAGAAAAGAAAACTTGGGTAATATAGTTGTATTTGCTGCCCTTGGGACACTGGATATCAGAGTGCTGGTGGCATGTCCTTGTTCTCAAACTGATTGCCAGTTATATTGTGGTTCAGGACCTTAAAAATCATCCAAGGATTTCAGTAGAGGGGGAATTTCAGCCTAGGAAGAGTTACCAGCTCCTTTCTCCTCCCTCTGCCTCCTATTACAGACCAAGCGCTGGCATAGAGACAGATTCAGAGCCTGCCCTCCCTCTCTTTTGGCCTTTGTGTAAACGGCATTAGATATTCCACCTTAAAAAGAAAAAAAGGAGGGGAAAAAAAGCCCACGCTGTGCAGAGAAGGAGAGAGCTGCAGAAAGTGGGCCCCCTGCTTTTTTCAGAGAGAGAATGTAAGCAGATCCCAGTTGAAACTGCTTCGCTCAGCAGTTTTCAGCTTGTTTTAATTGGCCTGGCCTGAAAGAATTCTGAATGCTGTACCTGTGCCAATGAAAATGCAAATGTTTCCCCTAGACTGAGGCGCTCATATTGATCAAGCCCCGGCTCTGATAGCAGCAGCAGGGCATGGCGACGTGTATCTGACGGGAAACAGAGAGGCTGTGATCTAGCGCAGCTTAAAAAAAAACAAAGGGCTGTGGAAAACAAAGAAAGAATAACGGAGAGAAGGTGAAATGCAGTGGTGTCTTCTTTTGGAATTCCCTTGAAAATAGGGTTCTCCTTAGTAAAGGACAGATGCAGCACACAGCTTCGAAGGTTCTTTTTTTTAACTTAAGGGGGAGCTCTGTCTCTGTGTGAAACCACCTATTGCAGAAGCTTTCTGATGTGGACCAAATGAGCACCGAATTCTGGTCTCGGTTCCACTGATTGAAAACCATGAAAATGCACTGGAATAACTGAGGTTAAAATCTGAGTTGGCGTCAAAGGCCCAGTAAGCATGACAATGATGAAAGTGGGATGTGAGAGAAAGGGAAATATACAAGATATGAGACTGGTACTCGCTGGCTGTTCTAGAAATCAGTGGGTGGCAGAGATATAATTGGGACATAATTGATTTACAGTGCCTAGTGTTTTGAGCTATTGTTTTCTCTTTCTTTTGTTACTTGAATGATACAGTGTGTACTGATTTGAGCCACACTCTTCCCTCACACTTTGATCATTAAGAGCCAGACTCTGTTCCTTTCTCCAGAGATGCAGAGGGCATCTAAGCCAGTGGGGTTCTGCTGCACAGAGGAGAGCTAGTGCAGAAGGGTTTGCACCCACTTGTCTCTGGAAGACTTGACCTCCACAAGGATCCTTACTGCTTTGCAGGTGGGATCAAGGGGGCAGGATTTGAGCTGGTATATAGATATATGAGCCAGAGCTCTTGGAGGGCTGATGGCAGGAACAGTGTAGACATTGCTTAAGAATCAATGTGGGCTGAATATGACCATATCTGTATGCAGTATACAAGATGTGGGCATACCATGCATTTATATAGAGGCAATAAGATATTCTTTGTTTTATTCTCTATCTCTTTCTTAATGATTCTCAAGATTGTTAGCTTTTTTGACTACCACTGCATACTGAGTGGATGTTTTCACAAAACTATCCCTAATGACTCCATGATTTCTCTCTTGAGCGGTAACAGCTAATTTAGTCCCCATCATTGTATATGTATAGTTGAGAGTATGTTTTCTAATATTCATGACTTAACATTTATCAACATTAAATTTCATCTGCCATTTTGTTTTCCAGTCTCCTCTTTGGCGAAATCTTTTTGAGGCTCTTCACAGTCTGTTTTGGATTTAACTATCTTGAGCAGTTTTGTATCAGTTGCAAATTTTCCACCACATTGATTACCCTTTTCTCCAGATCATTTTTGAACATGTTGAATAAGATTGATCCCAGGATGGACCCCTGAGGGATGACACCACCACCTTTCTCCATTCTGGAAACTGACCATTTATTTGTACCCCTTGTTTCCTATGTTTTAACCAGTTATTAATCCATGGGAGAACCTTCCCTCTGACAACTAACTTTGCTTAAGAATCTTTGGTGAGAGAGCTTGTCAAAAGCTTTCTGGAAATCTAACTATGCTATATCCACATGCTTATTGACCCCCTCAAACTATTCGAGTAGATTGGTGACAAGTGTTTGACTATTCTTTTCTTTAATATAATTTCAACCAATTTGCCCGGTGCTGAACTTAGTCTTACCTTACACATCTCTGAGGAAGATCTCAGGGTGTGGGTGTGATTAGTCCATATTTATAGAATGAACAACTAAGGCTCAACAACAAATGGTCTGGTAGCACTTTATAGACTAATAAAACATGTAGGTAGTATCATGAGCTTCCGTGGGCACAGCCCACTTCTTCAGACCATCTGAAGAAGTGGGTTATGCCCACGAAAGCTCATGATACCATCTACATGTTTCGTTAATCTATAAAGTGCTACCAGACCATTTGTTGTTTTTTCTGTAAGGGTATGTCTACACTACAGCACTAATTTGAACTAACTTAATTCGAATTAGTTAATTCGAACTAAGCTAATTAGAATTAGTGCATCTAGACCTAAAAACTAATTCGAATTAGCATTTTGCTAATTCAAAATAGCATGTCCACATTGAGTAGACCCTGAAGCGAAGTTAAGGATGGCCAGAACCAGTGCCAGCAGGGCATCAGATTAGGACTTAGAGCGTGGAGCTGCTGCCTCAGGCTAGCCGAGGGCTGTGCTTAAAGGGACCCGACCCCCACCCCGGACAGACAGTTCTCAGGGTTCCCCGCTTGTTTGTCTAACTCGATGAGGGACAGCAAAGCAATCCTGTCTTGGAGTGCCCTGAGTGCCCACACAGCACTCGGCAATCAGTCCGGCTGCACTTGCCGCAGGCTGCCATCCGGAGGGGGGTCTATCAGGGGGCTGTCAGGATCCAGGAGGCTCTGCAGGAGAGCTTCCACCCCGAGGAGCCCACAGAGCCACCCCATTGGGGGCTCGTGCCCCATTCCTCCCTCACCTCCTTCTACTTACACCTCCCTAGCCCCCCTTCCTGATGTAAAAAATAAAGGGCACGTGTTCAAAAATAGAAACTCTCTTTATTTAACAAAACTGGGGGGGAATTAACCTCTGGGGAGACTGGGAAAAGGAGGTGGGAGAGGGGAAGAGAGAGGGTAGAAGAGGGGAAGGGGAAACCTGGGAGGAGGGAGCTGGAAGGGGGAAGCCAGGGGAAGAAGGAGGAGGGGAAGTATAAAACTATAGTACTCCATATCTTCAGTACTGTGTACAGATGTGGTCTCCTCACCCCAGAAAAGATATTTTAGCCTTGGAAAGAGTTCAGAAAAAGGCAACTAAAATGATCAGGGGTTGGGAACAGGTCCCATATGAAGAGAGGCTAAAGAGACTGGGACTTTTCAGCTTAGAAAAGAGAAGACTGAGGGGGGGATATGATAGAGGTTTATAAAAGCACGAGTGGTGTGGAGAGGGTGAATAAAGAAAAGTTTTTCATTAGTTCCCATAATAGAAGGACTGGAGGACACCAAATGAAAGGAATGGACAGCAGGTTTAAAACTAATAAGCGACAGTTCTTCTTCACACAGCACATAGTCAATCTGTGGAACTCTTTCCCACAGGAAGCTGTGAAGGCTAGAACTAGAACAGAGTTTAAAGAGAAGTTAGATACATTCATGGAGGTTGGGTCCATGGAGTGCTATTAGCCAGGGGGTAGGAACGGTGTCCCCGGCCTCTGTTTGTGGAAGGCTGGAGATGGATGGCACGAGACAAATCACTTGGTCATTGTCTTCGGTCCATCCCCTCCGGGATACCTGGTGTTGGCCACTGTGGGCAGACAGGCTACTGGGCTAGATGGACCTTTGGTCTGACCCAGGACGGCCGTTCTAAGCTCAGGGCTCAGGGTCGGGGGTGTTTTTGGCGGGGCTGCCCCGCCAAAATCACATATACACTTATGCAAAGCTCATCCCCCTAAAATGCCAACTTACACACACACTGATCTCCTGCACTGATTGTTTTACACAGGTGCACAAATCTCCCATACACAGTAGCTGTCAATGTGTAGTTCACTACATGATTAAATAAGCCTTAGCTTATTGGTTAATCTTATTGACTACATGCACTCACCTCCCCCTTGCTGTCTCTGTATCAGAGGCAGCAGGGAGGGTGGGGTGCAGGAGCTGGTGCTTGTGAGGAGCTGGCTTTTAAGCAGGCTCCCCATGGGCACCGGATCCACTTCCTTCTTCCACCCTCTCGCTCCTGCCTCAGATAAAGAGGCAGCAGTGTGGAGGGTGAATGGGGCAGGCTAGAGCCAATACGCATGGGGAGTTGGCTTTTGGCTCTCCACACCCATCGGTTCCACAGACCTGCTTGCCTCTCCCACCCCTTGCTGCCTCCTTCAGAGATAGCAAGGGGGAAGATCGGTGTGTATCAGCGCGGGAGGGAAGCAGGGGAGGCTGCCACGAAGCAGTCCCTGTTTGTAGGGGGTCTGTGGTGAGCCTGAATTTGAGCTCCCTGCAAACAGAGGCTGGAACAGCACAGGTTAGCAGGGGGCTCCCTGGGAGTGGATCCAGGAACACACTGGCTGCTGGACCCTCCTCCGGGAACTATCAAATAGTCATGTAACCACTAAGATTTCATGTGGTTACACAACTATTCATTTACACTATATTTAACATTCCTAATACACTCCCCGCCAATACAACACACATGCCGACATATACCCATATACATTGTCTTCATAGATGAGTGCACATGCACACAAATCCACACATACACACCCAGTCTCTCCATATACACACATTTACACGCAACCACTCCATACACAGACATTGACAGATTTTCCTACTAAATACCAATCCCCCATCCATAGCCATGCCAATATCTGATGTCACACATCCATGGACACATACGTATAGTGAGCCATTCAAAGGAGGGGTGGGCGAGATTCTGTGGCCTGCACTGTGCAGGGGGTCAGACTAGATGATCATAATGGTCCCTTCTGACCTTAAAGTCTATGAGTCTATGAGTCTATGAGCTACTGGGTGCAACTGGAAACCTGCCCCTTTGCTAACCTGGATCAGCATGCTGTCTGGGTATGTCTACACTGCCACCCTAGTTTGAACTAGGGTGGCTAATGTAGGCATTCGAAGTTGCAAATATTTAAATTCGATATTTAAATCCCGGGCTTCATTTGCAACTTCGAATGCCTACATTAGCCACCCTCGTTCGAACTAGGGTGGCAGTGTAGACATACCCTCTGTGACTACTGCTCACTGTCTCAATTGTACATTGTCATGTTTTCAAGATCTAACCCTGTTGTGAATTTAGAAAACAAGGCATTTTTAAGAAACTGTTGATCAATTTTTCTGTCCTCTCAGCCACATATCTAGGAATGAACACAAATGCTTTGCATTTTCTAGATAAGTATCTAGCATCCTAGTGTATTTAAAATTAGATTTGTATACATTTATGGAGCCATGATTATTCTGAATCTGATCCATGGCAATTAAAAGGCATCATGATGACATTTAAGGTGATATTTTGCTCCCCAACATTAAATAATTATAAATAATAATGATTAACAAATTGTTCCATTCCTCCCACTCTAGATCAACCTTTAAGTTAATGATCCAAGCCATTAAAATTCATCTTCCTCAAAGGATTGAGCAGTTAGGAAAATGGGAGGAATCTTTATGCATATGTGTGATTTGTTCATTATAAAGGCAAAGGCGATTCATAGGGAGGGTTGCCAGATAGTGTCACAAAAAATACTGAACATGGAGGGGAAAAAATTGGTTGAGCAAAAAAACCAAAAAACCAACCGCACACAAAAAAAGAGTCACTGCGCCTTTAAATCCCCACGCTCTCCCTACCCCCACCACACATGGCAGGGAAAGAATGTCTCAAGTGGCCTTCCATCCAAGAAAAACATTTTGCATGTCCGGTATTTGGTTTTTTACCGGACAGAAGCCGCAAATACCAGACTGTCCAGGCCAATACTGGACACCTGCCAACCCAATTCATGGGATCTATGAGTACAAATTAGAAGAGTTCACCAGCTCAGAGGTCTGGTTAGGCTAAGTCACCTATAAGACTGAGGAGCCTAGTCCCCCACAGCTGTGAAGTGAAGTCAATGGAGCTGATTTACCTCAGCTGATGAGCTCGCCCTGGCTGCCTCTCTAAACCTCACGGACCTGAAATAGGGCCACTGTGGAATATGCTGTGTGAAGCTGGCCTCAGTCTAACCAAATTCTATGACTCTAGAGGAGTTCCTCTGGATGTACACTCCTATGAGAACAAAATCAGGTCCCAGTTAATGAAATGGGATTGTGAAGCCTTCCCTGCAAGGCTTAGTGGAGTGTGAATATCTCCATGTATTTTGTGGGTTTCCAAAAATTAGTCAGGATCAATAAAGATCAATCATTTTTTTCTTCTTTTGTTAAAGGAAATAATATTTTTCTAGATGAAGGTCTGTGTATTAAGGAGGGAAAAACTCCTTAAAACTGATCTAGAATAAATAGGCTCTATATACAGAATATAGACTAAGGTGTGACCCTGCTGTCAGTTAAACCAGTGTGGAAAAAGTCAGTAATACTCATGTCCCAAACAACTTGGTCTAAACAGATAAAAGAGGGAAAAGAGACCCAGAGAAGTGAAGTAACTTGCCTAAAGGTCATCCTGTAGAAATTAGTAATCAAGTCTTCTGACTTACAGTCTAGTGACTTTTCTCCCACATCATACTGTCTTGCAGAGATAAAGGCTTCAGTCCTTATATCTTCATATGTATATGACTAGTCCCACTGATTTCACTCATGGGTGAGATATGTAGAGTTTGGGGATTTAAAAATTGTGCATTTGTGTAAACGTGTAACCTCTGAAATGGTTAGAGGTGACATGTTTACAGGCAGAGGGGCAGGTGGGAACTGCACATACCAGCTCCCTGTGAGCACCAGCTCCTGTCTATCAAAGGCAGCAGTGTTGGGGGACAGTTGGCTCCACGGGAGCTAGTGCTCATGGGGAGCCGGTCGGTGCTCTTGCGGAGCCAGCTTTTAAGCTGGCTCCCCCAAACACTGCTTCCGCCTACCACACCTACCACCTCATGCTGCTTCCTCTGTGGGAGGCAGCAGGGGAGGAAGAGGCAGCTCCTTTAAAGCCAGTTCCCCATGGGCACCGGATCCTACCCCCCACCCCACTTCCTGCCTCTGATACAGCAAGATTAACCTGAGCTTATCGGTTAATTGTGTAAACGAATACATGCTAACATCCCTAGTAGAGTTGCTCATGTGTCTACATGGTGAGTACCTAAGATTTTATCCACCAGAACACACAACCCGTCATTGTTACCATGCAATTAAAAGTACAGTTGGGTGCATATGGTTTGGGGCCATTACTGCAGAAGAGCATAGTGTTGTGCAATTTTTGTTTGTTTTGGGATATATATAGTAAAACACAAGTAACGTTTACTCATGAGACTCAACAGGGACACGCTGCCAGAAACAGAGGCTCCAGTCAATTACACAGGATGCTGGTGCAGTGTTATATGATTCATCCTCTATACGAGTATGAGTAATTTTTAACCTCAAGGCATTCTTACTTTCATCATGTGCAAAAAACCACAGATGTTAGTAAAAAATGAGAACTATGATTTTAACTATTAAAGGGCATCACATTTGGTGATAAGAGGCCACTACTTATCAGGCAAACCAGTACTGTCTTATTGTTCACTTGTTCTCTCCCATCTGTCTATCTGTTGTCTCTTATCTTATACTTAGATTATAAGCTTCCTTGAGGAAAGCACCATCTTTTTATTCTGTGTCTGTAGGGTACTTAGCTCAATAGAGTTCTGCTTTATGGGGTTCATTAGCTCTGTGGTAATACAAATCTACTACATATTTGAGAGAGTTTGTCTGTCTGTCTGTTCAAGAAATCCTCCTAAACAGTATGAGGTAGGACCACTGAATTCAGTAAACAGTATGAGGTAGGACCACTGAATTCAGTATGCAGCTTCCTCTTATTATAACATAAAGCAAGGTAAGGGGTTTTCATTGTGCCAGGAAAATGGGATGTGCCTGGAATGGGATTGGTTTTTATAAAACCATATAGAAAAGAAACAGAATCGCCAGGCAGGTGAAAGGGGCTTCCCCTACCCCAAATCTCCCATCCATCCAGTGCCCTTTAGGGAGGAGGGGGAAAAGCTTCCCCACCCCCAATTCATACAGGAACGTTGCTGGCTGTACCCCTTCATCAAGGAGTGAGGGGAAAATGCAATTTGCTACATTCCTCACTCTGGCTGGGGAGCACAGGGGGCAGATGAACCTGGACCTGCCCCAGCTGGAGGACTTGCAACACCCTCCTCCCCCAGCTGTGCCAGCTGTGCCTGCAGTCGCTGCGGAGAGGTGCATCTCACTTGGCCCCAAGCTGCTGCGGTGAGAGAGGGCTGGGGTAGACCTCTCTCCCTAGGACTGCCTGTATATTGAACCCCTCATCCGCAGCCCCATTCCATGTACGGAGCATACAGTTTCATTGTATCTTCAATGAAGATACAAATTTGTACCCCAAATTAATTGAGTTGAGGACCTGAGCAATGCTGAGTAAATCTTCTCGTAGATAAATAAGGTTCATATGTGACCCATTAGGGTCAGAGGGAGGATTTTTGGACTTGATCATATAAGCAGTGGTGAAAGTAACCTACAAGTATTGTCCTATTGCAACCTGGGTCCTGCCAGCTCTTCAAATACCTCCCTGTTGGTTTTTGCCGCAGCTCAGACAGTTCTTGTTGGAGCTGTGCACAAGGACACACCCACTTCTTTTCACCTCTGCCAAGAACCAATGTGATATGTTGTTTGGAAAATATTGTTTGGCCATGGCCGTGTATACATGTGGGATCAGTACTTCCTTGATGTAGCTCCACTGAAATCACTTACGTGAGGGATTCGTTTGGCCCATATGTGGACCAGTACAGGGGGACAGAGCTGACTGATGAAATAACACAGCTGAGGTGAAATGATGAGAAAATTCCTTTACTCAGCTCGAAATCCCTGCTAGTGTAAATCAGTGTAGTTGTATCAATTTACACCAGTTGAGAATCTGGCCTTGGGATTCACATCGCAAAATGGCTATTAATTGAATATCGCTTGTTTTGGATAATAGCAAGATAATGGATATGTCTAACTATGAACTAATTTCTTTTGTATAGCTCTCCTTTTTTCTATGTACCATAATAAACTGTTCAGCTTCTCCATGGATATTTGAGGCACAACAGTGGGCAGCTTGTCCCATATATCTAATGATACTAAATTTTAAGCTTCTGACAGTTGCTTATGATGGTCAGGATAGATACTTTTCCCCTCTGTGTTTTCCGAATGTATTTTTATTTTCTCTTTCCCCTGAAGCATCAGAGATGGCCATGACTGAAGATGGGACACTGGACAGGGGGAGCTGATATGCTGAGGCTGTGCAAAGAATTCTCCTTCTCAGGTGCTTGGTTGATGGGTCTGGCTCATGTACTCAGGGGTCATACTGATGGCTGTTTTCAGAGTCAGCAAAGAATATTCCCCCAGGTCAGATTGTTAGGGACCTTGGGGTCTTTTTTTGCCACCCTCTGTAGCATGGGCACAGTTTACTTGCTAGGATCATCTGAGGGTATCTAACCAAATCAATTTCTGCCCACTGCAGGAGCCTCAAGTCACATTTTCACTTCCTGGAAGACTGAGGCTGCAGTGGTCGATCTTCTGGAGTTTGATTTAGCAGGTCTAATAAAGTTCTGCTTAATCGAACACTGACAGCACCCTCGTCAATTCTGGTATTCCTCAAATCGCTCCCATTGACCTCCTGCTGTGAAGATGGTACCACAGTTTGAAATAAGGTACATCAGATTCATCTATGAAATTAATGTAGCTGGAGTTGTGAATCTTAATTCGAACTTCTACATAAGTATAGAGATGGCCTCAGGCACTGATCCCTTACAAACCTAAGACCAGATCCTCAATTATGCACGGAACGACGCATCTCTTGTCACTAGCTGTGAATATGGCCCGAACAGTTCTGATGTACCTCAAAGCCAAACTTACTTGTGTTCAGCAGTATGACTACTGAAATTTGCCAAAAAAAAAATAAATCAGTGAGCTTTCATCCAAAAGAAAATTCTGCTCCAACCCATCTCTAAGTACCAACACATCATTTCCAAATTGATCCTTGTTTTAGGTTGTTCACTGAGCCCCAGATTTGGTGATTTACTATACATTTGAGAGAGTTTGTCTGTGCATCTGTCTGTCTGTATATTTGTTCAAGAACTCCTCCTAAACGGCAAGAGCTAGAACCACAAAATTTGTTATGTAGCTTCCTATCATAGTTTAAAGCAAAGTAAGGGCTTGGTTATGCCAGGAAAATGGGATGTGTCTAGCATGAGATTGTGTGTCTTAAAACCATAGAGAAAAGAAACAGAATCACCAGGCAGGTGAAAAGGCTGGCTGGGGGCACACACACACCCTGTCTGGGACTGCCCCAGCCCTGAGCCTCCCACTCTGCAGGCACCCTTTATGAAGGGTGAGGAGGGCTGAAGCTCCCCCTGATTCATTGCTGGCTCTTCAGGGAGCAAGGGGAAAGTGAACGGTTTTCTGCATTCCCCACTTTGGCTGGGGAGTGCAGGGGACAGATGAACCTGAACCTGCCCTAGCCAGAGGACATGCACCCCTCCCCCAGTTGTGCCCACTGAAGAGGTGCTTCTCACCAGCCCACAAGCTGCTGTGGTGAGAGAGGGCTGGCGTAGTCCTTTCTTGCAAGGGCAGCCTGCAGACTGAGCCCCTCTCCTCAACCCCACCGCAGAGCAGTGATTTCAATGAAGCATGGACATGTTCATTTTATTTCCAGAAAAATTAATTGAGATAAGAACCTGCTAACTCTGGTTAATATATAAGTAAATAGTACCTCGGCCAGCATAATTCTCCTCTGTGCAAAGGATCGGTGCAAAGTCAGTGCACTGCTCAAACCCGGTTTGTTATGTGGAATGTCGTTTAAGTGGTGACCAGACCTTGAGCTGCTTCTCTGCTTGGGGTAAATTGAACCCTCACAACCTGATACAATAAGAGTGCACTTGGGTGGGTAAGAGTAGTGGATTAGCCACCTGATTTGTGAACAATCATACTGAGAGAAGAAAACGTCACTCCAGGAATAAATCCTCCTCCACCTAAACAGATCCTGGGTCTATTCGCTAACTGAGATTTGGATCATTGTAGGAAATGTTACCAAGACTTCCATTGTTTGAGTTTTTCATTTTACTGAATAACTATTGTAATCTTCCATTTGGTCCCCCACACTTTTTACAAGCTAAGTAGGGTCAGTCTAGGTCATTCTTTAGGAAGCAGACTTACCAGGAACAGCCATGATCAATACCATAGGTGAATTTCATAGATTATAAACCAGAAGGTGATCATCTCGTCTGACCTCTTACATATCACAGGCCATATAGGACTTCCTTGAATTAATTCCTGTTTTAAGTAGAGAGGATGATTTAGAAAAACACCCAGCCTTGATTTAAAAGTTTCCACTGATGGAGAATCAACCACAGCCCTTAGTATTTCCAAAGGTTAATTACCCTCCCGTCAACATTTTCCACCTTATTTCTAGTCTGAATTTGTCTAGCTTCAGTGTCCCACCACCATCGTATCTTGCAATACCGTTGTCTGCTAGATTAAAAAATCCTCTACTATTGAATTGCTATATCTCACATAGGTACTTATAGATTGTGATCAAGTTGCTAAAGCCCCACTGTAATGTAAGCAACCACCATGCTGTCCGAGCTGTCGCCTTTAGAGGAGATGTGAAACAGAGCTGTTGGCCACTTGACTTCATTTGAAAATTCCCACTCCTGGAAAAAGTGCTGTGGGCATTAAGCCCGATGTCCTGCCTACATTCCAGTGGTGCCAACTGTACTTTGCTTCCCCCAAATTGTCCCTGCCCCAATTAACATTTTGCTAACATCTGTTGGGGGCAATTCTTCAGTTCCAACCTGAAATTAAGGCCAAAACATAGTTTTTGTCTGAGTGTCATGTTTTCAGAAGTACAAGCTTTAGTGTGGGCGCAGGAATAGTAGTATAAAGGTGCCTTATTCTGCTTTCCATACCGGTGCAAGCAGATTTACACTGGTATTATTTGTTCGCACGTGGGGTAGTGAGAGAAAGTGGTACAGCACCTTTTCATACACCAATCCTTACGTCACTGTGTAGCATCACTAGCCCCTGTGATGCACTGAACACACTATGGTATGATCATCTGGCAAAGTGCTTTGGGATGCTTCAAAATGTAGGTACCTTTCATATCTATGCCCCACCCAGTGTGTGTAGAGGCTATTTGGGAGCACTCTGGTTTCCTTGGGCCCTGGATTAGGGTCCGTGATAAGTACTATTAGGCTGATTCTCTCATGCACACACTTGCTCTTTGCATACTCATCCCTTCCTCCTTCTCTTCCTTACTCCAAGGATTGTCCTTGTCTTTTGCTGGCTAATAGTAGATTTCCACCCTGCTAACCACCTTTGACTCATTTCCTTATGAGCATGCCTTGATTTATCTTTAAGCTGTGAAAAGTCCTTCCACTCAGTGTTGCTGTTGGTGATTTATTTTTTTCAAGTCCTAGGATAACAAAGTCCTTCCTTGGTTACATGCCAGGTTAGACTCAACATTTTGCTAATATAAAGAAGAAAATCCCTGGTTAAGCGTTACAAGCTAGATTTCCAAAAGAGCCTCAATCTCAGTTTTTTACCTGCAAAAATTGCAGGCACAGGTACCTTCTAGGGCCTGATTCTGCTCTCACCTGTGCCCGTATAAATCAAAGAAAGAGGAGAACCAGATCCTCTGCTTCCTGACTACAAGATTTACAGGTCCAGCCATGCGGTCAGATCCCTGAAGGACACAGGGCTGGACTGTGATTGGACTACATGCCTATGCAGTGGAGTATGACACATGGACTTTACATCTCTATGCAGGCTTCACATAGTTCTGGGGATGCAACAGTAAGCAGAGCTGTGTACCCACTTCTTCCCTGGGACAGGTGGGTTGGGAATCAGCTCTCTCCTCCCTTTCCCCCAACACACACAAACCCACTTGCCTCACTGGCATGCACAGCGGAGCAAATGCAAACATGTTGTAATTTACTGCTGCTCTAGGCCAGCAGAAAATTCCTACCTCCCCCCGGGGAGCAAGGAGGAAGCAGGAAATCATTATGACTCAGAGGCATGTGACTGAGTCACAGTGTATGCTGCTGCTAGGGCGGTGCAGTTTACACACATCCCTTGTTCATGGCTATGCCTAAAGTCACACTCTGGGCCCTGGATTTCACCTGCACTAGTTTGCATGCCCATCATTATTTGCAAGCACAAAGCGAGAACCTGAATCTAAAAATCCAACTTAATTCCCTAATGACAGCTCTGATCAGGTGGTTAGCAATATCATGGTCAGCAACCACCCATTTATTGAAGTTCATGAAATGCATTAATTGTGTCTCTACTCAACATAGCACATGTATGTCTTGGGTTCAGCCTGTTGAGAATCCTTGAGGTTATGCAAGGCATTTGCTGAACAAAGGGCTGAAGAAATTGCACTGAAAGGACAGGAACGACCAAGAATTTTGCTCAGAAAGATTAGTATCAGCACAGCCAAAGTGAAACTTTCCAAGCAAATTTGAACTCACCTGAAATCCAATTGTGCTCTGAAGGCAATTGAATTGCCTGAGTAATTGTAGGTTACTTTACCTTGGCTAAACAACAGCTTTTCTACCATCCAGGTCAGAAACATAACCATTACAAAAGGCCCTTGAAAGTCTCACTAGTAACAAGATGTCAGGTGAAATGATCCAGCTAGTCTGATATGCAGTGGGCAGGGCTCAGGATACTTAGTCAGATGGGGTTAGTGGTCTGCTTAGTTGGGTCAGTTCTTCCACTATGATTGTAGTATGCAAATAAACAGAAGGGTTTAAGGAGGATGAGGAGGATGAAGTCAGGGCAGGGAGCAGGAATAGCTTCTTTGTGATGTGAAAAAAAAATCCCACCATTCAACCTTCAGCTGCCCATAGGGCAACAGGAGATAATAGTAAATGTGTAAAGAGAAGAAATATAGGGCAGAGGCCGGCTGGTTCCTTTGCCCATTTCTTTTGCTAACACCATACACTGCAAAAGCAGATATGGGCCTCACGCACAATGCCAGATGCGAATACCTTTCCAAACATCGGGAAGGTTCTAGTTCAGACCTTCATCTGAACTACATGGCATGAATTAGCCCTATCTCAGCATTAAACATAGGGTTGGAAAAGACCTCAAGAGGTTGTAGATTCCAACCCCCTGGCCAAAGCAGGACCAATCCCAACTAATTCATCCCAGCCAGGGCTTTGTCAAGCTGAGACTTAAAAACCTCTAGGGGTGGATATTCCACCACCTCCCTAGGTAACCCATTCCAGTGCTTCACCACTCTCTTAGGGTAATAGTTTTTCCTAATATCCAACCTCCCCTACTGCAACTCGAGGTCCGTGTTCCTCATCCTGTCATCTGCCCCCACTGTGAACAGCCTCTCTCCTTCCTCTTTGGAACCCCCCTTCAGGTAGTTGAAAGCTGCTATCAAATCCCCCCTCACTCTTTGAGGGTATGTCTACACTACAGCGCTAATTCGAACTAACTTAATTCGAATTAGTTAATTCGAACTAAGCTAATTCGAACTAGTGCATCTAGACCTAAAAACTAGTTTGAATTAGCGTTTTGCTAATTCGAACTAGCATGTCCACATTGAGTGGACCCTGAACCGAGGTTAAGGCTGGCCGGAAGCAGTGCCGGCAGGGCATCGGATTAGGACTTAGAGTGTGGAGCTGCTGTCTCAGGCTAGCCAAGGGCTGTGCTTAAAGGGACCCGACCCCCACCCCGGACAGACAGTTCTCAGGGATTCCCCGCTCGTTTGTCTAACTCAATGAGGGACAGCAAAGCAGTCCTGGCTTGGAGTGCCCTGAATGCCTTCGGACCTGAAGGCAGGATCCCTCAGCTGGGTTTATGTCTCCACTGTTGATTCCCAGTTCTGGAGTTTGCTGGGAGGCTTCCCCAGCCAGGCTGAGTTGGCTCTCCAGCTCCCTGGGTGTGAGGAGTCACCGCATGGTCAGCTCGGCTCTAGCAGCAAGTTCAGGGCTTCTGCCTGCTGTGTGGGTCTGAATGCTGGGCTGGGAGGCTATAGTTTTGAATTTTGGTGCAGTTGTGTGGTCTGCATCTTGAGCCCTGCACCCCTTCGCGGTGAGGGGAAATTCTGGGACCGAAGCAGCCTGGTTCCTGCTTGAAGAGGATCCCTGTGAGAAGAGAGCAGCCCTTTGCAGAGACTGAGTCATCTCTCAACCTGAGGTCATTCATGGAGTGAGTGAGTGCACCAATTTTTAGTTAGTAAGTCAGGGAATTTGTTTGGGGGTTACACCCACACTCGGCACATCACAGCACTCGGCCATCAGACCGGCTGCACTTGCTGCAGGCTGCCATCCAGGAGGGGGGTCAATCGGGGGGCTGCAGGAGAGCTTCCACCCCGAGGAGCCCACAGAGCCACCCCAGTCCTCCCCATCTGGGGCTCGTACCCCATTCCTCCCTCACCTCCTTCCACTTACCCGTCCCTAGCCCCCCCTTCCTGATGTACAAAATAAAGGACACGTGTGTTCAAAAATAGAAACTCTCTTTATTGAACAAAACTCGGGGAGACTGGGAAAAGGAGGTGGGAGAGGGGAAGAGAGAGGGTGGGAGAGGGGAGGGCAACTAAAATGATCAGGGGTTTGGAACAGGTCCCATATGAAGAGAGGCTAAATAGACTGGGACTTCTCAGCTTAGAAAAGAGGAGACTGAGGGGGGATATGATAGAGGTCTATAAAAGCACGAGTGGTGTGGAGAGGGTGCATAAAGAAAAGTTCTTCATTAGTTCCCATAATAGAAGGACTAGAGGACACCAAAGGAAAGGAATGGGTAGCAGGCTTCAAACTAGTAACAGAAAGTTGTTCTTCACAAAGCAAATAGCAAAACCTGTGGAACTCCTTGCTGCAAGAGGCTGTGAAGGCTAGAACTAGAACAGAGTTTAAAGAGAAGTGAGATAAAGTCATGGAGGTTGGGTCCATGGAGTGCTATTAGCCAGGGGGTAGGAATGGTGTCCCTGGCCTCTATTTTGGAAGGCTGGAGATGGAAGGCACGAGACAAATGACTTGGTCGTTGTCTTCGGTCCATCCCCTCTGTGGTAGCTGGTGTTGGCCGCTGTCGGCAGACAGGCTACTGGGCTAGATGGACCTTTGGTCTGACCCAGTACGGCCATTCTAAGCTCAGGGCTCAGGGTCGGGGGTCTCAGTGGACCACCTTGATTTTCATGCAAACCTGATCCTGGGTGGCCAGGCTGGCAGCTCTCCTGCCCTAGACGGCCACTTTCCTGTGCCTAGTGTGGAGGTCGTGGATGAGGTCCACGATCTCCGCACTAGACCAGGCGGGCGCCCGCCTCTTGCGGACCCAGGCAGGCTCCTGGGAGCTGCCAGCCTGGTCCCAGGAAGAGGCAGAGGGCTGGGTGGCAGCGGGTGGCTGGTTCGTGCCGTGCCAGGTGCAGGGTCTGCTGGCTGGGTGCTGGCAGGCTTGCACCTGGCACAGGCACCGTAGCCAGACCGTGACCCTTTAAGGGGTCCGGGGGCCGGGAGGGGGGCAGAAGAGTTTCCCTGGTGGTGCCCAGAGTGGCCACCAGGGCAAGCTGGGAAGGGCTAGCCTCCCACTAGTTCGAATTAAGTGGCTACAGAGCCCTTAATTCGAACTACTTAATTCGAACTAGGCGTTAGTCCTCGTAGAATGAGGTTTACCTAGTTCGAATGAAGCGCTCCGCTAGTTCGAATTAAGTTCAAACTAGCGGTTTGTATGTGTAGCGCCTAGCAACGTTAATTTGAACTAACGTTTGTTAGTTCGAATTAACTTTGTAGTGTAGACATACCCCTATAGACTAAATAAGCCCTAATCCCTCAACCTCTCCTCATAAGTCATGGACTCCAACCCCCTAATCATTTATGCTGCCTTCCACTGGACTCTCTCCAATGCATCCACACCCTTTCTGTAATGGGGGGTCCAAAATTAGACACAATACTACAGATGTGGCCTAACCTGTGCCAAAAAAGGGCAATAATCGCTTTCCTAGATCTGCAGGCAATGCTCCTGCTAATGCATCCCAATATGCCATTAGCCTTCTTGGCTACAAGGACACACTGGTGACTCATATCCAGATTCTCATCCACTATAACCCCCAGGTTCTTTTCTGCAGAACTGCTACTTAGCCAGTCGGTCCCCAGCCTGTAATAGTGCTTAGGATTCTTCCATCCCAAGTGCAGGACTCTGCACTTGTCCTTGTTGAACCTCATCAGATTTTCTTTGGCCCAATCCTCCAATTTGTCTAGGTCACTCTGGACCCTATCTCTGCAAGTGAAATCCATCCCCTCGTCCAGGTTATTAATAAAGATGTTGAACAAAACTGGCCCTAGAACTGAATCTTGGGACACTCCACTTGATACCAACTACCAACCAGACATCCACATTGATCAGTACCCATTTAGCCTGACAACCTAGCCAGCTGGTGATCCACCTTACAGTCCATTTATCCAATCCATACTTCCTTAACTTATTGGCAAGAATATTATGGGAGACCATAGCAGAAGCTTTGCTAAAGTCAAGGTATATCATGTCCACTGCCTTTCCCATGTTCACAGAGCCAGTTAATGTTATGAGGCAGTTACACATTCAGACCAAACACTTTAGAATGTCCTTGTAAGTCATTTTTTCATGGCACTTTGTTTTACTCAACTTCAGTGTGCCAGGCATGTCTGGGCTTTCCAAATTAGAGCAGGAGAGTGAGTTATTTTGATAAGAGGAAGGATGGTCCAGTGAACTAAGGAGTTGCACTTGGGAGACCACAGTTCAGTTCCCTGTTCTATCTGACTTCCCATGTGATCTTGGGCAAATGACTTAAGTATCTCCAAGTCTCAGATCCTCATCTTTAAAATGGGGCTAAAGGCTAAACACATTAAGGATTGTGAGGCACTCAGATACTACGGTGGTGGGGATCACACAGGTATTTAAGATATATGGAAAGAAAACTCCCACTGGCTTTCTAAGGGAGTTGGACAACCTTTTGCTTTCTGTTAGGTTCCTTTGAAACCCTCAGGAATCGTCTTGCATTTTGGTGTCAGTAAAAAGCTTCCCAATGATTTCAGTGAGGATTGGATCAAAACCCTGATAACATTGATCTCTTCTACATTGCTGTGTCTGCCATTGCTTTCGATTGCTCTTCCTCTACCAAAAAACTGCTCCCCCCCAAAAAATCCCCATGTTTTTGGCCACAAGTTATTGTTCTAAGCAAGTAATTGGGTGCTGGTTTTAAAAAGGAGAGTCCCTCTTCCAGTATGTGTCAAGCATTCATTTTGAATTAATCACTCCATTGCTTAATATGGTGTATATTTCCTTAGGAAATGAATCAGAGAAGAGGAACCTTTGCCTCATCTCCCATCAAACCAATGAAGAAACAGAGGGGTTTTTTCAATGGTAGGTCAGTTTACAATGTGTCCTTTACCAAGTGACTCATAAACGTTGATACATTTCACAGCAATGCAACCGCAGCAGCAGTTCTAAATCTAATAGGGAATGCCAGCCAAAGATAGAGGAATGAATGTTCATGCCTGCAATAGAAAGAAGAATGGAAATGCTACCTGCCTTCATTTAGGATCCAATCCCGTGATTTCCTGATCACTTCTTGGGATCAGGCCCCTAATGTGTTTCCTGCACTGTGCATGGTATGTTTAATTTATTTCATTTAAGTCCAAAGTACAGGTGGACCCTTTGTTTCTGCATAGACCCCATTCCTAAATCTGATTTGAATGTTGCTGGATTTGTATTCTGTTTAAAAGAGACTGTGAGATAGACGCAAAGTAAAAATTTTCAGTGAAAAATAGAATTTGGGATGGAGGGGAAAGAGGATACGTGGGGGATGGATGGTGATTTCCCTGGAGTTCATTGAAAAAACAAATGAACAAACACAATCCTTTTTTACTGTGTTTCCAATTTTTTGAAATATTTCATTGTTTTCCGAATCAAACTATTTCATCCCCAAAGTTGTTAGAGTTTAAAAATTGTGGAAGAAAACTGTCTCAGAAAGTTTTCTCTGTTTTTAGTTAAAATTTGACATTTCAGCAGAAAATTCTTGAGTCAAAAATCAACATTTGAAAAATGTTGGCTCTCTTTGTTTTCCCCAGTTTACAAATGGGGGTTCACTAGTCCTCAACACAATTCACTCAGATCATTGTATTTGTTTCTAGGGTACTAAGGGGTTAAAAGTTTTCAGGAAGTAATCAAATGTATGGGCCATATCCTCAGCTGGTATAAACTAATGTACGTCCTTTCAAATCACTGGAGCAATGTCATTTTACCCCAGCTGAGTAACTAGCTTCATGAGTTTCAAAGAGGCCAACATTTTGAGCAGTGATTATTGCTGCTTAGACCAATGCTTATTCCTGTAAGGTTCTTCCTCTAAACAAATGCTTAGTGGGTTTGGTTAACTAGCCAATTAGCCTGTCATAAGTCGGGATTTTCAGGTCTCTCTTCCATGTCAGTCTTCTCTCCTGAGCCTCCAGTCTCTCGCTCCTTCTCTCTCTCTCTCTCTCTCTCTTTCTCTTCTCTTCCCCCTCCTGTCTCTCATTTGGGGGACCGCGTGGCCCAAATGGCCATTTGGGCACCGCACTCCCCATGCTGCATCGGGGGCGTGGAGCCCAAACAGTCGCTTGCGCCGCTTGTTCCCCCGCGGCGGCCTGGCTGAGCGGTGCAGAAGTCAGCAGAGCGCCACGGCAGGAGGTGAAGGGGGAGGGGCCTGGAACTGCTGTCACACTGCACATCACTGCCCCGTCCCCCTTCACCTCCCGCCGTGGTGCTAGGCTGACTTCTGCACCGCTCAGCCGGGCCGCCGCGGGGGAGCAAACGGCGCAAGCATTTCAGCAACTGCACCGCCCAGAGGGAACAGCCAGCATTTCAGCAACTGCACTTCCCAGAGGGAACAGCCAGCATTTCAGCAACTGCACCGCCCAGAGGGAACAGCCAGCATTTCAGCAACTGCACTTCCCAGAGGGAACAGCCAGCATTTCAGCAACAGCGCCGGCCAGAGGGAACAGCCAGCATTTCAGCAACAGCGCCGGCCAGAGGGAACAGCCAGCATTTCAGCAACTGCACCTCCCAGAGGGAACAGCCAGCATTTCAGCAACAGCGCCGGCCAGAGGGAACAGCCAGCATTTCAGCAACAGTGCTGCCCAGAGGGAACAGCCAGCATTTCAGCAACTGCACCTCCCAGAGGGAACAGCCAGCATTTCAGCAACTGCACCTCCCAGAGGGAACAGCCAGCATTTCAGGCAACAGTGCCACCCAGAGGGAACAGCCAGCATTTCAGCAACAGCGCCGGCCAGAGGGAACAGCCAGCATTTCAGGCAACAGTGCCGCCCAGAGGGAACAGCCAGCATTTCAGGCAACAGCGCTCCCCAGAGGGAACAGCCAGCATTTCAGGCAACAGCGCCCCCCAGAGGGAACAGCCAGCATTTCAGGCAACAGCGCTCCCCAGAGGGAACAGCCAGCATTTCGACGTTACAGACTCTCAGACACTGGTCTACTATATATATGATACCCTGCATTTAGCTGTCATTTGTCAATCTGAGGGCTCCCAAAAATGTTTATGATCTATTAGGAACATATTCTTTTGTAATAATAAATAATAATAAACAACAAAAATAATAAAAAATTATTTAGTTTTACAGGGTATAGGGAAAGATGATTCAGGGCAATGCCATTGTTAATTATGAATTATTTTTATGGCAGGAGCTACCATAGTGCTAGACCAGGAGTGGACAGTGAGCGAACCACTGGCTGAACACGGTTCACCAGGGTGATCCCCTGGTGGGTCACTGGCACTTTATTTACCTGCATTTCCACAGGTCTAGGCTCTTGCAACTCCCATGATCATCAATCCTAGCCAATGGGAGCTGTGGGAGGCAGCGTCCTGGTCTGTACCACTTTCCACAGCTCCCATTGGCCAGAAACAGAGAACCGTGGTCAACAGGAGCTTCAAGTGGCCATAGCTGTGGATGCACAGATAAATAAAGCACAGGAGGCCTACTAAGGACTAACCCTGGTAAATAGCATCTTGCCTGCAAGCCACCTGGTGCCCATGCTAGACAATAAGTAGCCAAAAAAAAAAAGCCCTGCCCCCAAAAAAGAGTCATCTAAAGGGAAGAATTTCTGTCACTAAGGGCAGGTAGGTGCCAAACTCCCATGGAAGTGAAAATTGGGTGACTACCTTCCATCTGAGCCTTTGAGAAGCTCCCTCTAGATAGATGAAATAGATGAAAAGGCAGGAGAAAGGGGAAGGATCATTATCTCAATTTTATTTACGGGGAGCCAAGGCCCAGAGATATTAAGGGTGGACTCTTCACAGGAGCCTAAAGGAGCTGGCTGAAATTCAGAGATGAGGCACCTAGGTTCCTTTGGAAAATGTCCAAACCAGTGACCTGTCCAAGGCCATGTGCCATGTTAGAGATGGGTTGAAACCTGTATTTCCTGAGTCTCAGGACGTTGCCTTATCCCCTCTCCATAGGTTAAACTTTTAATCATACAGAAGTGCCAGGGGATCTGAAATGCCCATGGAAAGCAGACAGGGGCTCTGGTGTTTGTCTGCCACATTAATCTAGATGAAGCTTAATTTAGATTTAAAAAAAATCTAAATTTGGTGGTTGAGATGTCGAGCCACTTTTCTTTTTTACCCCCAGGCAGATGTCCTGGCTTTTCCCTTCCCACCTCAAAAAAGGATTCTGCCTAATTCTTTGCACCAGAAAATGAATGCATATTTCAGGATCGATGTGAAACAATCACACCAGTGATCGGTATGCTTTGAGGAGAAAACTGAGCTGCAGTAGCTCTGCTTTGACAGGTCTTTGGAGGATTTCAGGGAAGTTACACCCACTTCATTCATGATAATCGTCTGTTTAACGCAGAGCAGCTCAGTATTATGAATGAACAGGAACATGTTTTGGCTTGCGGATCAGCTCACAAATATAATGCATCAAACTCATCAAATACCCACCGACTTCATTCTTGAAGTGGAAATGAGCAAAAGTAAGAATCTTTAAAAAAAAATTTTAATTGTACCTTTTTGTTTCTTTAAAGATTCAAAAATGTTTCCCTTCTCCTGGTGGTGGATGTGTGAGTCACAGTGGCTGGAGAATATGGAAGACAAATCACAGCCTCTAAAGCAAATTGGATGCAACTGAAATCAGGTTGTGGTGACATTTGCATGTTTGTTCTCAAAATGCCAAACTCCAGGATTTCATAATGGGGGATGAGGGCGTAATAGGAATGGGATGGAGCTGATAGATGAACTGGCTTCCACTCCACTTGGATAGGGAAACATGCTGACAAGGTCTGGACCATATCCTGTCTTCCACAATGGCTTGGATATTCTTGGTGTCAATATGGCCAGTAGGAAGCTATTGCAGCTAAATGTAGGTCAGAGAGGACATGAAAGTGGCTACAAGCTGCCTTTAGCCTACCCCTTCATTCCTGAACCAAAATTTCTGGAGGAATGGGCACTGCAATCTCTATCAAATACACACTCACAAGTGATTGCTAAGCTTGAACTAAATTCAAGTTGAGCATCCTCTTTGGTAGTGTTGAAGAAAAATATATGGATAGCCATGGTCTTTCCCCTTTCTTGCTTCTTCTCTCCCGGCTTTAGGACAATATTTCGCTGTTTTCTTCTTCTTCCAAGTGCTTTATGCAGCATTAACTATTTTCACCAATCCCCTGTGGTGCAGGGGACCTGTCATTTTGTCAGAAACAAAGTATAGTGCCACACAGAGAAGTATAGTGCCACAGTGCCCAATGAGAGTCTGAGTCAGAGACCATCCAAGTCTGTTTATCTGTCCTAGGTAATTACATCATAGAAGATTAGGGTTGGAAGAGACCTCAGGAAGTCATCTAGACTAACCCGCGACTTAAAGCAGGACCAACGCCAACTAAATCATCCCAGCCAGGGCTTCGTCAAGTCTGTAAGGATGGAGATTCCACCCCTTCCCTAGGGAACCCATTCCAGTGCTTCTGCACTCTCCTAGTAAAATAGTTTTCCCTAATATCCAGTCTAGACCTCCCCCACTGCTACTTGAGCGTATTGCTCCTTGTTCTGTCATCTGCTACCACTGAGAATAGCTTGGCTCCAGTGTTCCCTATAAGCTGGGTGCTTGTGCAGCCACTCAGGAGAGATTCAGATACTGCCCAGCTGTTTAGCAAAGCACCTGGGCTTGGGGGGTTCAGCTGAGGAGCTAAAAGTAGCAATGTAGACATTTGTGCTCAGGCTGGAGCACAGGCTCAATAGGCCAGTGAACAGGGATGGTCTCAGAGTCAAGTCTCCAGCCAGAACCCAGATATGTACAAAACTGGCTAGCCCCGGAGCAGAGTCAGTCCTAGGGGCGGGTGGTTGCCTGGGGCTCCCATTTTCCCAACGGAAGCCTGCTTGGGGGACACAGCAATTAAAGGGGCCGTGACCTCATTTTGACCTTTTTTAAAAAATTTTTGCTTGGCAAATTTTCCCCGGCGGTTGTCCGGGGCCGCCAATTGGTTAGGACCGGCGCTGCTAGCATGACCCTTCCAAGCCACAGTTGGTCTGAGATTCACTGCCATGGATTTTTTCTCCTGTGTTGTGGAACCCTACATGATTTGCCCAAAGTCACATGGGAAAGTTGTGGCAGACCTGGAAAAGATCCTGTTGATTTTGATGGGCTTTGGACCAGGCTATATAAATTGCAGTTTCTAGCTCCCAGTGCCATAGAGTTGTAATAATAACAATAAAGCTAGAGTAGTAAAACAAAAAGGAGTATTGCAGTAAGGAATCCTGCCAGGCCATTTCATTCTCTAATGCTAATAGAAATGCGTGCTTAAGGGAATAAAAGAATGAAATTTCATTGAAAATAGGGGGTTTTGGGGGTGAGGCTTTAATATTAAATATTTAATATTATTTTAATATGTGGTGTTCCTCTCTGTCCCAAGCACTGCATTGTGTTGTAGATGGATAGACAGACAAGCTGTTTGGTGCTACTGGAAAGTAAGCTGTAAGAGACTGTGTAACAAATATAAAAGTGATTAGTTTTTGGATATTCATACTCACTGAAATGCAGAAAACGGTGCCGCTCAGCCCTGCATTGAGACACCAGCATGATGTTTGTTCTCCATTTAAGTCCTCAAAGTAGGACTTGAGTAGCACTTTAGTGGCACATAGATGTGGGCTGACCCTCTGGAGGAGATGAACGTCATCCAAAGAAAGCAGGCAAAACAAATGGTGAAAAGGCAATTCGATTTTAAATTCTTGAATTGATTCCTTTTAGCGGGTCAGTTTGAGATTGGAGCTGGGCAATGTTTTGCAAAACCATATCAGTTTCATTGAGTTCTTTGGGTTGAAAACAAAACAAAACAAATATCCAAAAAAATGAAAACCATGTTTTTTAAATGAATCTTTGTTTTGTTCAAAATAACTTTGTGTTTAGTCATCTCATTTATTTTCTTTTAATTTTATTTTAAAAAGCTATAGAATGCTTGAAATCAGAACAAAACATTTTCTTCAATTCAAGATTATTTTATGTAAACTTTTTTTGAATTGCCAAAAAGTTCTGGAAATTTTCATTTTCAGTTCAAGTCAAAAAACTCTAAAAAGATTCCCAAAGAACCAAAAAAAAACCCATTAATTCCCCTGCTCTTTTTGAGAGCCTTAGACAGAATGTGCTAGAGCAGGAGTTCTCAGACTTTTGCTTACCACCTCCCTCTTTCTGAGACCAGCATCACCTAGAGACATCCGCCCCTATGGCCAGAACTCTCCTCCCCCCATTTAGAAAATGAGAAGAGCAGACTGGTCACCTGTTTGCAACCCCATGTCACCTGTTTGCAACCTCCAAGAGAAAGTGGAGCTAGAGCAAGGCAAAGTAGCGGTGTTGTTATGGCTGACACACGCTGCATTATATTGATGTCAGTCTTTCTTTCACAGGACTGTACTTGAAGAGATCAAGAAATGGAGTGTGTTTTTTCCCCACTCAGATGTTTAGGGTGAGTACAACATCTTATCTTGTACCACAGCTCTCCTGTACTGTGCAGCAAAGAAAGATGTCTGCATGGTCAGAAGAACCTCTCTCTCCCTTGTTTTATCTGTGCTAGGATAACACCAGGCCTAATTTAGCATCAGCGAGGCAGAACATTTGGATTTTGTCATCCATTTCCAAGACTATTGTTCACTTCATTTTCCCCGTTTCTCATTTTAGTTGTACGTTTTATGGTAGGTTCCAAAAGATAAGTTAATGCCGACCTGATGATTAAATTTTTCCTTGTGCTCTGAAGATGGAAAACCTTTATCTAAATACTTATTATTATATGGGCAGAAGTTAATTCATTTACCAGTGTAATCTCATGAGAAATTTGTGCAAAAGGTCTGACTGTGGGGGACGGGATGAAATGTAACAAAGCAAAATGCAGGTTAAATATTAGAGAGCACGTCCTAATGGTGAGATCTAGCTGCTCAGGTTCCTAACTCAATTCATTTTTGTTTATTGGAAAATAAAATGAAAATGTACCTGCTTCATTTGAATCATTGCTGTGGGGCGGAACTGGGGCTGAGGGGCTCAGTATGCAGGCTGCCTTCGGGGGGAGAGGACTACCCCAGCCCTCTCTCACCACAGGAGGTTGGGGCCAGGTGAAGAGCACCTTCAGTGGGCACAGCTAGGGAAGGGGTGCATGTCCCCTGGCTGGGGCACATCCAGGTTTGTCTGCCCCCTGTGCTTCCTAGCAAGAGTGGGGAATGAAGCAAACTGTGAACTTTCCCCTCACTCCCTGACAAAAGGGAACAGCCAGCAATGTCTGTGTGTGGGGGGGGGGGGGGAAGCTTTGCCTCCCCCTCCCTAAAGAGGAGGTGCATGGAGGGTGGGAGGGTCAGGGCTGGGGCAATCCTTGAGGTGGGACACCCCCAGCCAGCCCCTTTCATTTGCCTGGTGATTCTGTCTCTTTTCTGAGAAACAATCCTATTCCAGGTACTTCCTATTTTCCTAGCACAACCACACTGCTGTGACCTTGCTTTAAGTTACAATAAGGGGAAGCTGTGAACTGAATTTGTGGTCCTAGCTCTTACCGTTTAGGAGGAGTTCTCAGACAAACAAACTCAAATATATAGTAGATTAGTATTATTTGTATTACAATAGGACCGGTAGAATCAGGACCTGATTGTGAAGCATGATTAGCAATGCTCAGCGCTTCAGACTTTGAATTGTCTAAGTTAAGACCCTAAAAGGGTCTGATTTTCAGAAATGCCAAGAAATGCATTTTCAGAATGCCCTCCTTTGAAAATCAGGCTCCTCAGGAATATCTCTTAGTGGCTTGTGAAATGTAGGCCAAAGAGAGTCCCTGCCCTGAAGGCACACACTATTAAGGACCCTGTTCAACTTCCATTGAAGTCAATGGGAGTAAGTTAGGGCCCTAATAAATACCTACAGCTGTTTGAAGGGTGTATCTCTTCAAGGAGAATTTGGGCCAGGATCCTCAAAGGTATTTAGACTCCTGACTTCTGCTGAAATCAGTGGGAGTTAGGGACCTAAATACCTTTGAGGGGCTGGGCCTTTGCTGGTCTCTGACTATAGATTCCCTCCTTGACTCCCAATAAATAAGAATTATTGCTTAGGATGGTGCAGTCAGATCTTGCAGTGATGAAGGGCATGGATACTATATGAGGGTATGTCTACACTACCCCCCTAGTTCGAACTAGGGGGGTAATGTATGCATACCGAACTTGCTAATGAAGCCCGGGATTTGAATTTCCCGGGCTTCATTAGCATAAAGCCGGCGCCGCCATTTTTAAAAGCCGGCTAGTGCGAACCCCGTGCCGCGCGGCTACACGCGGCACGGGGTTCGCACTAGCCGGCTTTTAAAAATGGCGGCGCCGGCTTTATGCTAATGAAGCCCGGGAAATTCAAATCCCGGGCTTCATTAGCAAGTTCGGTATGCATACATTACCCCCCTAGTTCGAACTAGGGGGGTAGTGTAGACATACCCTGAGTGAATAGTATGACATGGAGAATGAAATGGAGAATGAGGGAAATTTGGGTTGAAGAGCCATGCAGATTTCCTGTTGGTGAATTCTGTATTACTTGATTAAGAGGTTTTCAGTGGGAATTAGGCACTGAATATACTTGTGGCATGTTTGAAAATTCATTTATTCTAGTGGGGTTCCATAAATGCAAGTGAAGAAATTAGGCCTTCTTCTGAAATTCACACTGTGTGGAAAGCCCCCAAGTATCTGTACACCACCTGGCGAAGCACAAGTGACGCATGGGACTTGTATGAGCTTGCTGCACAAAGGGAATTTTACCTTCATTTGCAATAAACCCACATGTTTGAGCATCAGCTCTATTATATATAATCTGTAGACAATTTTTATCTGATCTGAGTGCTACTGCAATATAAAATATTAACTAGATCTATTCCTATCGCATAATACATATGTAAATAATATTAGAAGACAATCTAACTATAACATATGGGTGGTTGCGTACATCTGAAACTGAAGTCTGGCAGTACCCCTACTGATTTCAATAGGCACTGGTGGAAGGTACCATGGCTAAGTATTCGGTAAACTAGATCAGTCAGCTGAATTTATAGTCACCTAAATGAAAATGGACTGATGTTCAGAGATCCTGCAGCTGTCATTGACTCTAGCCGGAGTTGTCAGCATTCAAAACCTCTTAAAACATCCAGCCATGTATATTTGCGACTGCTGACTAGATGTTAGGACCTATTTTTGGACACACAGCCTGTAGGTTTATAATAGAATTGAGACTTCAGAATTCATATCTAGGTGGGACACAGACACAGATACACCAAGGCTACGTCTAGACTATATCCCTTTTTCGGAAAAGGGATGCAAATTAGACGTATCGCAATTGCTAATGAAGTGGGGATTTAAATCTCCCCCGCTTCATTAGCATAAAAATGGCGGCCGCTTTTTTTCAGCACGGAGCTTTGCCGGAAAAAAGCGCCAATCTTAAAATAAGGGATAAGGTATCTTTCGGAAAAGGCTTTATTTTCCGAAAGATCCGCGTCTAGATTTAAATCCCGCTTCATTAGCAATTGCGATACATCTAGTTTGCATCCATTTTCCGAAAAAGGGATGCAATCTAGACGTAGCCCAAGTGTTTTTGTAGTTAAGTTTCCTTCTTTGTAGAAAAACAAGGAGAGGTGTTCTCATGTTCACATTGTGGCCTTTTTATGGACCCACAATGTACAGGGAACCCAGACTCCTCTTCAGTGGTAATAGAGAGGTAGCCGTGTTAGTCTTGCTCAAACAAAAGGAAAAACTATGTAGCACTTTAAAGACTAACAAGATGGTTTAATAGGTGATGAGCTTTCATGGGCCAGACAATGATCGGAGGAAGTGGGTCTGGCCCACGAAAGCTCATCACCTATTAAACTATTTTGTTAGTCCTCTTCCGTGGTGAGTGAGAATTTCCATGTCCCTGGATATGAGGCACTGCACTCAGAGGTGTGAACACAGCCCATATCAACATACCTGAGTTGGCTTGAGAACCAAAAGTGGTGAAGCCATGAAAGCATGGGTGCCGGGCGGGGCTAGCAGTTTGGTCTTGGATGTGGTTGTACAGCTTCACTGCTATTGTAACTTACCTAGCTAGATCACAGCTAGCTGGGATGTGTCTACACATGCTGCAATCATACCTCTGTTTGCAGTGTAGGCGTACCCAGAGGCTGTCCTACAAAGGCTCCTTTGAAAGCCTAGAAATTGAAGGGGGTGTATAAGCAGCAGCCAAAGAGTCCCTTTAACATACAATGCTATGGGGATTCTCAGCAGCTACAGAGTAGTTGTGGGGCAACTGTGCTATAATTTAGAGCAGTGGCCAGTAACCCATACTGGTCACTGGAAGCAGCCCAGAACTGGGAGGGCGTAAAGCCGCCTTTGTCCCTTGTCCTCTGATTGCACCCCCTGAAGAATTCCAGCCTTTGATTGTTGTTGTTCAGTTCCTGTCTATAAGAGTCAGCAAATCGCAGGGTCATGAAGACCAGTGACTGAACACGAGCAGTTCATGACTGAAACTGAAACAAAGCTGACTGTCATCCAAACTGGCATTTCTCTGGTGCATGATTGTGTCTGATTTTTTGCTTGTAAATTCTCAGATTATTGCGGGGGCAAAAGGGGATTCAAAATTAAAACTCCACTGTTCAGAGGAAATAGGAACAAGGTGTCCAAAAAGTTAGAGCCAGCTGGGTTTATGATGACGAATTAGGTATATCTTGCAGTAACATAGCTGCTTTGTATTATGTGCTTCCATCCATGAAATACCATAGCTATGCTCTGTAGCACTCTAAGGTTAATGTGTTTCGAATAATATATTACAGTATTGTGGAATTATTTGTAAACTAGGACTTTATTTGCTGGAATTTTTACCCCCTTTTATATATCAATATTATGTTTTGTTTTAAACAGGAAAAATACTCAATGGGATTTTTTAAAAAAAGATAATGACTTATTTTACTTTAAGTGTGAGGGATAGTAAAATTGGGTGAAGGCCACGGATCTGTATCTTGATCATAACTATCACAAAGGTCAGGGGCCAGTCCTTCACTTAGTGAAAATGGTAATAATCAGGAATAACTCCATTGAAGTCACTGAAATTCATTTGTGTAAAAGTGAGGAATTCAGTCTCTCAGGGTATGTCTACACTAGCTTGTAAATTCGAGCTAGGTAGGCAAATGAGGCAACCGGAGTTGAAAATGAAGCCCGGGATTTAAATATCCCAGTGTATATTTGCATGTTCCCGTCCGGTCGCCATTTTGAAATTTCACTAGCCCGAACTCACTGCCGCACGGCTACACACGGCAGTGAAACGTTAATTCGAACTAAGTCCTTAGTTTGAATTAACTGTTACTCCTCATTCCGCTCCTCGTAACAGTGGAATGAGGAGTAACAGTGGAATAAGGAGTAATAAATAGTTAATTCAAACTAAGGACTTAGTTCGAATTAACGTTTCACTGCCGTGTGTAGCCGTGCGGCAGTGAGTTCGGGCTAGTGAAATTTCAAAATGGCGACCGGACGGGAACATGCGAATAAAGCCTGGGATATTTAAATCCTGGGCTTCATTTGTGACTCGGGATGCCTCATTTGCCTACCTAGCTCGAATTAACGAGCTAGTGTAGACATACCCTCCGTATTTTGCTCCCTGAGACAACAAAAATGCCCATGAAAAATGGATATATAGATATAGGTAAATGCATCCAATGCTATTTCTGTAACCTGTGAAGAGTTCTGACAAAATAAATTTCCCAGGGGTTAGGAACCCAATAACAAAATAAAAGTTCTCTCAGATACATCCAGGTGGTTGTGATATGGATTCCCGAGGGACATTTCCACAGAGGCTACATGAGAGAGTTGCTTTACTACAGTTGCTGCAGAAATGGGAATAGAAATATCTGTTTTGGTGCTTTGGACCTAACCCATGCACTCCTTTTTTTAGGCATCCACAGCAATACCAGTCACCTGAGCCTGTAGAATCAAGGCATCTTCAACTATGCCCTTGGTGGTGTCTTGGGGCAAACAAAGGGTTACACATTTAGGGCAAAGGCCTGGGAAGAAATTGTGACAGAGTTAGTAGGTAAACAGGAGCATCTGAACCTTGTTAGAAAAGGGATGGACTGAGACAAACTTGATCACCTCAGAAAATACAAACATTTGTGAAATGGGTAGGGCTTGGGCACAATATATTTCCACAGCTAGTGAGCTTTCTTCATTTACGTGGGTGACATAGCATCATAGAAATGTCAAGCTTGAAGGGACCTTGAGAGGTTATCTACTTCATACCCCCCCATGCATGCCCCCCACGCACGCACACCCTATGGAGGTCCAAGCATATGTGTGTGCGCGTGTGCACGCGCACACACACACACACACACACACACACACACACACACACACACACACACACACACACACACACTCTGTGCAGGGCCAAGCACACCTAGATCATCCAGCACAGGTGTTTGTCTGCCCTGTTCTTAAAAACCTCATGAAGAGAGAAGAAAGGTTTGGGTCAGCATTCTGAGATCAGTTTGGAAGGAAACCTATATTCTTTCTCTAGTGTAGGAGTGTCTCTCAACCTTTTTGATGTCCGGGACCAGCTTGCTGCCATTCTTAAATGATATATTTTTTATGGAGTATTAAATTGCTGGTATTGTATAACGGGATATTTTGGATACATCTTTCTGACAATGAAGACTGACGTGCCAGAGTCAGATAAACAAAGTCACTGCTGTGCTAGATGTAGGTGCATAATTGAGTTTGCATGTGGCCAGAAAAAATCCAGGAGCCTTATGGATCAGACTCCTCCTCTAAATATTGGCGCTCTCACTGATGTGTTTGGAAGGACACTCATTAGCCAGCTCTTTAAACTCGCTCAATAATATGAAGGAAGATTTGGTATAGTGTTTGCCTTCCATCTCTGGATACTGTTGTCATCCATGCCAGAGATTTCTTATGGACCATGGCTGTGTCTAGTCTGGCCAGTTCTTCCGGAAAATCAGCCGCTTTTCCGGAAAAACTTGCCAGCTGTCTACACTGGCCACTTGAATTTCCGCAATAGCACTGACTTCCTACTGTAAGAAATCAGTGCTTCTTGCGTAAATACTATGCTGCTCCCGTTCAAGCAAAAGTCCTTTTGCGCAAAACTTTTGTGCAAAAGGGCCAGTGTAGACAGCTCAGATTTGTTTTCCGCAAAAAAAGCCCTGATCGTGAAAATGGCGATAGGGGCTTTTTTGCAGAAAAGCACGTCTAGATTGGCACAGACGCTTTTCTGCAAAAAGTGCTTTTGTGGAAAAGCATCCGTGCCAATCTAGACGCTCTTTTCCACAAATGCTTTTAATGGAAAGTTTTTCCGTAGCCCAGTTGTATCTGATTGCACTGTGTTAAGATCATTCTCTGGTGCCCCTCACCATAATGGTGAAGCACTGCTCAAGAATTAAAAATAACAAAATCATATCAGAATTACCCTTTCCTTTTGTAGCAGGTATGACTATGTTCCTTGCCATTAGACTAGTGGGGCTTTTCTGGGGGTGAGAGTGTCTTAAGTTAGGGAAACCAAATTGGTTTTGCATTACTAAGCACATCAGGTACAGTCAAAAATAATTCTCAAACACTCTGGATCCAGGCCCCTTCCCCCCCCCCAACAAGGTTTTCGGACACCTTGCATTGCAGAGCACACAAGCAGACGGCTGTGCTGCACTGTCAACAGACTGTTCAGGAACAACGTATCAGCACTTCTAGCAAGTGGCACTTAGCATGAATATTTGGCAAGCAATGTTGCCTCCATCCTTGGCTGTGCTTTTGAGAAAGCATGTTTGCTTTGAATAGGAAAATGCCATGAACAGAGTCCACCAAGATTCCTAGGCTGGGATTCAGGAAATTGTGTTCAATTTCCTGGCTCTCCTGTGAACCCCCTGAAAGGCCTTGGCCAAGTCACTTAATTGCGTTGTGACTCTGTTTCCCATTTACGAAGTGGAGCTGATACAGAAGTGTTGTGACAGTATATTTACTAACATTTCTGACCACAGATATCATGGGGTAAGGGGCTACAAGTACCTAGATCAATGAAACCTGTCGTACATCCTGGTTTTTATGAAATTTACACAGATCTCCTGAGTCCCATCCTGGTGCCTCATCACAAGACTATTTATTGCAAGAGAAAGAGGAGACAGTTATATATTTATTAGCGTCCCTTTTTAATAATGGTGGCAGCATTTCCCATTGTGTTGCTCCTAGCAATCAATTTGCTGTTGCCCTTTTTACACCCCACCCACCTAGCAATACACAATCCAAAATACAATGGGTTGCTCTTGTGTTGAATCCCTCAACTTGATGTGAACATTTGCTAGGCTTGATTTTTTTCTGATGCACTTCAATGGAGAGAAGAGAGAAAAGTATCTTTTGCTCCTAGTGAAATGTGGCATTGGGTATTTTATCGAACCTGTCACTTTAAACGACGCCTTTGCCATCTGTTCTGCCTGCTAATTACAAATGCAAAACAAATGTAACTCACATCTGCTTCATTTAAAATAGGGGGGACCACAGTGGCTGAATTGTTCCTTATTTTTAAGCATCACGTGCTTCTTTATTTCCCGTTTCACGCCAACGCCTGATCTCCCTCCAGTTTGCAGGAATAGGAATTGCCATAGTAGATCTGTTCAGCTAAAGACACCTACTCCAGTAACTTGCTTCCAACAGTGGCCTGTACCATCAGGTTCAGAGGAAGGAGCAAGCATTTATTGGAGGGCTTTAGAGTGCATCCCCATCTCATGGCAAGATGGACAATATTACCTAATGCATCAGCTGTGAGGTCCTGGTTCTGATGTTGTTTATAGGGTGTCGATCAGGAGTAGCTCTTTTGATGCCAGTGGAGATGCTCTCATGACATCTGTGTCCGATCAGAACCAGTTCCTAGGTCAGTTCCTTCTCTGTTTTCTGTGGAATGAGGCAAGTTTAGAAGTGGTGCCTTTAAAGTGGGCAAGACAGAACCTGCCGCAGATAGTAGGTTAGTAAGAGGATGTTCCTGCGGCTTTGTCCCTCAGAAGAAGCCAGTGCTCCTTGCTTCTGAATATGGGCTCAATGGCTCTTCTCCTTAGAGTGATTCTTTACCAGAAGAGCCCTCCCTTTCCTTCTGTGAGTGTGCAAGGGCTCAGAAAATCACCCCCTAAAGTAAGTTCTGCTTACCTGAAATGTGAGCACTGTCAAAACTATTTCTGACTCCATTTCAACCAACCGGTTCGTAAGACCTTATTTTGTATGTATCTCAGGGTACGTCTAGACTACATGGCTCCGTCAATGGAGCCATGTAGATTTGTTTGTTCGGCAAAGGGAAATGAAGCCGCGATTTAAATAATCGCGGCTTCATTTAAAATTAAATGGCTGCCCCGCTCTGCCGATTAGCTGTTTGTCAGCAGATTGGGGCAGTCTGGACACTCCTCTGTCAACATGAAAGCCCTTTATCGACCTCCCCGGTAAACCTCATCCTACGAGGCATAACGGGGAGGTCGATAAAGGGCTTTCAGGTCGGCAGGGGAGCATCCAGACTAGCGCGCTGAGCCGACAGACAGCTGATCAGCTGTTTGTCAGCTCAGCGCGGCAGCCATTTAAATTTAAATGAAGCTGCGATTATTTACATCGTGGCTTCATTTCCCTTTGCCGATCAGCCTAATCTACATGGCTCCATCGATGGAGCCATGTAGTTTAGACACACCCTGAGATTGATATGTAGATTGTTCAGCTATTTAGACATTGAGGGGAGCAAGTTGTTGCCATCCACCATTCAGTCTTTTGATTGTCCACACCTCCACAACACATTTGGCCATCTGAATCCCTGCTCTGCAGTGATGTTGAGGTTTGGGCTAAGCAAAATTTCTGCATTTTGGCACCTGCTTTGGCCAATGTCCATTGTGTCAAGTCATCAGGGACTGCAGCTGACGGTCTTTTGTTCTGAAGACAGACAGAGCTTCTGGGAAGAGTCTTGTGGCTTTTTTTCTCCTGTTGGCACCATTTGTGTCAGCCTTGTGTGCAGCAGGTTGTTTTCATCCATCAGAGCCTTCTGTGCAGTTTTAAGACTGGAGGCATGTTGTCAAAATTTTGGGGGAGCTAGGTAAGCCAACATGTGTAAATGAGATGTTACCGGTAATAGCTAAGTGTCAGCCAACCGTCCCTGTCTGGCTACACTAAGGCAACCACTAAAGATCTGGGTAGTGGTGTTCATCTTGGAATCAGCGAGCTATGTATAGCATCTTCTGCCCAGCACGCTGATGCACTGTTCCGTTGGAGTGAAATCAGGGCTGAGGTTCATAGGACATTAGCCTCTGCTCCCCAGGGGGTACCTGCTAGATTCTAGATCAAGGCAGTGCAGGCAGTGATCTTTTTCAACAAAATCGAGGGTCTGGAATGGCTGCCATATGAGGAGGAATTAATAAAAGTGGGACCTTTCAGCTTGGAAAGGAGATGACTAAGAGGTGATATGGTAACGGTCTATAAAATCATGACTGGTATGGAGAAAGTGAATAAAGAGGTGTTATTTACTCCTTCCCATAACACAGGAACTAGGGGTCACCAAATGAAATGAATAGGTAGCAGGTTTAAAACAGACAAAAGGAAGTACTTCTCATAGCACACAGTCAGCCTGTGGAACTGCTCGCCAGAGGATGTTGTGACCAGAAAGTTAGATTATGGCCCAGTTTGGCTACGTCTAGACTGCAGGCTTCTTTCGGAAGAAGCTTTTTTCAGAAGACATCTTCTGAAAAAACTTCTTCCGAAAAAGAGCATCCACACTGCAAAAATACATCAAGAAAGCAATCTGCTTTTTCGAAAGAGAGCGTCCAGACTGAATGGACGCTCTCTCGCATTTAAGCTGTGATTGCTATGGACGGAATAGCCACGAGGGCATCTGTGCTTTTTCCTCTTTCCTCTTCTTCCAAGATTCCTTTTCTCTCCTTTTTCAGAAAAAGGCTTCTTCCTCTGTTCTTTCAATTTTCTTCCAGAAGAACACAATTGCAGTGTGGATGTAACTCGGGTTTTGTCAGAAAAACGGCCGTTTTCCTGACAAAACTCTGTAGCGTAGACATATTTGGCTACATCTACGCTGTAGGCTTCTTGCACAAGAAGCCTTTTGTGCAAGAGTTCTTGCACAAAAACATCTTGCGCAAGAGCACATCCACACCTCAAAGCACATCACAAAAGCTATGTCCTTTTGTGCAAGAGAGCGTCCACGCTTCATGGATGCTCTTGCATAAGAAAGCTCGGATGGCTATTCACAGATGCTTTTTTCCACAGGGATTTCTTGCACACGAAACCCCTCTGGAGGGTCCATACTTGTCTTTTTGCACAATAGCTGTAGCACAAAAGGGAGTTGAGCCTCATAGAAGGAAGTTTACCTTCTGAAAAGCCTTCTGTTCTGCCGTTTTACTGCTGATTTACTTGTGCAAAAGCGCATTTGAGGTATGGACGCTCTGCAGGTTTTTGCGCGAAAGCGGCCATTTTTGTGCAAAAACTTTGCAGTGTAGACATAGCCTCTGAGTCCTCAGTAGATGATAGCTGGTTGGAAAGGGAGTGAATGATCCTCCATGGAAACTGTAAGGGTCTGAGTGGTCAAGTGATTGTTGAGATGTTAGGGTGTGGCTACATCTTAGACTCACTTAACTAAGTCTCCTCCTAAAGGCCAGAGTATTCATGTACTGGCTGAGGAACCCTTCGTCATCATGTAGATCATTACTCACTTCATTGAGACAGATGCCTTCCTCATATACTCAGAGGGGAATCTGTGTTAGTCTGTATCGCAAAAACAAGAAGGCATGTTTGAAACTTACAGATTTATTAGGGCATAAGCTTTTGTGAGTAAAACCCACTTCATCAGATGAATTGGACAAATCTCAAAGGTGCCACAGAACTCCTTGTTATTTCCTCATATATATGCTTGTTGGCTTTAGTTGTTGGTAGGTCATGAGTCTATATACTGAAAAGGAGAGGAGCTGGATCGGATCCTTGTGGGAGTCAGGAGTCTGGAGCCAGCATCTCCAGCTCTGGCGTCTCTGGCTAAAGCTTCTCTGTAATGAGACTACTTGCAAAGGTAGCATTGGAAACGCAGACACAAACTGAAGTGACCTAGATTTTGAAAGCTGAGATGAGACAAGACGCTCGCTGTGTTCTGTTCTAAGGGGACATGAAGCCAAAAGCTAAGCAGTGAAGCAATTTCTCTTGTTGCCGCATGAAGGAAAGGAGATGTAGCCCGTTCATTAAGCAGCTCCTTATCCTGAGTCTGTTGACTCCATTCATTTCACCCTTGGTATGTTCAGTCTCTCTCCTAGTGGAATCCCAAGAGCAGCCATTGAAATGACCCTGTGATTTTTCTTTTCCTAAAAGTAGTTGTAGCTTTTAAAAACACACCCTGTTTGTTTCTGCCTTCCCTCCTATGGTATCGAACATGCAGGTGCATGCCTCTATCATTCAGCCATCACGCTGCTGAACAAAATCGGTGCATTCCTTATAACTTTTACTGTCAGGATAGAAAAGAAAGAGGTGATTGTGATTTTTATACCTACTAAAAGAAACCTTCAAGTCAGTAGAGCATTTTTCCCTCTTCATTGTAAAGCTGATGTGGAATCTGGCCTTCCTCTCAAAGGTATTTAGAAATCCTGCTGACTTTTTTTTAATAGACATTTTCTTAAAATATTAGGGGAAAGGTTTTCATAGTCAATTCTTCACCTATGCATAGGTGCTTGTTGGGAGGGAAGGTGGAGCAAGGTTGTTTTTTTTATAAACATTTTTAAACATTTTTAAAAAACAGCTTAGAATATCTGTGTTTCTAGGTTCAAATCTCAGCAGACTAACTTAGTCCTTCATACTCCTGAGGCAGATGCCCTGAGTGCCATGCAGTTTATGGTTTGTGGGACTTTCAGGTGAGACCTTAAAAATGAGAGAGGACGGTTCTGGTAAAACACATGTTCTAAACCTTCCTTAGTTTTGGGGAAAACAGATCATCTTGGTTACAAAACAAGGTCCCAGGACACTTTTCATAGGAGTAGAAGCTTTTGTTAGTATGCTAAATCTGAAGAAATATCTTATGATCAAAGCATTATGCTGGAATTACAAGACCTGGAATAAATTCATGGACCTATTGCATACTTCCTGGGAGACTATCTGAAAGTGTCTTGTTACTGTGGCTATGTCTACACTGCGGGGGTTTTCTGGGACACCAGAAGTATCCCGGAAAAATCCCACTATGTCCAGGGAACTTGTTTGCTCTTCCGCTTTTTTTGTGGAAGAGCAAATGTGCTCTTTTGGGGAGCTCTGTATACCCCATTCTATGATAAATAAGGGCTCTTCCAAAAGAGGAGGCTTTTCTGCCGTTTGGCCCCATCTAGGTGAGGCCAAATGGTGGAAAAGCCTGTTCTGGAAAAACAATCGGAAAAAGCTCCGTAATTTGTGTAACTTTTTCTGATAAAACCTGATAGTGTAGATGTGCTTCCATTTGTATAACAATGTTGTCACCTCTCATGAATATATCACGAGTGTCACAATATTTAAAGCCACAACTCCTGGAATTGTGTTGTTATGCAACAATCACAGCTTTCATATACCGAAATGATAACGTTTCTAGCCTTTATGGTCAGGGAAAAGAAAAAAGCTTGGCAGCATGATGCATAAAGGCTCAGAAAACCAGAGACAAATAAAAAGGATGCTATATTTATTATTTCTCTTAAATTACTTGCTGGCATTGGGTGGAAAATCAGCTACTAGAGGCCAGTTTTACAGTCTATCCATACCTCTATACCACCATTTATATTAATTGTAGGTCATTGCACACAGAATAATATACATGCCAGTTGTACTACTTTTAGGTAATTTCTATGGATCCAGGGGACACAGGAACACAATGGAATTGTATTAAATCTGACTTTTCTACATTATTTAAATCTACTTTTTGAACCCAATCCATCTGTATTTATATCTGTATCCCTCACGTGGGGTTATTCCTTTTATATGGAGGTGCACTGGCTGGCTGGCCAGATGAAGGAGCTTCACATTCTTTTTGCATTACCCCACGTGTAGGTGTAGACAGATATTCTCCCTGCAGGGCACATTGCAGGCAGTGGCAACTCTAGATCTAAACATTGGGTGGGACTCAGGAACTTGCCTGTACCTGTAGAGGTGCTCATTATGAGCTGAGCACCCTTCACTCCTGTTGACTGTACTAAGCACCTTTCAGAAGCACCTGGCACCTTGTACAATTAGGCCCTATGATGAACGACATTGTCCAAAAACCCCTTAATGCTCTCCTGTGTCTTTCAGGCTATTCACTGAAGTCCTACAGACATTGGTAAATAGTCCCAGACACCCAATACTGGGATGCTAGCTTGTATGGAATAATTCAAAGTTTCCTGGCTTTCTAATTCCATGTTAGAACACAGTTTGTTAATTATATATAATTTATGGTGGGGGACATTTTCCAGCTTTACTAGATAATCAGAACTTAAATAGAATGCTGGGAATAGGTGGGGTGTTATGTCCCTCATGCTTCCCCATTGGGTACTTGCAAACCTTCTCTGCTGCTGAGTGGTTTTTATCCATTCCTAATCAATGCATTTCTCTTTCTGCTGTTGGAATGCACCAGCTTGCACTGAATGGCATATATTATCCAAAAGCTTTGCCCATGAGAGGGTAACCCTCAGACCCCCTGTGAGGGTTTTATCCCCTTATCTTCAGATTACACAGTTCAAACACATTCCTAATGATACGTGTAATGATGATAAAATGTTTGTGTGACTGCTAAGCATAACGTTAAAATAATGATACACCTCTCACTAGGCCCTAAAAAAGGAAGTCTTAAACATCTGCTTTCCTCTAGCTGGGTAGAAACAGATGTTTTGAGGCCTTGAGAAGGAATTGAGTGGCTTTTAAAAGTTCTGGTTTCGCTCAGAACCAAAAATAAAAACATGGTCTTGGTTCAATCACACCAGGAATTAAAAGACACTAGAAGCTTTTTGAAAACACAGCACAAAGTGACCCAGAATTCGGCGCATCTTTCTTTAAGTGCCTACTGTGGTGGGTGACTGATGTCATTTAGCCTTTAGGCACTGCTGGACTGCAGTTACTAGTAAATCTTCCTTCCTGTGAACTGAATGAAGATCATCAGGGGAAAGTGAACACTGAGGTCACTAAAGATATTCAGGGGTTAAAATATTCTGCTGATGGTGCCTGTTTCTGGGTCCTGGTCCAAACCACGTTGAAATCCCTGGGGTCTGAATTACACTTTTGCTGCATTCACTGACCTGTCGAGGGGGAAATTACTGTGGGGCCTTCGGCAAGGGCCCACTTGAAAAACATTAACAGAAAGCACCAACTCTCTGGGTGCTCCCAGGCTGGGGAACTCACAGGGCATTGAGCACCCACTGGATTTCCCCCTAACCTCTCCCCCCACACTCTCACCTGCTGGTGGCCCCGCTGCCCACCTCCTCTCCTGATCTCCCAGCGCTTCCAGAGCATCATGAAACAGCTGAGTCCCAGTGTTCAAGAAGCTCTGGGAGGGGGTGGGGGAAGCAGGATCAGGGTGCACTCTGGGGAGGAGATGGGGAACAGATGGGGCGGGGGCAGGAAGAGGAAGAGTGGGGGCTTGGAAGGGGTGGAGTGGGGACAGAGTCTGGAGTGGACAGGGATGTCAAGCGTCCTCTCCAGCTGGAGAGGAATTTGGTGCCTATGACTGAAAGGCATTGGTAGTTGGAGGCTTTTAGCATTGTAGCACAAGAGTAGCAGTTTACCTGTTCTAGCAGACAGGTGTCCGACACGTTACAGAAACCACCATCACAGATGGCTCCCTTGTTGGCATGGAGGCCTCTGATTAACTGTACATTGCAACTTATCTGCCATCTTTTCCTAAGGTCCTTTGTGATTAAGGCAGAGATGCATGAGCAAAGTGATAAAAGAGAAGCTGTGACAGCCCAGGTTGTAAATGCCTGTGAATAAACAGAAGACGTAGTTCTCGCTAAAGATCACGTCACCACATTTCTTAAGTAAAAAATGTATTTGGCCATTTAATGTGACCTTAAAAGTTAGCCTTGAGAAATCTGGTTTGAAGGAATTAATGCCTGCCTTGAATCTGTGTCTGTTGCTTGAATTGAATTGGACACAGACACTTTTGAAGCTCAGGAAAGTTCAGTAATGGTTTAAAAAAAATAAAAATAAAAACTAACTAACTTCTAGACTCTTGTGCCCTCACTTCTAGACTCTTGTGCCCTCACAAGATTCACAAAACAAACATGGTCAGTGAACCTTATTTGGAGATGTTTTAACCAAACGGAGCCAAAGCTCTGAACCGTCTGAGGTTCCCTCATCGCTGTCTCAACACCACTTGAGCAGTTGCTATGATTGAAATAAATATGAGAGATCCTATTGTCAACATGTGCAAATTCTGGACCTAAATACAAGAGGGAAAAAGGGGGGATACTTAGTCCTCAGCCGGTGCTCACAAGCAGCGGTGCCTTTAATGTGTGCCCCTGCCGTCAAAGTGGGAGTAGATCATCCATTTCACCTTCCATAAGATTAGGCAGCAATTTGTATTCATAGAGCTCATAGTACTTTACAGAGGCAAGTAAGTAACATTATCCCTATTTTATGGGTGGGGAAAATGAGGCACACAGGCTATAGCTTCACAGCAGCTAAACACCTGCATCACCCCAGGCAGAAGGTTCCGGCTCGTAGTGCTTGGGGTATGGGCTATCTAAAATTGCTGTGTAATGTTCAGGCTTGCATTGGAGCCCACGATCTGGAACCCCATGAGAAGGAGGGTCCCAGAACCAAGAACCCCATGAAAAGGAGGGTCCCAGAACCAAGGCTGGAGCATGATCTGACTATGCAGCAGATTTTATTCCCACATGCCCAAGCCAATTGACTTGGGACAGCCATGGCCATGCCACGGGACTGTAATTTCAGTATGGATATATCCAAAGAGGTCAAACAACTTACCCAAGACCAAATGGTCAGTTCATAGCCAAACTAGGCATGGAAACCACATCTCAACTGTCGTCTTCTAACCTATCCACTGCTTGGACCACCTCTTTGGGCACACATGTCCCTTGTCACAAATTGGGAATTCTAAAGAAACATGCACTTGTTCTTAGAGTCCTTGGCATTATCACCAGCTCTGTCACACAGACCCAGAGTAACCTGCTTGGGGGCCTGTCTGTCTGCCTGCCTCAGGATGATGAATCCACCCTGTGGTATTAGGAACATTTGGTTGCAGGGAGACTTGTTTTTTCAAAGATGAGCTGTAGACCTCTAAGCCAGGCCTCCACCCCCCACTGCGAGAATGTGATCCAAACACAGGTAGAAATATTACAATAGGACAGTGGTCTCTGGCCTTTCTAAGCACAAGATCACTTTTTGAATTTAAGTGCAATCCAAGATCTACGAAGATCTACCTCAAACCCAAACATCCTTGCCCCACCTCCCTCCCACCCTTCTCTGGGGCAGAGGCTTGTGGTGCAGGCTGTGGTCTTAGATTAAGGGATCTGGAGTGCGAGAAGGGCTCTGAGCTGCTCTTGGGGCAGGCAGTTGGGATGTAGGAGGTTTAGGTGCAGGCTTTCGGAGGGTGTTTGGATGCAGGGGTGTTCAGGAGCTTAGGGTGCAGGAGGGGTTCATGACTGGGGTAGGAGTTTGGGATGTGGGGTCCAGCTTACATCAGGTGGCTGCTGGTTGGTGGTGCAGTGGGGCTAGGGCAGACTCACCCACGTCCTGGCCCTGGATCACTCCCTAAAGAAGCTAGCAAACTCCATCCCAAGTCCTATTGTGCCCCCCATCTGCTCTGTGGAGATAGGATCATGGTTAGGAGGGGGGGCACCTTGACATTAGTACCCTCTCCTCTTCCTTTCTCAGCATGTCTCCTGTGTTGGCAGTCTGGTGGCTTCTGGGGTGGGGCTAGAGCCTACCACCCTTGGCTCCCCAGGGAAATGCCCTGTCCCTTGAGCCACACTCAAACCCACCCCATGGCGACCCTTACACTGGGGAATCCATCCCACCTCCCTGCCTTCAGGGTGTCCATTATCTGCTGTGTTGGTGGTCCAGTGGCTCCCAGGGCGGGGCTAGAGCCTGGCACTCTCGGCTCCCCAGGTGAATGTCCTACCCCTTCAGCCACGTGGGAAAGCAGGAGGCTCCCTAAGGTGATGGGCAGCTCCAAGGCAAAGGGCAGGAGATGTGCAGCAGTGGTGGGAGGGGCAGTTTAAGTGCTGCTCTTGATTGACAGCCTCTTGGCCAAATCAGTCAGGATCCTCTGTCAGAGGCTCCAAAATCTACTGGTAGATCCTGATCTACTGGTTGGTGACCCCTGCAATAAGAAGATGGTGGTTCTTTGTCTGTAAGAAGTTCACTTGAAAAGGTGCTGTACCGCCTACCTTCCCAGGGTGAAAAGTCCCAAATCTGAATCCCGGCACCCAAAGTAGAACTGCAGGCTGGGGGCTAGGGGTTGATGATGTCCATTTGCTAAAACCAAAACTCTTGGCAGAAAAAGGTCAGTTTCATCTCATTTCTGATTATGAAATTGCTGGACCACCATCTTTCAACATTTTCTACATGAAATAGGCTAATTCTGCAAACTTGTTTATTTCAAAGTTGAAGTTAGAGTAAAATAAAATAAATGTTGGTCTCAGGATATCACTGAGACAAGGTGGGTATGCTAATATCTTTTAAACAATAATAATACATGTATTGGTGGCACCCATGAAACTGAAAGATAATGTTCATTTCACCTAACCCTCATGTGAACACATCCGGCTGCTGTTTCAGGTATGTGACTGGGGGGGGTGGGGAGGGAGGGGAAGCTGTGGCGGGAGAGAGAGAATGGATTGTGTGGCAGGAGAGAAGTTACCTGCCATGCTTCATTTCAAAATGCCTCCGTTTATTTATCAACTTTTTTTTTCTTTGAAAAAAGGATAAAAATGCATTTTCTTAAAAATGCAGTTTATAAATCTGCACATTAGAAAAGAAAAATGGTTGTTTAATATGAATGTACGAGCCCACTGAGCTAGGAGAATGAGGTACTTTGGCACAGGTCATCTGGTGGCATAGACTGGGTCTGACATTGTTATATCTGGCAGGGATTCAGATGCCTCAGACATCTGCCAGGGGATGTGGGATTCTGTTATAAGGAGCGGGAGAGAGAAACACACAAGAAAGCGAAGGGTGGCTTACAGCTATGCACATACGCCCATATAACCCTTCCTCTTTAAAATTCCCTTACTAAGCTCAGGTCCTGTATTTTTATATTCAGAATGAAGTGTCCCGCCCCTCCATCTCTCCCCACCCACCACCACCCTCTCTCCCTTTAACTTGTTAAGTTTGAAAGATGATATATACACACAGTTTGCTCTGCCAGTCAGCCTGTTTAAGGCTAAGATTAATGCAGTGGATTGGTGCAGTGGTGTCGCAGTGGTGCGTGATCAGAATACAAGATGGAATATAGGGGGAAAAGGCCAAGAAATGTGCCTGTGTTCTGAGTTTACACAAGTCTCCTTAGCAACTTGTCTGAATTTTTTTAACGTTGTGTATATGTGCACCAATTCACCAGTGAATAAAACGTTCATCCAGTTTTTAAATAGCCTCATTTTTTCGTTCCCTTTTCCTTTTGTTAAATTAATCGTTTAAATTGATGGCATGACTTTTATTTTTCGAGGGGAAGGTACCGGGAGGGGGGAGAAGGGGAGGAGTGGGTGCCTTGATACTTTTCATTGTGACTTCTAGAGAGTTGGTCTCTTTCCAGTTGTTTCCAACTCAGCATGTGGAATTATTGTGCTTTCTCCTGCTTTGCCACAGAATTGGCAGTAGCCCGACACTGAAACTTATTTGGGCTTGATTTGATTTTTTATGTATGTATTTCAGACCAGGGTTTGTAAAACAAAAGAAAAGGGGACAAAATTGTCCTCCCATTCCTCCCCGGCCCCCAATACATTTTTTTAGTTGACTACTGAAGAATAACCCCCCCATAGGAGGGAGTGCCCTTTTAGTGATCAAGGTATGTTGGATTTTTTTAAGTTGTGTGTTACGGTGTTAATAGCATGAGGAAGAGCTGAGACTCAGGGAGGTGGGGTGAACAAATTACCCTAGAAACGCTACACCTTGAAATAACTCAAGGAAAAATACTTTTGCTGCCTCACTTGAGCTGCTTTCAAAATCTTGCTGTGCGCTTTTTTTTTTTATTCTGAAAAAAAGCTTTCCATGGAGAGGAGGGGGGGGGGGGGGGGGGGGGGGGGGAGGGAAACCAAGCCAGAAAAATTTTGAAGGCTTGATCTTGGCTTCTATACAAACAGATGTTGCCTGTCATTCCGTTGTTAAGCAGGCACCAGATTGGAGCAAGCAGCAGTTTAGGAGGAACTGCAGTGGAGTTTGGAAAGTGGGAGGGAAATATATGTCTATATTATTTTTTTCTGTTCTGCACATATACATTTTTTCCCCCGGAATTAACTTTAATTACGAAAAGTATATTTTATTTTCATTTTTTATTTTCATTTTTTGTGGGAAAAACAAACCCAAAACAAAACGGAAAAGCACTAGCAACTCTCACCCAAATTTTACCAAAACAGCTTTTTTTTTTCCACGTAGGTGAACATGTGTAGAAAAGGGGGTTCTGTTGGAAAATGCTTAAGGCATTCTCGGTAAGTGAATGTTTACAATGGACTAGGTTAGGATTCTGTTGTGTTTTTTTTTCCTGCTGCAAACCCCATTTCTGATGGGTTTGCCACTAAGTTCTATCTGTAAGTATAAATTGTGAAGATTGAAGGCCTTTTTGTCGCCTTTCCAAGTTTTAGTAACATTGTAAGAACAAGAATCACATTGTTTATACAGTAGAAGTTCTAACGAAACATGGATGCTCTCCATATTGTCGCTCTTTTGTGTGCTGCATGTGCTCGCGGATTTAATCCCCCAGGTTTTTATGCTTTTTTTTATTCCCCCTTCTTTTTATTTTCCGCTTTCTAATCGAATAGTGGCATGCTCAAGAGAAAACATGATGGGGTTTGAGCCGAAAGAGTTAAAGGTTTCTTGGCACAAGAGCAGCAGTTTAGCAACAGATCAATTCATTTAAATGAAAGAAATCACCGACCAAGCCATCCGATTTTGAAATTTCGCATCTTATGCTTCCACTTTAGAACAAAGCTTCCATTTTCTTTCCCCCTATTAATCCTCACTGCTTCTGTTTAACTCTGTTGCTTCTGATAGGAACTTTAATTAGTCAGTCACTTTTCTTTAAAAATATACATGTGTGTATATTTATTTCTTCATTTGGCATTTGTACATGCTGCACTTACCGCCACTGTAAATAATCACCCTTACACTTCAGACCATCCAAACAACTGTTACTTATGGCAGAGTATTTTCTACATTCTAATTTTATAATTGGAAATAGTAAATTTTTGCATTATCTAACTTTCAAATTATATAAACTGTCTGCCACCCAAATACTATGTAAAATATTAGCCTGTATCAATGTCTGTACACATACTGTATACATATACCTATGTGTAGATACGTCTGTAACTCAAGAAATACCTGAGAGATTACTTGATGGTGAGCAATATCTGTATATACAGATCTATATTATATATATACTCATTGTATATTTCTCCAGTATAGCTGTCTGTGTATACCCACATCTGTATATATATTTACTGTATGTCTGTGTGTGTATGCATGTACCCACGTAGACAGGAAAGGTAGACAGTAATCATTAGATTACTATATATTCATCATATTCCATTGTGCCATTTCATTCATGGCTATTTAAAGACTCAAAAGAAATAAAAGCTATTTTTTGTTGTTCATGTGGCGTAGATACATACAAGTTCTTATTCTTGCTGCTATGTTAAATGCAAAAGGGTTCGGGGATTATTTTGTTTGTTGCTGTCTTCGGTTTACACAACCTACCTTAAAAATGGGGCAGTGTAGTCACAATAAACAAATACATTCGGTGAAAGGATTTGCAGCCCTGTATTGAATTTTGATGGTGGCTGCCATGCTGTGATGCCGAATCTGTTCACGGTGGCATTGCATCCAAAAAAAGGGCCATGATGCTTGGGCAGGGGCAAACTTCTCTCAGTAAAAAAAGCAATGGAAGGGTGGAAGTATGGGAACGTTCTTTTGTTAGACTAGCACTCCCCATGTGAAGCTTAAAGAGAAAGAAAGAAAGAAAGAAAGAAAGAAAGAAAGAAAGAAAGAAAGAAAGAAAGAAAGAAAGAAAGAAAGAAAGAAAGAAAGAAAGAAAGAAAGAAAGAAAGAAAGAAGGGGAGCGAGAAAGTGGAGAAAAAATGCAAGTTGCATCCCCCTCCCCAATGTGTACATGACCAGGGTGGATCACAAATCTGGACATTTTCTTGTCTCTTTTTCTTTAACTAGCATTCCCAGCTGTTTTGTTGGGGAACACCAGGGTGAGGAGCACAAAGAGCACCCCCAAAATATCAGCAATATTTCTGTGGGTGTCGTTCTGGTTACATCACGGCGCGTTCCTTCCCCGTCTGCGTCCCTGTGCAAAATTCAAATAATTTTTTTTCCTGTTAGCAGCTGTGCATGGTTTTAAGTCAGTCTTTAACGTTGGGAAAGGAACAATAAAATGAAAGGCAAACCCGGCATCTTAAAACTTGGCAAGTGAAAGCAGCTTGGAATGGCAGCCAAGAATTGTACTGTGGTGCAAAAAGAATAGCATCCACGAAACCACCACAATCAGGGGTTTCGCTTCTTTTAACAATCCCTTCGGCAGAGAGAAGTAATTATGCCTAGAATCAGTGGTAAAGAGTCAAAAAGTTAAAATGGTTGCTTGATGAATCTACTCAGATGCAGGTAACGATCCTCTTGTTTGAATTTGATTTACCAAACTTTAATTGTGTGTGGATTTGTACATGATAACTAATCTGTGTAAGATGTTGATACATATAACTAACTATCCAGGAATGTACTTGCAATCCCGATCTCTGTGCTTGCTTTATTTTTATTCATTGCTTTGGGGTATTAGAATTATCGGACTTCTTTTATTTTATGTGCTGCAAGAAATGTGGTTTATTTCCAGATATTTAACTCTTTATGCCGAGGGCAAACAGAGTAAAGGTATAACGTTGACATCTCACAAGCAGTCTTCCTTTTGGGATCTCATCTTTTTCTTTCACGTTCTGTGCTACTAGAAACTCCAGAGTTCGGTGCACAAAGGCAGAATCCGACTTTTTTAAAATGCCACAAAAATATCTGTAAATGTTTTGTTTTCTAGGAAACGTTTGTTGAAGCGTTAGGCCTAGCAAGATGGCAGCGCTTGTGCAATAAGAATTCACGTGAAGTAACACTGCTAAGGTAAAGTAGTTTCTATCAAAGTTTCTATATCATTTGATTTTTTTTTCATTTGAAGTATATCCATCTATTCAGTGTGTTTTCTTTATATGTATATTTATATCAATGATTTTTTTAAAAGGTCTATAAATTCAATAGTTAAAGTAGAAAGGGGGAGGGAAAGAATTGTTTAGAACTTCTGTTTCTTATTTGTCTCATGTTATGATAGAAATATGAAAGGCTGCAAACAGCTTTTACACAGGCAAACAATACATTCCGCATTGATCGGCAATTTTCTTGGAAAATGCATTTTTTGCAGTGTGGTTGCTTGAAAAACCACAGACAGACTCAAACCAATGTTATGCTTTTGCAGACATGTTTTCATATATACATTCGTATATATTCCCCTTAATATTCCTTTGGCGGAAAGGCTGGAAAATGCCAGGTTTCCAGAAGATGAATGCTAGACAGGGGATGCTAGACAAGGGCATTGTATTTTTGTCATCCCTAGTTTCTGGAACCTAATGTTTGTTGATATTATGATCATTTAGATCTTACAACCAATCAAAATTTAAAAATATCCTGGGGAAAAAAGTAAAATCCCTAATAGATTAGGTGAAGTTCATTATTTATAAACTAAAGTTACATGTAAACGTATCACAAAGACAATTGATTCATTTGTCTGTCATGGATTTTCTGCCACTGTTTATCTCTTCATGAGGTTTTTCTACACGTTATTAACAGCTACGTATTAATCTACAAGGGGAATTTTTTTAAACCTCACCTTTCTGTGTAACCCATAGTCTTTTCTCTGGCACCTCAAATGCACTCAGTGGATGTAAAATAAGATTTGAAAAAAACAATACTCCAGTTAAGAGTATTTGTATCTTTGTATCTTTATTTTAATTTGCTTTCTCTATTACAAGTTCACTTTACTGGATGGTTTAAAGTGCTGTTGTTGGAGGGTTTTTGGGGTGGGGGAGGTTGGTTGTTTTTTACAAACACTGGGAATTGACAGCTTGAACCTGGAGACTTTGTCACTTACATCATAGAGATGCCACAAAATGAAATGTGGCCACCACGCTACACTCCCTTTCTCTGGTCTCAAAGGAGTGCAGGAGCCACTCCACAAGATGTATAGTGGGTATGCTCTTGAATGCTAACCCTGACAGTTTGACATGTAGATACATTTCTAGAAAGACCTACTGTAACTTTTTTTTAACAAATATCATGATGAACATTGATTCTTACCCTGAAAATACTTTTGCATTCCCATCCCTTTCCCTTGTTCTGCTTTATAAAGCAACTAGCACATCACGGGAGCCATAGATGGGAAGAGCAACTAAATAAAGGATCAGCTTTTGAATAAGCTTTAGTACCTTGCAGTTCCCATTGTGACTGGGTGCTGAGTTCTTAGAAAATTGGGCCACTTCTTTCAGGACCCACGTAAAAGCTGAACTATAATGGAAATCTTGCCCAAAGGGTCCTAAGTTGGAGTGTGCCCTCAACACCACTGAACGCAGTGAGAATTGGGGGCTCACATTGGTCACAAGAGGCACATCTGGGCTCCAGATCATTAGTTAAATCCCATTCAGCCTAATTATCTTTAAGGGGTCTAGTGATTAGAAGAATGACCGGGAGAAGAGAATATTAGCTTTAAGGGAAAGAAGATTTGGAAACAAGGATCTTAGTAAACAGTTACACACGTTCACACATTATATACCCAGTCAGTAAGGTTCTTAAATTCCTGCCATGCACAGGATAGATTAACCCAGATGAATTTTGGTACTAAGAGAGTACCATTCATTATGGGCTAATACATTGCACCTTTTGAAGGACTAAAGGAAAATTCTTAGCAGTTATACTAGGTCCTTAAATCAGTAGCAAGAGTTGTAATAATGCCTTCTAATGACCTGGTTATAGGGAAAGACTCTTAGTAGGTTCTCTGTGTTTTAAACTAGATTCCCTTCAAATATGTCCCTTTGTTGGTGCTTGAGGAGTAAGGTAAGATCTGCCACTCTGAATTTGCAGTTCCCTTATATAGAAATATAACTATTTATAACCTCTGGTCAACACTCAATAAAATGTATGTTCTGTCCCCCTTGATGGGTCACTGCACACACTGGTGGGTCATAATTATTCTTGTATCAGGCTCCTAAATCCATAGTTAGGCTCCTCCCTGAAGGCTATCCCCTGCTTTCAGTGGGATTTCTGGCTGCTGAGAACTTTGGAACACTTGGCCACATTAGGTAGTTGCCTAAGAATTGGTGTAAGAGCCTAACTTTAAGCAACCTGGCTTACAAATTTTGGGCTTAGTTAGTATCTAGACTTCTGGATGGTGGATGAGTAGAAATTCAAGATGAACCAGTACCCAGGAAGGCGAGCTGTTATTCAGTTACCGGTAACTGTGTCTCTTTGCCAAGCTGGGGAGAGTAAATATATATTGTTTTATTCTCAGAACCCATACGACAGAGGTGAGGAACCTTTTTTGGGTTGGGGGTCACTGAACCCACAGAAAAATCAGTTGAGGGCTGCACACAAGTAAGAGGCAAAGTGAGAAGCCCCTGCCTGAGAAGGAGAAAGACCCTCCCCATATTCCCCTTGCACACAGGCGCCTCGGGTGCCCCAAGCTAGTAGATTTTGTGTCCTCCAGCCTTGCGGGTGAGTGGCAGGAGGGCTGGAGTGCCAGCGCAGGCTCCCCAATGCTAAGCCTCAGGGGCCAGATCCAGGCAAGTCAGGGGCTGCATCCAGCCCCAAGGGTACCCACCATACAAGATGAGAAGCAAGCAATTAAAAATGACGCCTGCAGCATCATTGCTAAACATGAGTTGGCCATATCGTATGAAGAATAATACTCAGTTTTGCAAGTTCTTCTCTGTTGTCTGACATATAAGGAGAGGTAGAAAAGGGACGTTTGTATGACTTTTGTGGGGGGAGGAAGGTAAGCAAGTATATCTCAGTAGGCTTAATATTCATATATTCCATTCAGAGTTTGCAGGATCCTTATTCTCCCATTTCCACCAATTGCTCACATTCAGTGTATTGCCATTGACTTCAAGTGTGAATTAATTACATAGAAGAAAAAAAAATTAGAACATCAGGATAATGTTGTTACAATGACAAAAGTTTATTCCTTGATTAAGTCAAATCCTATGAGAAATAAGAAAACATTCACATGGTTTTTTGTCGCTATCTCTTTTGAAAGAAGCTTAGCTGGTATTTTTTGGCAAGGGGGAAGACTGGGGTAAGTTATTAGATCACTTAGTGGAAGGAATATATGTTTGCTACAGTTGAAATTTTGATTGTTCTCTATTAACAAAATTCTAGACTAACAATTACTTCTCTGAAAGTTAATGCAACCCGTATTTTCCTTTTGTATAGTTGTTTCTTCCAGCTATTTAGGAAGGCTGCCAAGAATGAAATCAAGGATGATCCTTTAAAAAATGTAATTTTTACACACACAGCACATGCGTACACACACACATACACTCTCACTGATCCATTTTGGAGCGCACCTGTATTACTATGTAACACAAAAAGTCATTGTGGTAGGCTGGCTTGCTGTACTATTATCAGCATATCAGTAATGTTTATATTTGGTCATTTAGTATCACGTCATGAATAATCTTGTCTAGCAAAGTGTTTATCTGAAGGAACTAGAGTGTGTTACTTGTAGAGTTCAAGCCCTATTTATCATGTATTTTGCTGCTTTGAAAAAAGGGGGGTGGAAGTTATATTGCAGTGAATGAAACTGTAGTAACTCATGCAGTGTTTCAGTATTAGAAAGAGTTATTCCTAAAAGTGTCTATAATGCATTAAAGTTTATGAACATTGCTACTTACTAACAGCTTTGCAATTTCATTTGCAGATTTTTTTTCTTTTTTCTTTTTTTAAAGGAAGAGATCAATGCCCGCTGCCACAAACCCGTAGATCCGAACTTGTGGTCATATTCCACACAAGCTTGTATCTATAGGTATGTGTCTGCATGGCAAATGCACAAAACCTGGATATGGTTGTATTTATGCGTTTAAAGCGAGAATGTCCACTTTGCTACTAGCATCTCCCTCTAGTCCTCCTCCCCCTTTTAGGAAATATAAAATTAAAGCTGCAAATCTTGTTCTGCAATTATCATATCAGTTTTCAGCTTTCTTCATTATTAACATGCACTCATGGTTGTACAAAACCAATGATACACTTGTGCCTGAATAAAATGGGACACAGAGAGTTATTTGACATCAGGCTGAAGAAATTAAATCTCAGATGCATTATGTGTGGGTCTGGATATTTTTGGTTTGCTTGTATTTCCAATAGAGGCTGGAGAAGCAGAAAACAGAAACTTACTTCATTTTTAAAATAAGATGGATTCATTTGTACATTGATGAAATTGTATCCTTTCTGAAAAATGACATAGAGTTGTGTGTGGAGCAGTATAGTTCAGCAGTTTTGGCTGTATAGGTTGGCAAGTGACTCTCATACTCAGTTTCTGTTCCTCCAAAAGCCAGTGTAAAACTGAAATGATTCCACTGAAGTAATTGGATGTAGTTTAGAGTTACACTTTTGTATCCGAGAGTAGAATATGACCCTCCAACTATTATCCTTTATATAAAATTTGCTTATTTTGAAATCCTTTCCCCTCTCCATTTTGTTTTACTTTAGTTTAAATGTATTGTCCATTTTTTTAGTATTTGGGGGGAAAATACAATATAGCAAATTGCAAACAATTGCTAAAGGACAAAAAAATGTGGAAGCAGCAATACAATTTAATATAAAAATCTCTGTTTTCAAGCCATGAAAGTAAACCATTATTTTATTAAAAAATGAGGAACATCTAAAACCAGAGCCATCAATATATTTTACACATTAATACTTAGAAACTGTAGACTCAGAATCAAAACTTACTGGCTTCTATTAGGTTTCAGTGAAAATTCAGTTAAGGAGTTGGACTGCATTTCCTTTTTCAATTCCACTTTTCTATGAACTTTGTTGTATTCATGCACATTGCTCCAGTGCAAGACTGATTCGCCCTCCCTTTTAGACGGTCTGTTTTGTATTTTATGAGTATAAAATAATAGCCAATCCATATATTTTTAAAGATCCAAATGCATTTCTGTGTTCCTATTACTAGAAATCAGCTTTATATTTAAAAATACAGTTTGGCAGAATGTTTGTTTATAATGAGATTATGCATTTGGAGATCAGCAACCTTCTACCCACCCACCCCTCCTTTGAGCACTGGATATAAAACATATATTTGCCATATACGAGTAGTTACTACATGAAGCAGAGTGTACGGATCATAAGTTGTAGTTATTTTTCAAGGGCAAGGTCCCTCCCTCTAAATACTGCAGCCAAACAGCTAAAAACCATTGTTCTGGTTGGTTTTCATGTAGACTAAAGAGCTTTTGTGCTAAGTGGTGCTAAGTTCTACTTTGTTGGCTCTTCAGAGAGATTTTGGATACATCCCCTTCAGTTTGGTCACAGCTTGAAGGCCTCCCAAGTCATGAGCACATATCTCATCCAGGACTTGGTCCTAATCTCATTGAAGCCAATAGCAAAATTTTCAGTAACTTGAGTCCACCTTTTCCATTTTGATAATGAGCAAGACCCTGTTCCCATTGGAGTGGGTGGGTCTGCTATTGGCTTTAATAGGAGCAGGATGAAATGGTATCTGCTGTTGTCACAGCAGGCTGTGTTCCTCCTCTGGAAGTGGAACTGATGGATTGTTTTCCATATGCAAAACAATATTTTTAATTCCTTGCTGCTAAGGTGGTTCTCAAAGTGTGGTCTGTTGACCACTAATGGTCCGTGACCATCTTGCAGGTGCTTCCCCCCATAGCCCGCATAGATGCTCCAGCCCCACATACCCCTGCTTGTGAGATTGGCTTTCTGCTGCAGGGAG